>NC_073691.1:182974574-183574574 GCF_029784155.1 Uranotaenia lowii
GTGTTTTTTCAGTCTTTCCTTGTGTTTATTTATTTCCTCCAAGGGACACTCCCATCCAGACAATGAACTCAGAGTGGCATTTTTTTTCGGGTTCACCTTCAAGAATCTTTTCGGCTGCCCAATTATATAACCGTATGAAAGCACCTGTGTGCGGGTGGAATATTTAAAACTTTTACCGTAGATTTATGAAGCTACTTAAAGCCATCTGCCCGGCTGACCGAGCGAGACAATCAGCTTCTTTGAAGATGGAGTTCTTTTCATAAGTCCATGTTCCTCGATTGAAAAATAATTTTATTGCTCGTTCAGGCCAGTTTTGAAAATAGCTTCCTATAGCTCCTAGTCTCCTAGTTTTAGCTATACTGCCAACTTTTTTGTTTATATAGTCGAGTCGACTTACTGACATACTTCAAACATGATTCTCCAATTTCAGGCTTAAACGAAAATTTCATTTCTCGTGATAGATACCCCTATTCCCTTTGTATCGTCTGCGATAAATGCGTTAGTGTATATGATGTGACTGTTTTAATTCTTTCCGTGGATGAGTCTCAATTTAACTGATTTTTTGCGGAATTTTTAGGTAACGTTTACATGAGTAAATTTGAACTTTAAGGTTTGTATGGGAAAATGGAATATTTTGTACTGAAAAATCAATATCATTTTTGTTTCTTCTGTGGAGCCGAGCCTGATCATATATTTTGTGCCAATTTATAAAGTTTCTAAAGGAAATTTTCCACTAAACAACTTTGTCGAAGACCGTAACTTCGTATCTTATTGAACAAAAAAGTTATTAGGTGTAGAAAGGGGGCATGTCTTTTGGCATTGATGAACAATAAATTCAATTGACATCACTGCTGGGGCCAAATGAGGTATCGAATGACTACACGCTCCTTTTTTTTTTCAAACTCAAAATTAAGTATGACCGAGGTTCAAAACATAGTTCGATTTTATGGAAGTGTTCAACTGTAGTGCCTATAGAAAAACAGAAAAATGCACGTGAGGAAACGTTATTCCGTCCTATAAATATGTTGGAAATCCAAGAAAAAGTGCTAGAATTAGCAGTAAAAAAACAGTTTTTCAACTTTATTGAGTCCCAAGAAATACTTATTGCAGAGCAGTCTGGATTTAGGAAACAACATTCAACAGAAGCTGCGGTGAATTTGATACTTCGAAACTGGAAGATCAATATTGAAAATGGTAGCTACACAATTGCTGTGTTTTTGGATTTTAAGAGAGCATTTGAAATGATTGATCGGTTTTTGCTGATAGATGTACTAGTGAGAGTTTGTATCATTGATACGGTTCTTAACTGGTTTAAGAATTATTTAGATAACAGAATGCAAAGAACAAAATTTGGTTCATCTTACTCGCGATACAGAGAAAATAACTTAGGTGTCCCACAAGGAAGTGTCTTGGGTCCATTGTTATTTATACTGTACATCAACGACATGAAACAATGTCTACAGTACGGTCGTCTTAAGCTATTTGCGGATGATTCAGTCTCCTACTGGAGTGGAAATGACTTAGAGCTTGTTATTCAAAAAGCAAATGCTGATTTGAAAAATATTGCAGATTTCCTAAAACAGAGAAAGTTGTGTCTGAATCTCAATAAAACCAACTGGATGATCATTGGCAACCGCAAAATTGGAGAGTGTTCAAACTTGTTGATTGATGGTTATGCAATCGAAAGAGTACATCAAGTTAAATACTTAGGAGTACAGATAGATGAAAAGTTAAACTTTATAGCCCACATTGACTACACTATTAAGAAGATTGCCATGAAATATGGAATACTTTGTCGGATAAGCAGATATATGACTTTCTGGTCAAAAATTTTATTTTTTTATTTACATAGTATTCCGTCTCACGACATAACTTGACGAACATAATTCCTAAAATTCACTCGGTTCATAGCAACCGTTCTCCAATTTCTCGGGCACCCTACGTTCGCCAGATCACGCTCCACTTGGTCTAACCACCTCGCTCGTTGCGCCCCCGCTCGTCTTGTTCCTACCGGATTCGTAGCGAACACCTGTTTTGCAGGACAGTCGTCCGGCATTCTCGCAACATGTCCCGCCCAGCGTATCCGGCCAGCCTTCACCACCTTCTGGATACTGGGTTCGCCGTAGAGGCGCGCGAGCTCGTGGTTCATCCTTCGCCTCCACACTCCGTTCTCCTGTACGCCGCCAAAGATGGTTCTTAACACTCGTCGCTCGAATACTCCGAGTGTACGCAGGTCCTCCTCGAGCAATATCCATGTCTCGTGCCCGTAGAGAACAACCGGTCTAATGAGCGTCATATACAGGTTACACTTCGTGCGAGGGCTAAGTCTTCTCGACCGCAGTTGCTTGTGGAGTCCATAGTAGGCACGACTTCCGCTGATAATTCGCCTCCGGATCTCACGGCTGGTGTCATTGTCTGCGGTCACCAGTGAGCCGAGATAGACAAAGTCTTCGACTATCTCCAGCTCGTCGCCATCGATCGTGACCTTGTTATTACTGGGCAAGCGGGTTCGGTCGGTCTCGGATCCGCAGGCCAGCATGTACTTCGTCTTGGACGTATTAATCATCAACCCAATCCTTCCTGCTTCGCGTTTCAGTTTGCGGTAGATCTCCTCCACCGCCGCAGATGATCTGCCGACTATATCAATGTCATCGGCAAAGCAGATAAGTTGACTGGATCTGTTGAAAATCGTGCCCCGCATTTCGCCCACCGCTAGTCGAATAACACCTTCTAGCGCCACGTTGAACATCATGCAGGATAGACCATCACCTTGTCGAAGCCCCCTGCGCGATTCGAATGAACTCGACAATTCACCCGAGATCCGCACACAGCACTGCGTTCCATCCATCGTCGCCTTGATCAGTCTGATCAGCTTCCCGGAAAAGCCGTTTTCGTCCATGATTTTCCATAGCTCGTTACGGTCGATCGTGTCGTATGCGGCTTTGAAGTCGATGAATAGATGATGCGTAGGGACTTGGTGTTCACGGCATTTTTGGAGGATTTGCCGCAATGTGAATATCTGGTCCGTCGTAGACCGTCCCTCCATGAAGCCGGCCTGATGACTTCCCACGAATCTGTTTGCTTGTGGCGTTAGGCGGCGGAGTAGGTTTCGGGACAACACTTTGTAGGCGGCATTGAGGACAGTGATCGCTCGGTAGTTCTCACAGTCCAATTTGTCGCCCTTCTTGTAGATGGGGCATATTACCCCCTCCTTCCACTCCTCCGGTAGCTGTTCTATGTCCCAGATCCGGATTATCAACCGATGTAGGCAATCGGCCAACCTGTCCGGGCCCATTTTGATGAGTTCAGCTGCGATGCCATCCTTCCCAGCCGACTTGTTTCTATTCAGCTGGCGAATGGCTTCCTTAACTTCACTCATCGTTGGGAGTGGCTCCCCTTCGTCGTTGGCTACGCCGGCGATGTACCTTCCCCCACCGTCTTGATCTCCTGCATGTGCGCCGTTCAGGTGTTCATCGAAGTGCTGCTTCCACCTTTTGATCACCTCACGATTGTCCGTCAGGATACCCCCGTCCTTATCCCGGCACATTTCGGCTTGCGGCACGAAGCCTTTGCGGGATGCGTTGAGTTTCTGATAGAACTTTCGTGTTTCTTGGGAACGATGCAGCTGCTCCAGCTCCTGGAGCTCCTCCTCCTCCAGGCGGCGCTTTTTCTCCTGGAAAAGTCGGACTCGCTGCCTCTTCCGCTGTCGGTGATTTTCCACATTTCGACGGGTGCCTCTTTGCACTACTGCCGCCCGCGCGGCATTTTCTTCGTCCATCACCCTCCTACACTCCTCGTCGAACCAGTCGTTCCGTCGAGATCGCTCCACATAACCGATGACGTTCTCCGCCGCACTGTTGATGGCTGTTTTGATGGTATCCCAACAGTCCTCGAGAGGGGCTTCGTCAAGCTCGCCCTCTGCAGGCAGCGCTGCTTCGACCGATTGCGCGTAGTCTGCCGCGACCTCAGGTTGCTTCAGTCGCGCGATGTTTAACCGAGGTGGGCGCCGGTTTCGCTTGTTGTTCACTACGGAGAGTTTTGGGCGCATCTTCACCATCACCAGATAATGGTCCGACTCGATGTTGGCGCCCCGACAGGATCTGACGTCGATGATGTCCGAAAAGTGCCGGCTGTCGATCAAGATGTGGTCGATCTGTGATTGCGTTTGGTACGGTGATCTCCAGGTGTACTTGTGTGGGAGGTGGTGCTGAAAAAAGGTACTACGTACGGCCATTCGTTTGGAGGCGGCGAAATCAATAAGTCTGAGGCCGTTTTCGTTGGTCAGCTGGTGCGCGCTGAACCTTCCAATTGTCGGTTTAAATTTCTCCTCCTGGCCGACCTGAGCATTGAAATCCCCGATGACGATCTTGATATCATGTTTTGGGCAACGGTCGTATTCACGCTCCAGCTGCGCGTAGAATTCGTCTTTGTCGTCACCGGTACTTCCGAGGTGAGGGCTGTGCACGTTGATGATGCTGATGTTAAAGAACCGGCCCTTGATTCTCAACCGGCACATTCGTGAGTTGATCGGCCACCACCCGATCACGCGCTTTTGCATCTTTCCCATCACTATAAAAGCTGTTCCAAGCTCGTGTGTGTTGCCGCAGCTCTGGTAGATGGCACGACCATCGGGATACGTTCGTACCGTGGAGCCCTTCCAGCATACCTCCTGCAGCGCTACGATGTCGAATTTGCGGCTCTTCAATTCGTTGGAGAGCACGTGGGTACTGCCCACAAAATTTTGAGATCGGCAGTTCCATGTTCCAAGTTTCCAATCGCTAGTCCCTTTTCGTCGCGTGGGTCTTTGCCGATTTCCATCCGAAATTTGTTGTTCATTGTTCGTTGCTTATGTTTCTTTGTAGTCACAGGCTCGCAAGGCCCGCAGCTAACCCCACTATCTCGCAGGAGGACCGTCGTGATGTTGCTGTTTTGGGTCCCGAACACCACCAGGACGTTGTTGCACTCCGCACGCCGCCCCTAACATGGAGAACAGACGCGTACGAAGCCCCCTAACTCATTCTGCATGCGACCAAAGCATCCACCGGGGTTGGGTACCCGATCTCCGCTAAGGTTGCTCGCACCCCAGCTAGTACCACGGGGAGGTAGAGAATCGGAGTTGCAGACAAGAGGTGATATGACCACTACCCGAGGGTTGGGTGTATGGGGTCTCGAGTTGCACATTGTCTACTTCACTAGCCAAAAATTATCTACGTGAAATCAATTATAATGCCACACTTTGATTATTGCGCTACAATATTGCTTCATGCATCAGACACGCAGACAAAGAGGCTGCAAAGAATACAAAACAATATAATGCGAGTGGTAATACGATGCAACCGATATACTTCTAGTGCTCTTATGCTTGATATGTTGCAATGGATGTCAGTAAAGCAAAGGATTGCTTACAACAGTATGATTTTTATCTACAAAATGAAAAAAGGAATGTTACCATCCTATTTATTGGATGGATACTTCCCGGCAATGTTATACAAACCGTGTGGAGCACATCTCTCAGATTTCCCCTCAGATTTCCCCTTTTTTGACAGATTTAAGCTTTTTTCTTCAGATTTCAGCTTTCATCTCCTATACTCTCAAGGCAAAAAAAGCTCAAATCTGAGGAAAAAAAGCTTAAAAACGAGATTCACCAAGACTTACTCAAAAGATGTTGGTCACACGATACATAGACAAATCGTGTAACGTTGCAGGGATCTGTCTGCAGTACGGAATTGACATACACGGATACAATACAAGGAGAGCCCAAGATTTCAGACTACCAAATACAAAAAAAGAGATGACCAAACGATCTGAGTTCTACAATGGACTGAAACTGTATAACAGCCTACCACGGAGCATCAAAGACAGTTCAAACTTGAATATTTTTAAGAAGCTGACAATAAATTACATAAAACATACAATTTGAAACAAGGACTAATCCTAAAAAGGATCATACAATAGTGATGAAGATCTGACGGAACATCAGATAGAAATTTGTACGGTGATGGACATACGCGGGAGTAAGACGAACAAGTCGTACAGAAATTGACAACATAAGTAAACAATACATATTATCCTAAGGATAAACTGTCCCTCCTTCTTCAAAAGATGCGTATGGGGTGGAGGAAGGACCCAAATGGGCCTGTGTGACCATCACTGATAAAAAAAAACTTTAAGTTAAGTACCTTCTGCGAACTCAAAATTGATCCCTTTTTTTCCTTCAGCGAGGGAGCCAAGCTGAGCTCGACCTTATGAACTAAAAATTAAACTTTCTTTGTTGAACTGAAAACACTTAGCGAGTTCACTTTGAAGTTCGAACTGGAACAGCAATCAACGAACACGACGCAAAATTTTGCCGTTTCGGAAGACTCTGAAGCAACTTCATAATGGAATGTCCACTGTTTCAGCATAAAATTCTGTCCATCATTGTCATCATTATCATATTGTGAGCGGCCTGGAATGTCCGGAAACTTCCGGATGTTATTTTTACTTCCCGTGGGAAGTAACATCCGGAAGTTCTCTTTGAGTGTCAAAACTGTCTGAGGGCTGCCACTGAAGTGCTGTTCTGTTTTGAACCATAACTACTCAATTATGAGTTTAAAAAAAGGAGCGTGTACTTTTAACGCAATACTTCAGTACACGCTAAGAAAATCCTACACAAAAGTAAGTGAAAAGAAGTCAAAACAAACCGTAACTGCAGGAAGCCACTGTTAAAATGATGTAACGAAAAAGTATGTAGGAAGTACTCCCAAGTATGCTAAAATCACAAAGAGTAGGAGAATCATATACAGTAGAAAAAATTCTAACCAGAAATTTAAATACAAGGAATTCTTTCAAATTGAGGATGCTCTATGTATACATTCAAAAGGAAGTTTATTATTTATCGATAATGAACGATAGAATATTATCAACGAGATTTCGCGATTCTTATTTCACTTTTTCCTTCCGGTTTGTTCAAGAGATTCAGCTTTTTCCATTCGTTTGTCTCCGAAATTTCTGTTGAATGGTTGTAGAACGATGGAGGACATGAAAGCCACATTTTGATACCATATCGATATCACTGATTCGTTCACTTGAACTGGTGTCCATGGGATAAAACATGCTGGCCAAACATGAAGTGGATATCCTAATGGATCGAAGAGATTGATATTGAAATTAGTTTTAATTTTTTCGGAACAAGAAGAAATATTACCTTATACTGTCAATGTACTTTATTTTGAAGCCCATAGCTTTAACCGCTACGAATCCGGTAGGAGCAAGACGAGCGGGGGCGCAACGAGCAAGTGGAGCGTGATCTGGCGAACGTGGGGTGCCCGAGAAATTGGAGAACGGTCGCCATGGACCGATTGAATTTCAGGAATTATGTTCGTCAAGTTATGTCGTGAGACGGAATACTATGTAAATAAATAAATAAAGCTTTAACCGCATCAGGTTACGGATTCCCTATACTTCGATACCAATCTTTGGATTCGATGATGAAGTAAATCGGGCTGGCGGTGGACATCAACAATCAAGAAATAATAAAGATTCTGATGAAACACAAACGTCGTAGAGCTTAGTTTCTCATAAACTTACCTAGAGTAACAAAATTCGAAGCAATTCTTCCGTTCGTAAAGTTTTCGTTCATATTTATAAAAGTTCAAAACTTACAATAGTTTAGTATAAAAACCAATTTTAAGTATGTATTAAACTAATAGCTTTATAACTATGCACTGAATAGAGATAAAGCTCTTATTATTTCTGCAAAGTTTCATATTTTAATGATGTCTACAGTTTTGTAGAACAAATTTAGTCTCTATGTCCTCAAACATAAAAGTTAGTGTTTTTATTTTTATCGTAGTTGGCTGTTACTTATTTTTATTTCTTTCACTTTATGGGGAACGGTCTAAGAGAAAGTTCACTGGTGTTGGAAGAAAGTGGTAGAAATTTTGACACTTCAAGCACATTTTGAAAATTTTACAATGTCAAATTTTTTTCAAGATCTGCGGAAGTCAATTTTTCTTACAACACTGCACACCGGTACAGAACATCAATCTAGCGGAACTAAATTAATAGCGCCCAGGGATGAAAAGATAGACTTTTAATGTCTTCGCCAACATTGCATAATTTTGTTAAGCATTTTAGAGCTTTAGTTTCTTCTACAAAACTGTTTATCTTAACAAATTACATAACTTTGCTGAACAAGTCAAAGTCCTACAATTTCATTCTAAGGAGTTACAATGAAATTAAAAAAACCTTGAAAAATATTTTCAATATTAAAATTGGTTCAAGTTCCACCGAGTTCCACGCTAGTTTTATATGGTAATGATTCCTCTTAATACCAAAAATAAAATCCACATTGGCTGATGGTGCGAAATTTGCGCAAACTTTCTTTTGAAAATCATTAATATATTACACTAAATGCTTTCTACAGCGCTTCAGCAATTTCAAAACACATCATAATGTACTAAACGATTGTAAATCTTAACTTTTATCAACTTTGTTTCGAAGACTGAAAATTGTTTTGTCTTACATACAACGTTTCAGATTTAAAAAACTGATTTTTCAAGGTTTTTTTTTATTTCATTGTAACTCCTTAGAATGATATTGTAGGACTTTGACTTGTTGAGCAAAGTTATGTAATTTGTTAAGATAAACAGTTTTGTAGAAGAAACCAAAGCTCTAAAATGCTTAACAAAAAAGTTAGCCTTTTTATCGTGCTATTGGTGGACCCCTCGACTCTATATTTTATTTCAAAGTATGCGTCTTGTAAAATTATGCAATGTTGTTGAAGATTAATTATGTTTTCAAAAATTCTTCAAATTTTTATTGTTTTGTTGGCATTATTTTAAATCAAATTAAAACATAATTCAAAAGCAACCGCAATAAAATGAGACCTGCAGCTCCAGTTTCGATTCGTAATACAGAGATCACTTAAACTAATATCTTTATCTATAAATTTGTGTTAAATCTGTTAATGTTAATCTGTTTCTTTAAGCTTGATAAGTTCTTTGAATATTGAATTAATACAAATTCCCCGCAATTTCCTCCTTCCTTTGCTAGTGCGGACTACGAACTATACCATGAAATATTTTAAGTATCTAAAAAATGTCACATGCCACATTTGGCTCCATTTGTTTGATAAGAGTTTTCGAGTTATGACAAATAAAGTATGGAAAAGAACCAACCTCATTTTTCCCGATTCCCCCCTTGAAAAAGGAGGTTCTCAAATTTTTCGTACGCAAACGATCTAAATTGTAAAATCGTAGAAACATATCACGTAACCAAATACCTTTCCATGCCATATTTGTTCCCATTTGTTGGCTTCGTAAGCATAAATTGGAACTTATACTAACAATTAGTATTGGGCCCACCTCCATCCTCCTATGTACCTACTCACTGGAAGGAAGATGTTGTGTTAAATAATCATAGAATCACACCAAAATGATTTTCCATATTAAGTATGGTCCATTTCTCGGATGATGTAAAGCTTTACGCGATGGTATGAAAAAGGATGTGCTATAGAACCCCGCTTATTCGAATTAGATTGAGGAGGGACCACCTCGTATATATGAAACCTCGGATTAAACGAAATCCCCTCTTCCCGTTGGAGAGAGGGAGTGGTCTCGCAACAATCAAAAAAACATTTCTCATACTCGCATATACCTTCATGGTAAATTTGTTTTTTTTTTTTGTTAGAGCAGTCCTCTAGTAACGCAAAAAACTGTATGGAAGATCTCTTTCATCTTCTTATCCTCACAGTGGAAAAACAGATGGGTCTCAAACATTGTGGAAACTTGACTCGTAGCCTTAAACATGAGAAATTTTTATTATCGAATAATGCAATAAAGTATATGGAAGACCCCCTCCTCCAATCGAAGAGGGTGGAGTCCCAGATAATCATAAAATCATTTCTCGTACCCAAAGAACCACCCATGTCAAATTTGGTTCCTTTTGCTTGATTTGTTTTCGAATTTTGCAAATAATTGTATGGGAAGCCCCTCCTCCTTTTCTATCTCCACACTGGGCGGAAAGAGGAGTCTCAAACCATCTTTAAAATTTTTTTTTCCTACCTATATATGTACCTTCGTTTGCCTAATTTGATTCCATTTGCTTGATTAGTTCTCGAATTTTGCAAATAAGTTATGGAAGGCCTCTCCCCTTTTCTATCTCCACACTGGAATTAAGGAGTAGTCTCAAACCATCTTTAAAATATTTTTTTTACAGATATACATTTGCATGCTAAATTTGGTCCATTTGCTTGATTAGTTCTCGAATTTTGGAAATAATTGTATGGGAGGCCCCTCCCCCTTTTTTATCTCAACACTGGAAGGAGGGAGGAGTCTCGAACTATCTTTAAAATATTGTACCTACCCACATACCTTCGCATGCTAAATTTAGTTCGGTTTGCTTGATTAGTTCACGAATTGTGCGAAAAATAGTGTGAGAAGGAGAGAGGAGTACCAAACTATCATAGAAACAATCCTGGTACCGCAATACACTTCCATGCCAAATCTGGTTTAATTTGCATGGAGATTTTTCGGGCTATGCAAACATTTGTCTTTTACTTGAAAGACCCCCTCCCCCCTTCCAGTGAGAGTGAGGGGTCTCAAACCATAATAGGAACCTTCCCAGGCCACAGAATCACCCATCTGACAGACAGAAATTCATTTTTATATAG
Source organism: Uranotaenia lowii (assembly GCF_029784155.1). NCBI lineage: Eukaryota > Metazoa > Arthropoda > Insecta > Diptera > Culicidae > Uranotaenia > Uranotaenia lowii. The sequence goes on from NC_073691.1 coordinate 182,985,229, forward strand.
ATACGCCTGAAATAGAAACAGTGTTGTAAAGAAATTTGACGGCAGCAGATCTTGAAAAATGTTTTGCATCGTAAAATTTTTAAAATGTGCTACAAGTGTCAAAAATTCTACCACTTTCTTCCAACGCGAGTGAACTTGCTCTTACAAGTAAATGTTGTTAATACACCTAGCACCTGTGCGTGTTTAGGTGATTGATCGATGGCAGAAAGCCTATTACAAATATCCCTCGCCCTCTATCTGCTCAGGTAGTACACTGGTTAAGATGTCGGATTGGCAGGACGATAGTAAAATAGTATTGTGAGTTCAATTCTCATATCCGTACGACACTTAATTTGTTTTTTTTTTAAATTTTCTTTTATCTGGGATGAACTATCCATTAGGATGAAAATCCAATAAAATGTTTTTCTTTTTTCGCTTAAATGTAGCCGTCATGCATCATTCTGCATGGGAGCTCGAGTCTTTAAACTGTTTTTAAACTGTTTGTTAACTCCTGAATATTTTTAATTTCTTCGCAGAATACCCTTTGACTAATCTCATGGCAGGCCTATGGCTGGGTAATTGGAGGGGAACGTGGATAAAATTTACGAAAAAAACTGTGGATTTTCTACAGCCAATAAGGATTAAATAAAACTTTAAAACAAAATGTTTTAGTAGGAACATTATTCAGCAAATTATCATTCATTTGACGAGTCCTTTGAATGGAACCAAAATCCCATCGGTTATCTAGAAGATCGGATTAGAACGTATTGTTCCACTGCAACAAAGATTCTCGGCTCATCTCGCTTCCAGATCAATAACCTCGCCCATTACTCATACCAAGCCAAGCAAACCGCCCGCCGCCACGCTCAGACAGTTAATTTTTCGTTCGACAAAATGCAATTATCCACTTTGCAATTGCACGCATCGGCTCCATGCATCAGACAAGGGGAGCGCCGAGCTATGAACAGCTCAAAATACATACAGTTGAGGGTTATGACACCGGAGACGAGGAACCAGGAGGACGACAACAATGCATTACTGGCTGATTGAACGATGATTGATTCCGTGTCCGATAGTAATGAGGAAAGTACACAGAAAGAGAGAGAGAGAGTGAGGGTGAGAGCCAGAGGACTACGACTGGTTCAGGGACTTCACAAAGGTCTTCGGTAGCACCGTGAGAAAAATTTGGAAATAATTTGTGGTGAAAACAATACATATCGGAGTTTCCGCTTATTCCGAGAAAACAAGCTTTTAAATTGATTTGTTTGGCCATTTTCCATATATTTTTTGAGAATTTGCCTTTTTCTATCGAATATAAAAGTATGTAAGAAATTTCTAAAAATCCGAAAAAATCACCAAATATTGTTTGAAATGTGAAGTATCGTTTGGCATCATTAACTCAAAATCGAACATTTTGTCACTTGTACCCCTTAGGCTCTAAGAGCCTCACATGCAATGAGGTTGCGCTGGGAAGACAATGCCAGTTATTAGAAAGCTTGTTCATGAAGGTCCGGCAAAGAATCTTATACCGATAATTCCACCTGCAAGGAAGTTCATTATTGGAGTAGAGTCTGATATATGGGTGAAAAAACCAATGTTTTGATTTCTCAGAAGAAAATTTTGTACAGTGCTCCCCTGACACTTTCGGTAATAAGCCTGCGAATAATGGTCAACTCATATCCGAGACTCTTGGCAGAGAGTTAATGCAGTTTCATGTTCTTGAGTAAGCTGCCAGCTATTTGCGTGGTAATTAACAGGTTGAACATTTGTATTCATGGTATGCAAACGACGCAGTGAGCCGGCAGTAAAACTGCTAAGCAGAATAAAAATTTCTAGCTCTGAACAAGATTCGATCAACTTTACTTCACAACTAGAAAAGTATGCCTAAATCGTAGCGTCGTCGTTTGAATATTTAAGGAATCGCCGTTATCAACCACAGCATTATTGTGAATTTTCAGTTTTTCATTCATTCCATCAGTTATAATTAATGGTTCCTTCGAATAAACCGATGAGAGACAACTGGAAGGGAGACGGCAGCGTGGAACTCATCAATCATCGTTGGCTCTACCTTCGGAAAACATATTTTGAAATTTCCCCCCTCTCCCCTTTAGTCAGTTTGTTGTGTCACTTGCCCGTCACAAATTGCCTCGGATAATTAATTTGTCGATTGGTGTCGATGCAGATGACATTTGAGGGAAGTTCTATTCTAGAGTCAGTAACAAAGCCATTTCCCGGAATGAATTTGTTTGATTTCAAATTCTCCCCTGAAAGCAGGGAAACCGATTCAATTGCCAGGAAAAATACGTCGCGGTCTTTTCCATGATTCTTCAGTTACACCTTACATCTCGATTGATTTCGATCTCCGAATTATGATGGTCTCTAAGGCCGAAACAAATTTCATATAACTTTTATTTTACTCGGAGTTGGAACATCGCGAGGGGAGGGGAGGGGTTTATAATAAAAAAAAAATGAGAAAAACAAATAAATTTGAATAAATTTCACGAAAGCTTGTATGAAACAAAATTGCCTACTATATGATTGCACAAAACCTATAAATTAAGTAATTTTTTATCGAAAAAATTCAACAAAATTAAGAATACAAAAGGTGAAATAACCCTTATTTACCAAATTTTGTTTTTTGTTGTTCTTGTAGTCTTTCGGATATTTGATCATTTTTTCGAAATTTACATAAAATACTTCAAAATTTATTTATTTCCCCCTTCTGGTTTTTTGAAAATTTCGAAGGGGGGGGGGGGGGAGGGTGACAAAAGCTGAAATAGATATTTGTTCCAGCCTAATTTACGAGGACTTTGTGCTACATCATCGAAGTTTGTCAATATTCCTGTCCAGCATGGAGAAAAAAGTCGACAGTTTTTTTAGCTTTTTATACCAATCATCAAAGTTTAGTTGATTTTTCGCATTCAACTATAAACACAATAGATTCAACTACAAACTTCTGATTGACCTTACGCAATCAACTATGATTATAATAGATTCAATTATAATGGTATAATTGATTTAACTGTAAATATGATAGATTTAACTACAATTGGAAGATAGATTTAGGACATTCAACCACAAATATAATAGATTCAACTACAAACTGCTGATAATCTATGTATAATTGAAATATTTATATAGTTGATTTTATTTACAGTTATTTTTTAACTAAAATTTGAGTATCCGTGCATTAGACTGTAGAGTGTGCCCTTGGTAGAGAAAAATAACGTGGTTCAAATTCGCTGAAACGGGTGGAACGGAACAGACGGAACACAAACATGGATCAAAGTCGACGAAACCGGACTGGTGTGAAAAACATAGAAGCTAACAGCTTAGGAAGAACGACAACTACGAATCGACCAAATCCATGGAAACGCATTGGAAAACAATCCTCCAGCTCCACAAAAACAATATTCGTATTTGTGTCCTTTTTCTTCACCTGTTCTCTGGTGAAGAAAAAGGAACACAAGTTACTCTACCACCGCCGAAAAATGGCAGAAACAATTCATGATTTTAGTGAAGCAATGACAAGCGATTCAAGTTCATAGAGTTGTAAATTATTGTAAATCACTACTAGCCATATGTATGTAAATGTGTATGTAGATTGATGTATAAAAATTTAATTGTGATAAAATCAAACGAATACAGAAAAAAAGAACTGTGAATACAGTGCACAGTGGTGCAGAACATCAATCTTGCTGTACGAAATTAATAGCACCCAGGGATGAAGAGATAGACATTTGATGTCTTCAGCAACATTGTTCAGTTTTACAAGGAGCATATTCTAGTATCAAAATTTTTGCCGAGGGGTCCACCGATAGCGAAATAAAAATGCTAACTTTATATCTACTATATCTTTAGTTGAATGCAGAAATTCAGTGATAGACTATAGTTGAATCAACCTTTTTTATAGTTTAATGTAAAGAATCAATTATACTAATATAGGTGAAATTACTATACTTATGGTTGAATGCAAGAACCAAAGGTCATGAGCATATACAAATCAAAGTATACGCGAGTATACAAAAGGCAACCTGCCTAACTATCTGAAATGCCGTTAGATCCCGTTTCCAGTTTCCAGTTTCCAGTTTTCGGTGGTTTTCGTAGGTTTTCTAGGAAATAGAGGTGCACTTAAGCTTCCTAAAATGACAGAAACTTCTTCGATCAATTAATGTTATCATCCGTAACGAAGTTGGAGACACAGTGTCGAAGTTGATTCTGCTGTTAACACCACTTCTTGAGATAGTCAGATGGGCCGCGGAATAAGCTGAGCATGGCGGAGAAGTATAACCTTATGGGTTTGTTAGCCTGCCCAGCACCAATGAGAACCCCCCTCTAGAAGCCTCAGGGCCGGCTATCCGCGTTCTAGCTTGCAACAAGAAAACACTGTGCTTAGTAGAAACGAACTTTCCCGTTTATTGTAGTATTGTCGACAAAATGGTTTTATTTCACCCGCACTTTCAACCGAGACGAATCAGGGATTTTTCAGTCCTACCTTGGTTAAAGCTGATCGGGACACCTTGGGCTTCTGACTCCGTACCTTCCTCGCTTCCGCTCTCCTTTCCGGACTGTACAGCGCGCAGCGGCGCGTGGTATGTTGTTCGGTCGGTCTTCGGCGCAACTTCCTCTTCTCCTTCCCGCACGTTCTGCAACCTTCGGGCCACACGGCGTTGACGGCTGCCTGGATGTGGTAAGTATCGTTCCCGGTTGAGCTGAGGCCTTCCGGGGCTTGCCTTGTGCAGCGGTAGGTTTGCCTCCGGTTTCTTAACGCCTCACGTCCTCCGAACTCCAACGAACCAATCGGTAAAACAAAAAGGGGTCCTGTTGGCGCAATGGGACAAAATAAGAGCGGATTAGGTTTTTATTCCGGAGGGCCTGTCCATGGTTCTATGGATTCCGGGGCAGCGATCTCTTCTCACCTGGTTACAATGTGCTAGTCACTACATATGCACTTACGAGAACACAGTACCGTATCGTTTGGTTGTTCTTTGTGGAGTGATCGCATTAGCTGTCGGCCATTGCCCCGGATCCGGACTTTCGGCTCCATCCTGGAATTCCGCCCCATTGCGCCTTTTTCGAAGCCCGCCTATGGCTGCCCATTTGTGCGTTCGATCAGCGTACTGCCCGTCCATTATTTGCGTATGGCGTCGGTGATTTAAGGTACGGTCCGCCTCCACTCCACACAGCGCTTCCTGTGTACATTTATAACTACTACGTTGATTCTCACTGATCTTGGGCTTCTCACACAACGCACTGGTTACAGAAGGTCGAGATCGGTTTGTGACTTTGAGGAATCACCGTCTGCCACGAAAAATGCCATTGCAAAATAGGGGTCGACCGACGAATCAAGATCCGGGACCATCAGAAAGTTAAACGACGATTCTTTGGGGACCCGGGAGAGGACAAGTACCTGTCGAGTGGCGATGATGACGAAAACTAGATTGAATCCCCACCCCAATCCTTGCCAGACAAACGGGGAACTAGCTGATTCAAAGAATCCGGTTCGAAGGACCATGGTAGCTTAACGTCGACCCTATGAATTAGTTGGTTAACATGAAGAAGAAATCCGAACTGGAAATTGGAAATGTTGAGTTGAGTTGAGTTGTTGTAAAAGGAGATTCTTCAACATATTGGATATATGTACACATATTGATTGAATTCAAGTCGTGGCTGATGACCTACCAGAATCCCCTAGTTGGTTAGCGTGAATATGCGATTGATAGGAAGGTAAATGTCTGACTGTTTCTACCGGTTGGAAAGGTGAGTATGAAGGATTTAAAAAAAAATTCTCACAACTTGTCCTGCTCCTCCTCGTTTCGGCCATGATGGTGGTGATAAAAAACGACAAAAACAAACGAATATTTCGGACAACAATTTGCAATTGTGTCCGGTGCCATATTTGACGGATTCGGGTAAAACTTTACCGAACGGCCGGTATCAGACCTGAACCAGACCAGTTAAATCGTGTGCGTCACGGTGAGTTGCGATCCCCCCCCCCCTCCCTCCCCGGAGAATGGCGGGTGGGTGAAAGGAATAATGAACGAAATAAACACAAAAAAAAACAACAAAGAGACGGGTGCAGACAATATCCTGCCGTCAGGATCTGACCCACGACACGGGAGTCCAAGAACGACAATCAATCGCAAATGGCTACCATGGTGGCGGCAGCCCAGAACAAGAACACATTCTATTCGGGACCTGGAGCGGATTTACGGACAAAATTCGCACCGTGGGCCCGGTGAGTGACGGATAATTTTATTAGAAACCCAAATTGAAAAATTGGAAATTTTATTTCAATTTGATTCTTTCTGAATACTCTTAAAAAATCTTAAGGAAAATTCTATTCATTGAAATTTAACCCACTGTGTAATCGTTGGATTCGAAAGGGAGACTATTCAGTGGCGTTCGAGGGAAAAAAAACTTGGAAAAAGTAGACAGAACTCCCGATGAAATGCAATTTAAATTTGCATCCAACAACGCGCTTCCCCACACGGTCAGAATCTGTTCATTTTCAGCAGCAGATCCACCAATCGAACTTTACCGGTTCATATTGACAACGAGGCTAGGCTAGGGGTTTAAATTTTCCCAATCACCTGCTGGAACTTCCGGTACACTTCTCTCTGTTCGAAAATCACTACCAATTGATCAGGACCGATTCCGGATAAAACAATGTAGATGCTTGTTTTATTGAGTTTTGAAAATTTATATTGCTTGTTTCGAATTCGGAACAGCAACACTTACCATGGTAGCCAAAAACAAATATATGTACATACCTAGGAACATTATATACTCGGACACTACGAAGAACTTGACGGGAGGGGACTTTTGAGGATGGGAATGGTTAGTTATAATAGTTAGAAACCAATTCTCCTCTCTGGAAGGGAGAGAGGTTTTCCCAAACAAAATAAGCATGTTTGCAGACTTCGAAAACTGGTCAAGAAAATGTTATCAAATTTTGGCATGGGAAGGTTTTTGGGTATCAGAAATGTGTCTTTAAGAACATTTGTGACCCCACACCTTCTTCCGTTGGGAGAGATAAGAAGCAAAAATTGTCCATTACAAGATTCGGAACTCTAGCGAAAATCGACGGACAAAATTAAAAAGCGCCACCATCAAATGCTGCGGCAGAAATGCAACTATTTTGTAAAACACGCTAAGGAAAAAAAACCAATTTATCTTACACGGTCGGAAATAACAAGCAGTTTGAGGGTTCATTTGCACGACAAACACACTGAGGACTTTCTCTACGTGGTCTTGGCTCTCCAGCATTATCACGGTTTTTCGGTATCAGAGTCTTCAATCGCTATTCAAAGCTTTTTTTCCTTGGGGGCTGTTCATATACCACTTGGACAGAAAAATGAGATTTTAAACCCCCTTCTCCCCCTCCGTGGACAAGCGTGGAAATTTGGCAAACCCCTACCCCCGTCCCCGGATGTGCACGGGGACAGATTTTTATTTTTTGTTTCAAATATTATTTGAGAGTTAGAAAGCACTACTTTTTGCTTTTTTGTTATTGAAATGGCTGATTTGAAAAAAAAAACGAACCTAGCACTTCCTGGTATAACATATGTAATTTTAAAAGTTTTAAATTTCTAAATTATAGTATTTATCACATGCTTTCAAGTGGCTACTTGTTGTTTAAACTTAAACTGAAAAGCTTTGCAAATTTAAGATTTTGATTTAAACATAAAAATTAAACTAGATAAAATTTGTCAGCATTTGAATGGATAAAACTAAATTAAATTAAAATCTTGGGAAAAATCTGTTATATATCATAAATCAGGATCCCAATCAAAATAAATGCTTGACCACGTCATTAAAATCCTTAATCGCAATATCCTCAGCACTGTTCCGTGGAATTTGGAATCAATGATCAGGCTCAACGAGATATGCCATACAAATTTGTTATCTGTTTTGATTGAAGATTTTTTTTTATTTAGGAATCTGAATGCGCAAAAACGAGTGAGGTTCTCAATCAAATTGAGTCGCATAGCTTTTCTTCTAAAGCTTAGTTCTTTTAGAAATGGGACACTTTCATTTGCTAATAGCTCGTTAACTAGTTATTGGATTTTAAAAATTTTAACAACATTTTGTTGCCTGTAAAAAGTACTATTTGACCAATTTTTTCCAAAATTTAAAATTTATGCGTTTTTGAGATATGTACGATGCAAGAGAAAAAGAAAAAAATAATTTTGCACAGTTTCCTTTAAAATTCGTCATTATCAAATTGATAGCTGACAAAACCGTTGATTATTCAAAGAATTACTGAGTTTTTGTGGTGGATAAGTATGCAAACACTGTCAATAATGTCCACAAAGTTCAAATCAAGCAATGGAGTGAAGCAGATGATCGGCAACAACGGTTAAGGATCATCAAGGAATGCAAGTCTCATACCAGCATTTTTAATTTTCAATAAACGAAAAACCAAGGGTAGATCGCTGATATGTCCAAAACAATTTTCTCCGATAAGCTGAAAGTGTTGCCTAGTGATGACTCATTAAAATCCAACCTCAAACAACCATTTTTTGATAGTTCCAAAGCTCTTAAGCTGTAAAACCGGTACCGAAAAAAAAACGTTCAAAAATGTGGTCAAAAATAATCAAATTTGTTCATTTCGAAACAACTGTATCCACTAAAATGCTTCCAGTTTCCAGTTTCCAGAGAAGTATTGGACCAAAAAGTATCAGAAATTGAAGAAGGAAGGTGAAGCCACCTAAAATATAGATTTTACGAAGTGTAAGTTGGAGAAACTGATCAATACCATGACTAAACAAAGTGTGCGCCGGCCAATGAGAGATACCAAGAATAAAGTAGAAATTTCTTTAACAAAAAACGGTAAATATTTTTTTTCAAATTTTTTCATGAAAGATCATAACATTGCCTTCTTTTTCTTCATAGAAAGTATTTCGTTCAAACGAATGGTTTTTGAGATACAGGCATTCGTAACTGTCCCATTTCTAAAAGAACTAAGCTTTATAATTGGTGAAAGTATGTCAGAGTGCATTTTGCAAATGTATTCTAAAATTGAACAAAAGCATATTAGAGTGAATTTTAAACCCCCCTGGAACGAGGGGTACAAGTGAAAATTTCAATTATCGAGAAATGTTGACCTTTTCTGTCAGTAGATGGTGTTAAGGTTTGTTAAAAGATTGTCCGTTGGTATTTATATGCAAAATTTCAAGAGCTAGGTATCTTTGAATATATTATTTTTGTAAGAAGGAAGGAGAGGGGATCCGTACAATTTTACTTCAGAAACTCCTTCCAACGAATAGATAAGAATAAGCGAGTGGGGCTCCCATACAATTCGAGATCTTATCAAGCAAATGGAATCCTGGAAGGGCATTTGGGTAAGAAAAATGTTCCTATGGTTCGATATACATTACTTCTCACTCCTTCCTGTGGGAATAAGGAAAAAAGGGGCTTCCATACATGTGTTTTGGACACAACTCAAGGTACAATCAAGCAAATCAATCAAAATTTGGCATGGGACGGTATTTGGGCACTAGAAAAGTTTCTAAGAATATTCGGCAAAAACTCATGGCATATAGTTTTGCTTATTCATTTCACATACATTCCCTAATACTAATTTCTGAATAATATTCCACCGCAGAAACTTACACTATCCACCACCGAATGCAGGGTCATTCCAGCTTCAAAAAGTTTTCCCCTAGCGCCAAATTCTATTCCGCTAGCTTAAATTTGAAACTTCTAATAAGTGGATGGAAGAAAACGCTAGCATAATCCTATCCCATGTCCTGTATTCTCCAGCTTCCAGCTTCGGCTGCGATGTGCCAAGGTAGCGAGATCAGGAAACAAACAACGTCGGTGAAAATCAACTTTGCCGGTCGAAATTAAATTGCATTACTAAAAGTAGGTACCAACAAAGTTTTCCACTTTTTCCGCCAGCTTTCCGGACTTAACCATATGCCGTATGTTTAGCGTTTCTCTTGTTTGGCTTGAAGGCGGTCGGGAAGCTGATGGTTGATGGCGGGGGCAAAAAACACCAAAAGCTTCCGAAAGATTTCCGCCCAGTTAGCAGCCGCACTAGACGGGCTGTTTCCGGGTTTTCTGAAAGAGGGTAGAACGGCAAAGAGGAATAATATCTGTTACTTCCGGGTGCAGAAAGTAGGAAGCGAAACAATTCAAGACATATGTACATATTAAACACTGTGTTTCGATCTGAAAAATAACTTTTTTTTTTATCTAAATGCATTTTTCGAGATTCTGATTTGTGAATGTTCGCTGCTACCTTTTATTGCCCTTATTTTGATAACTTCATATCAGATCGCTATGTCAAAATTTTCTTGTGGACCAAATTTAAAAAAAAAATGAACTTTATTCGAGCTGTATTGTTATTCAGGTGGATTTTGTATGGGACCCTCCTGTTTTAAATGTAAGAGGTACCTTTCAACTCATTATGTCAAAATGATTATTCTTAGTCAAATTAAACAAAAAATAATAATTTTATTTGTTGAATGCTCTCCCACTTTCTTTGCAACTACAAAAAAAGGTGACAGGAGGAACGTTAACAATTATCGCGGTATTTCTGCCCTATGTGCGATCGCCAAACTGTTTGAGCTGGTTGTATTAGATCCATTTTTCTCATATTGCAATTTTTATTTCTCTAACGAACGACATGGATTTATGCCCAAACGCTCTACGACTACAAACTTGTTGACGTTCATATCTTCCGTGCAAGACAGTTTTGCCAAGGGATCTCAAACCGACGAAATCTACACCGACCTGACCGCAGCTTTCGACAAGGTAAACCACAAAATAGCTATAGCCAAACTAGATCGTATCGGTATTTGCGGCTCTTTACTGGAATGGTTCCATATCTACCTGGTAGGAAGGAAACTTATTGTACGAACAGGTGAATCATTTTCCAATAAATTCCCTGCCTCTTCTGGAGTACCTCAAGGGAGCCACCTAGGACCCATCATATTCCTCATCTACTTCAACCACGTGCTGCTGCTTCTCGATGGACCAAAACTGGCGTATGACGACGACTTGAAATTGTTTCAATCCATCAACAGCCCCGAAGATGTCAACGTTTTGCAGAGAAAGTTTAACATCTTCACCGCCTGGTGTGATGTCAATTGCCTTCCCTTGAATCGCAACAAATGTACGGTAATTTCGTTTTCAGGCAAGCGGCTACCGCTATCGGCTAATTACTTTCTGGAACATGAGGCAGTTGCACGAGTTGAGCATACGAAATACCTCGGTGTGATCCTGGACAAACGGCTGGGTTTCAAGATCCACACAAACTACATCGTCGATAAAGCTTCCAGATGCCTGTGTCTTTTATTCCGCATGACATAAGACTTTAAGGATATTTATTGTCTCAAGAGTCTTTACTGCAGCTTGGTTTGATCGTCCCTCGAATATGCCTCGGCTGTATGGTGCCCCTACTACCAAAATGGCTCGGAGCGTATCCAGAGGCGTTTTTTGCGCTTCGCTCTCCGGAACCTGTTCCGACTTCCCAGCTACGAAAGCCGCTGCCGCGTTATCAACATCGACACGCTGCAGGCCCGCCGGACCGCTCTGCACTGCTAGAAGCACTCCAACTCAGCGTACGATCCCGAGGCTTGAGGAATTGTAATCTCCAGCTCTTTGCTCCTCTCCGACAGAACAACTACGGAGCTAATACAGCGCTAATTGGTACAATAAGGACATTTAACCGCTTCTCCGATCATTTTGATTTTGACGTTTCGAGGGAATTATTCCGAAGAAGAATCCTTAGTGCTTTAAGTATAGTATAGGGTAAATTCTGTGTAATTGTAGTTTGTCTTTAATTTTTAACCTATCATTTGGATCAATATGTGATCTGTTGATGAAAATAAACAAATAACAAATAACAAAAATTGAAAGTAAAAGTATTCGAGTATTCTATTTTTTGAAGAAGAGATTCCATACAGTCCAGAGTCGAGAATGGGGTAAGTTTTATTGCATAGTTTTAAAGAAAAAATATCAAGCTTAAGAAACCATATACTACATGAGAGGTTTTTTTTTTCAAATATTGAGGACCGCTTCTTCTTCCAGAGGACAAACGGGAAGAATGAAAGTATGTATAGCTCGAAAACTTATCAAGCAAATTGAGCCATATGTGAAATGTGATGTTATTTGGTTACGAAAAATGTTTTTATGACATCCCCACAATGCTGGGGAGAAAGAATTATGAAAACGTGTTCTTAATATCAAATTTAAAACCATTATTAGAAAAACAATTCCAGATCAAGTTTAAAATAAAATCATTCCAGATAAACTAATCTTTTTTGGATTCCAATAATAGTTTCATTATGAAGATATCAAGAATTTATTTATAATGTTTTTTTTACAACAATTTATTACTTTTTAGAAGTTGTAGCAAAGCAGACCGGGTCAGCTAGTAGATATTGAATGAATATGAATGTTATATATGATTCTTGTGTTATTATTGTTGAATGTAAAAACCAATTAGAAAAGTATATTTAAGTATATCATATTTTTAAATTGAATTCAAAAATTTAACCATACAAATGTAGATGAATTTATTATATTTAAAATTAAATCAATAATACTAGTATAGTTGAATCTACTATACATATTTTAAAATGCTTATAATCAATTATTCGATAAAAGCTGTTTCTTTTGTATTTATAGTTGGATAAACAAAATCAATCATAGAAGTGCAGTTGAATCTTTTATATGTATTGTAGAATGCACAAGATTAATCAGACGATCTATTACATATACAATTAATAGCTTAATATTTATAGCTGGTCGAGAATCAATCAGAAATATGAATGAATACAAGTGGATTATGGTTGAAAATACTATACTTTTCTTTCCGAGTTAAGTCGTTCAAGTTGGCATCGGGCAAGCAACTCCACCACGAAAACAATCGCTGCCAGACCTAGTCCAATCGCATGGATTTGCCATACCAGTAACAAATCGAGCACACTAATCGAAATCGATTGGTTCGTTTTGACAAACACCGGCTTATATTCTTGGAACGTTTGCTTTAGCCCTGCTTCTCCGTAGATGACGTTGACTAGTTTTTGGAAAAGTTGAGCCTCGAAGATACTTCCTCCGAAATAACCAAGCATGGGACTACGCACCATTTCGACATTCGAAATCGCGTAAGCCAGCAAATTTTCCTTGTACTCTTGAGAACTTCGAATTTGGTCAGCTTCATACTCTCGGGCTAGGCTACACAACACTAGTCCGTAATCCGTATAGGTAAGAACATTGACTGATTGAAGGTATGTATCCAAACAACCGTGATATTTGAAATTGTAAGCCAGCAGCAAATCCCGAGACCCTCGATCCTCCCAACAGCAAGTGTCATTTATTTGAGCTAACGTTAGTTCTGGTTCATCACGAGGAGAGAGCAGAAAGGAAATCACCAACGATTGGTAGCCAGCCATCAAAACCACATTGAGCAGAATGAACCATCCAATGGCATATTGTTCCAGTTTCTTGAAGTACTGTATCGGTTGTCCGAAAACAACGTTGTTAAAAATGTCCATTAGATGGACCAGAATCGAACGGATTGCGTAATTTCGCGATAGGACCACTCGAAATATACTACAATACAGTAATAAAGTAAGATATATGATCCAGGTCGACTGGTCGAAGGGATCAATCAGGACAGATACTAGCGATTTCCGTTCACTTTTGGGAACGATCATATTGATCGAATCGTACTCGTTGACAGCGAGAAGATAGTATTGCGATATGTTCGGCGGACCTATAGACGGATTTGGTTGCATTACGGCTAAAAACATATCGTAATCATCATCGGTAATGTTGATTACAGAATACATGAAGTCCATAATTTTTGTATAAATACTGTTGTATTCTATCACGAATAAGACTCCACGATTCCATAAATCACCTAGCTGCAACTCTCGCGGATCACTTCCGGACGGGATCCATTCTACCAGAAGTCGTTTTTGCCGATTGTAGTAACACCATCGCGTGTCGAAATCATTGTTGAAAGTCAAGTAAAGAGCACTGTACAGATTTTGGGCGAGAAATCGTTCCAGCAGCGTCGGAAACGCGTCAATGGCAACCACTGCCAAAATGGGACAAGAACCCAAACGATGATGCTTCAGCTGTGTGTGTTCCCAGAAAATCAAAAAACAATCAGCACTCGTTGAATTCACCAGTGACGCTGCATCCAGTTGGAAGTTTCTGTACTCAAAACTTGCCAAGGAGAGAGCATTCTGCATGAACAGTTCCATATGAGAGCTCATGTTTGACTCATGCAGTACCCGTATGTTGGGTAGCGTTTGACATTGCATTTGCATGGTTGAGGCAATCTGCTGCGATATTTCACCGATGAATTCCGTGGATTTATCGTAAATTGAAGCTGCCGAAGATGTAAGCCGACAACAGTTTACGAACACTAGCGCGATGAACATCGTCAAACCTGCTGCAGCTCACTTTTTGTACTGTTCGAAGGTTTATCAAAGCTTATTGTAAGTATTATGCATGTGCCATTAATCAAGGGATCTGGGCACTCTAATACTGGTACCATTCATTATTAATTGATTTTGAAAGCTCTTACTTTAAATTAAATTCTCCGGTGGAAATGTTCACCCGGATCCAGACGAGATCTAAACTGTGTGCTAGGCTTTACATTTAATTTAAATCGAAAGTGTACGAAAGGAACGAAAAAACTTTAAGGTAGGAAACAAATTTAAAACAATAAATCGGTTAGTACTGATAGATGTGTTAGAAGGGCTGGAATTAATGACACGATTTCTCAAAGGTTTAACACTAGGTTTACGGTAACCCGTCAACACGAGACCCCATAGTGGTCATATCACCTCTTATTCACAACTCCTATCTCTACCTCCCGGCGGTGCCGGCTGGGGTGCGAGTAACCTAAGCGGAGATCGGGTACCCAACCCCGGTGGATGCTTTGGTCGCATGCAGACTGAGAAGGTGGCCGCATGCGTCTGTTCCCCAGGTCAGGGGCGGCGTGCAACAACAACCGAGCGTCTGTTCTCCAGGTCAGGGGCGGCTCAAACAGCGTCTGTCTTGCAGCAAGCGGCTGAATTTATGAAATGCGGCTCCCGCCAGCTAAGTCCAAGATGGCAGCCCCATCGCGGGATAGGGACTTTAGGCTAACAACCTACTGCTCCCGATTCATAAATTGTTACGGAATCCGAAAGAAATGACCGACCTGGAACTTTGGCGACGACTTTTAGCATGAAAACACGGACACGAATTGGAACTTGGAATGTTTTAACCCTTGCTCAACAAGGCAAGCTGGCTCAACTTGCTAGAGAGGCTAGCCGCCTCAAGCTTGAAATTCTGGGACTGAGCGAAGTCCGTTGGCCTAATACTGGAGAACACAAGACACAATCCGGGCAAGTCCTGCTTTACTCTGGCATACGAGGAGAACATGCTACTCGGGAACGAGGAGTTGGTTTCCTGTTAAGCCCGCAGGCCTACGCGGCCCTCATTAGATGGGAACCGATAAACGAAAGAATAATCGTAGCCAGATTTAGAACACGGGTTAGAAACCTTACAATGGTCCAGTGTTATGCGCCAACTGACGTTGCCGACTTGCAGGAGAAAGAGCAGTTTTACAGTCAACTGAACAGCGTGGTTGAGAGAATTCCGAAGGGTGACATTCAAATCCATTTGGGCGACTTCAACGCAAAGATTGGCTCCGACAATCAGGACCTTGAGCGCATCATGGGGCGCCATGGCCTAGGACAGATGAGCGAAAACGGAGAGCTGTTCGTAGAATTTTGTGGCAACAACAACATGGTGATCGGTGGATCGCTCTTCCCCCATCGACCAGCACATAAGGTCACTTGGGTATCCCGAGATGGCCGAACAGAAAATCAAATTGACCACATCTGCATCAGCCGAAAATGGAGAAGGAGCCTTCTTGATGTCCGCAACAAACGAAGCGCAGACATTGCATCTGACCATCACCTCGTCCTTGGCGAGATACGACTGAGAGTTGCACGTGTCCAACGGCGCGAAGAGAAAGTCGGGTGTCGATACGACGTCCGCCGGTTGGAGAATCCAGAGGTAAAAAGGGCATACGTTGAACAGCTAGAATCCCGAGCCTCGGAGCTGCCGACAGACGGAACAGTCGAAGAACAGTGGTGTGGAATCAAGAATGCCTTTATCACGACGAGCCATGGTACTCTCGGTAAAGTTTGTGGAAGAAGGAGTGAATGGATGTCGGATGAAACTTGGAGGATGGTCGATGATCGGAGAAAGGCGAAAGTCGGAATTGAGCAGGCATGTACCGGGTCAGCCAAAGCAGCCGCCCGCTTACGATATGCGGAGCTGGAAAAGGCAGTTAAACGAGCTTGTAGACGAGACAAGAGAGCCTGGACAAACTCCATAGCCGAAGAGGGAGAAAGAGCCGCCGCCAATGGAGATATCCGATTACTTTATGACATTTCTCACCGCCTCAGTGGTGCTAGGACTAATGCAAGAATGCCGCTAAAAGACCGAGCAGGTCAGTTATTGACCGATCGAACAGATCAGCTCAAACGATGGACTGAGCACTTCGAACAACTCTTCCGAGTCACGAATAGCGATGGCCAACAGAATCTGCAGCTCGAAGCGCCAACAGTAAGTCGCATAAATGGCGTCAACTCGGAAGCGCCTTCGCTGGCTGAAATAGAAGCGGCAATCAAAAACATGAAATCCAACAAAGCACCTGGGATCGATTGCATCCCTGCTGAAATGCTGAAAGCCGACCCTGCCCTATCAGCACAAATGTTGCACCGTCTTTTCGCTGACATCTGGGATACTGCAACATTCCCGGCCGACTGGATGCAGGGTATCCTCGTAAAGGTCCCGAAGAAAGGAGACCTGACAGAGTGCGGTAACTGGCGAGGCATAACGTTGATCTGTACAACCCTCAAAGTACTCTGCAAAGTGATTCTGAACAGGATCCAGGAGAAAATAGACGCTACACTCCGACGGCAACAAGCTGGATTCCGATCTCGACGATCATGTGTGGACCACATCACAACGCTACGAATCATACTGGAACAAATCAACGAATTCCAGGACTCTCTTCTGCTGGTGTTCGTTGATTTCGAAAAAGCATTCGACCGACTTAACCATGAAAACATCTGGGCGGCTCTAAGGCGACGAGGGGTCCCAGAGAAACTAGTCCATCTCATCGAAGCACAGTATGAGGCATTTTCGTGCAAGGTCTTGCACGACGGTGTCTTGTCCGAACCAATCCCGGTAACTGCTGGAGTGAGACAAGGATGTATTCTATCACCGCTACTTTTTCTAATCGTAATGGATGAGATTCTGATTGGATCGATTGACTGTGCACCGAACCGAGGATTGCCGTGGAATCCTTCAATAATGGAGCAACTGAACGACCTTGACCTGGCTGACGATATTGTTTTGCTCGCCCAAACACAACCAGATATGCAGAGCAAACTCGACGACCTCACCGAAAGTTCCAAGGCAGCAGGTCTCAAAGTCAATGTCGGAAAGACCAAGTCGATGGAGATCAACACAGGAAATCCCTCCAGTTTCATGGTAGCTGGGCAACAAGTTGAGAAAGTGGAGTGCTTCCAGTATCTTGGTAGCCAGATTACGCCTGATGGTGGTACCAGAAAAGACATCGAAACACGGATCAGAAAGGCCCGATTTGCGTTTGCGAGTCTCCGAAACATCTGGCGGTCACGCCAGATCTCTCTACGAACAAAAATCCGAATCTTCAACTCAAACGTCAAATCCGTATTGCTGTACGGGTGCGAAACTTGGTGCACATATGCGGTAACGACGCGAAAACTGCAAGTATTTGTAAATCGCTGCCTGCGGAATATCATCCGCGCTTGGTGGCCTGGCAACTGGATCTCGAATGAGGAACTACATCGCCGGTGTCATCAAAAGGCGCTAGAAATCGAGATTCGGGAACGTAAGTGGAGATGGATTGGGCACACGCTGCGAAGAGATGAAAACGAGATTTGCAGAGAGGCGCTAGATTGGAATCCAGAAGGTCATCGAAGAAGAGGCAGACCCAGAAATTCGTGGCGGCGAAGCCTAGCCGCTGAAATCCGAACTGTCGACGAGAATCTTGACTGGGACCAGGTGAAGACGCTGGCTCCGGATCGTCAACAGTGGAGGTCTTTTACCACGGCCCTATGCACCGGAGGATCGGCGCGGGATCATTAAGTAAGTAAGTAAGTCAATCAGTTATCTTAATCGTCAACTTCAATATGATGTACAAAATGTTCCTCAAGCTCCCCCTTTATTGCTGTTTCGAACTTTTTCCTTAAACTGATGTAAAACCTCGTTTTCACTTCAACTTACTGAGTAAGGTCAAAATCAGCATCTCTTGATGGGGCAATTCGGACACCCTCTGCCACATAAGTAGTCCAACAATAAAGTTATCTAGGAGAGATTGTAATTATATGTATGTGCAGTGTATTGTCTTATATATAACACAGCAACCAGCGAGACCGACCGAGGCGACGAAGAGTAAAATGGCATAATCGAGAGAGAACGGCACCAGTATGAGAGAGTATAAATAAAGCATCCCGTTTCCCAATTAGCTCAGTTTAATTCTCATCGTTCAATAAAGCAGTCACTAAATAGTTGTAGTAAACAACACTCGTGTTTTTATTTTGTACACCACAAATTGGCGACGAAAGGGATTTCGAAATGAACGTCAAGCCTCCAGAGTTTAATATTGGCGATTCATGGTCCCTATACGAGGAACGGCTAAGGAGATTCTTCGTGGCCTATGGAGTCGAGGAGGAAGCGGACGAGCGCCGCTCGGCATTTTTGCTCACAGCGGTGTCGATGGAGGTTTACCAGACGATTCGGAACCTGTTTTCCGGACAAGCCGGAAACAAAGCAGTTCGACGAACTTTGTTCGTTGATGCGCCAACGATTTACCCCAACGTTGGTGACTTTCCACGAGCGGACGAGATTCATCGAAGCGCGCCAAGGCGACGGCGAAACGGTGATAGAGTGGTCGACGCGTCTCAAGAAGTTGGCCGCTGACTGCGAATTTGGGAACGACCTTCCGGTTTTTCTCAAAAACATTTTTGTAGTGGGTCTGAAACGTGGCCCAGTATATGAACGAGTGTGCGAGGAGGATCCTGACTCAAATTTGGAAGCCCTGGTTAAGGTGGCGATGAAAAAGGAGTCAACTTTGCGCCAGCGGGAGTCCTTGGAGGTTAACAAGTTCCAATCCGACCAAGGAAACAAGCTGAAGAAATCGGCGAGCCCCAATTTCCGTTGTTATGCGTGCGGAAAGGGGAAACATAATTTCCGAAAGTGCCAGTACAAGTCCTATGTGTGTAAGGTGTGCGACAAGAAGGGGCACCTAGCCAAAGTTTGCCCGAATAGGAAAGATGCAACGAAAGAGGACCGGAAACCGAAAGTTCACCATTTGGCGCTGAACAAGTTGGATGCGCCCCCTCCAATGGTTATTCCTGTCCGTGTGGGCGGACATTTGGTCGAGTTCGAACTGGACACTGGGAATCCGGTTAATGCCATCTCAAATGCGCTGTACAGTCAATATTTCAAATCAGTGCATCTTGAGACTGGCGGAAAGGAGCAGTTCGTCTGTTACAACGGGTCCTGTTTCCAAGCAACAGGAAAATTCGGGGTGGAGATGAAATTCGAAGGCCACAGGTCCAGGGAGGAAATTTTCGTCTTCGAGGGTGACCGGCAACCACTGCTGGGGCGTCAGACGATGCAGCGTTGGGGACTGAGGATCAACTTTTGCCATTTGACGGAGAGCATGAAAGAGTTTAAAGCTCCGTTGAATGTGCTGCTGACCAAGTACCAAGAAGTTTTCGAGGGTGAATTAGGCTGTTATCGATACGGCAAAGTTCACCTACCATTGAAGGATGAAGCTGTCCCCAAGTTTTTCAAGCCGCGCAGGGTACCGTTGGCTTTCAAGGAGAAGGTCGAAGACGAACTGGATCGATTGGAGAACATCGGCATTATCTCCAAGGTGCCATCAACCGAAGCGGAATGGGGCACCCCCCTCGTCCCAGTTTTGAAGAAGGATTCATCAATACGTTTGTGTGCAGATTATCGGCTGACCGTTAACCCGTGGTTGAAGGACGACCACCACCCTTTCCCGATAATTGACGACATTTTCGCAGCGCTACAAGGTGGTAAGCATTTTTCCAAGCTGGACCTGAAGAATGCCTTCAACCAACTGGAAGTGGATGAAGAAGCAAGGCATCTGTTGGCGTGGAGTACTCACCGTGGTGTGTACTACGTGAATCGATTGCCGTTTGGGACCAAAACGGCGTGTGCAGTGTTTCAAGCTACCCTAGAACGAGTCCTGCAAGGTTGTCGAGGAACGATAATGTACCTGGATGACGTGCTGGTAACTGGACGAACAGTGAAAGAAAATTTAGAGAACCTGGAACAAGTGCTTAGTAAGTTGAAAGAAACAGGTTTTGTGCTTAATAAGACCAAGTGCGAGTTTTTCAAAAGTGGTGTGAGTTATCTTGGACATTACATCGACAGTGATGGTCTACATAAAGATCCTGAAAAAGTGAAATCAATAATCCAGTTGGGAGTTCCAAAAGACGTCAAGGAGGTTCGTGCCTTTGTGGGACTGGTCAACTATTATGCCAAGTTTTGTCCCAGTTTGGCACAACATCTGAAGCCTTTGTACCGGTTGCTGCAAGAAGAGGTGAAGTTCCGTTGGTCCAAGGAGTGCCAGGAGGCGTTCAAAGCGGCGAAGCAGCTTTTGGCGGATGACACGATCCTGGCCCATTATAACCGTAATCTGCCGATTAAACTCTACAGTGATGCGTCGAAGGAAGGCATTGGAGCAGTGATCGTACACGTCTTCCCAGACAGCAAGGAGCGACCAGTTTCTTTTGCTTCCCGAGTTTTTAAGAAGCACGAGTCCAACTATTCGGTCATCGATCGGGAGGCGCTGGCGATCTACTACGGTGTCCAGAGATTCAGCAGCTATCTCTCTGGGCGTCGTTTCATTCTGATGACAGATCACAAACCACTGACCGGTCTGTTTTCGGAAAAAGGCATACCGGAAACCGCAGCAGGGCGTTTGCAGAGATGGGCAGTCTATCTGTCCAACTTCGATTTCGAGATCCAACACATCAAAGGTACATCCAACGTCGTAGCAGATTTTCTTTCTCGCTTTCCATGCACAGGTGACCGAGACGAGAAGGCAGACGAGGAAGAAGCCATCAGTTTTCTCAACTTCATCGAAGTCGAAACCCGCTCATTGGTGGAGCAGAAGCAGATCATAATCGAAAGCCGGAGGGACAAGGTCATTAGTCGAGTCGTGGAGTATCTAAAATCGGGCTGGCCTCAAAACCTTGAGGACGGCGAAATCAAGAAGCTGTTCCAACGACGAGACGAACTAAGCGTGGAGGAAGGCGTCCTTCTCTGGGGTTTCCGCATCGTCATCCCGGCAAAGCTTCGGAAACCGTTGCTGTGTGAACTCCATGTCGTACACATAGGGATCGTCAAGATGAAGTCCCTAGCACGGTCATATTTCTGGTGGCCATCATTAGACAAGGAAATCGAAGACTTCGGGAAGAAATGCGAATTTTGTCTCCAATTGCGGCCGGAGAGGAGTGATCCAATTTCACCGTGGCGGTTGACATCTGCCCCTGGTGATCGAGTTCATGTCGATCACTTTTCGTTCCAAGGCGCCGATTTTCTAGTCCTGGTGGATAGCTACAGCAAGTGGTTGGAAGTTTACCCCGTTCGAACGTTAACTTCCAAGCAGACATCGGAAAAGTTGGCCGAATATATTTCCCGATTCGGTCTAATCAGCACTTTGGTGTCGGATAACGGCACTGCCTTTACATCGGAAGAATTCCAGGCATTCTGTTCTTCCCGTGGCATCAAGCACCTGACGACAGCACCGTATAGCCCGTGTTCGAATGGAGCAGCCGAGAACGCGGTCAAGACGGTCAAGGCGGCACTGAAGAAGCTGGCGAGTGACCCCTCGTTTGCAAAGAGGCCGATAAGTGTCCAACTACATTTATTCCTGGAGATGTACCGAGCCACAACACACACGTCGACTGGGGAAAGTCCTTTCAAGCGAATGTTTGGAAGGGAAATGCGCATCAGATTCGACAACTTGAAGTCCAGGTCTACAATCCGGCAGAAAGAAACTGTCGAATACCAAAACCGAACCAAGAAGGATGTCAGCTTCAACATCAACGAAACGGTCTACGTCCGGGACTACCGCCAACCCAACAAGAAGTCCTGGGTTCGTGGTCGCATCGTGGCTAGGCTAGGCTCTGTGCTCTACGAATGCCACACTCAAGAGATGGGAACTATCAAACGTCGCAGCCACCAGATAATGAAGTACCCCTACGACGATTTTGATGGTAACGAAGCTGACGGTGCCACCCCTGGTCCTGAGCCGATTGATGACTCAATCTACGAAGATCCAATGGAGAGCCTACCGGAAGAAGAACCATCATCTGAAGCCTTTCCGGTTCCGTCAAGCGTTGGTCGTCATCAACCGGATGGTACCTATGTTACGAGATACAATCGAGTGGTGAAGCCGCCTCGGAACTAGGAGAAGGAGTAGTTGCAGTGTATTGTCCTACATATAACACAGCAACCAGCGAGACCGACCGAGGCGACGAAGAGTAAAATGGCATAATCGAGAGAGAACGGCACCAGTATGAGAGAGTATAAATAAAGCATCCCGTTTCCCAATTAGCTCAGTTTAATTCTCATCGTTCAATAAAGCAGTCACTAGTTGTAGTAAACAACGCTCGTGTTTTTTTTTTTTTTGTACACCACAGTATGCATGTAAATGTGTGATTTAATGCATGGATAATGTGTAGGGATAAGTGGAAGTATGTATGTGTGCTTGTGCTTTTCAAACACCTAAGGCTAGTCCAGTTTTTTTTTGAAGGGGAGAGCCCACTGATCTATTACGCTAAAGTCTGTTGCACGTAGAATCTGGTCGCATCTTTTCATTTACTGCAGCGCTCCTAGTTGTCACATCGCGAATCTATTGATAGTGTTTTGATCCGGATAGTTTGTTTACTTAGTGGTGAAAATTTCATCAAGATTGAAGCAGTCAGTCAAAAGTTATCGACGATGGAACGCGAAAGGTGAGAGAACCCTTACGGGAGACCCTTACGGTGGATCGAGCAAAACAAACCAGGCATAAAAGTGGAACATATGACCGGAAGCTGCTAGCAAAGGTAATTCGATCAGTTCACAATAATCCTGGAATCTCCTTGCGTGATTTGGCGAAAAAGTTCAAGACGAACCACAGTACAGCTCGACGAATTTGTTTGCGAGAAGGCTTGCGGTCGTATCATGCTAGCAAACACCTCAACAGGACGCTGAAACAAAACCTGGTTGCCAAAACCAGGACAAGGAAGTTGTACGAGAAAGTGTTGACCAAATACAACGGGTGCATTTTGATGGAAGACGAAACTTACGTCAAAATGGATTTTGGACAAATACCCGGTAACAAATTTTACCTTGCGAAGCGTAAAGGGAATGTTGCGGGTAGATTCAAGTTTGTTTTCGCAGATAAGTTTGCTCGTAAGTTGATGGTTTGGCAAGAGATCTGCCATTCATTCGTTCCCACAAAGGTCCGGTGAAGTTCTGGCAGGACCTGGCAAGCTGCCACTTCAGCCGGTATGTTGTTAAGTGCTATAAGGAGAACAAGATCGATTTTGATGAAAAAAGTATCAATCCACCAAACTGTCCGGATTTTCGTCCCATCGAGAAATATTGGGTTATTGGGGCAAACTGAAGAAACGTGGCAGAACCATGATAAAAACCGCTCAAATGGAAAAGTGGTGGAACAAGATGGCGAATGAGGTTACCAGCAGTACTGTGCAGAAAATGATGGGTGGTATCACAAAAAAAGTTCGAAAATTCATTCGAAAAGCTGACGAATGATTTTTATGTTTTTTTTTTCCTTAAAGTGCAATAAAAACCCTACAAAATGACATTTTTACTGTTGTTGTATGTTATTTCTTGGCGGAGAAATGATCTATTTTATCCGACCAGATTCTATGTGAAACAGACTTTAATTACCCCGCGTTACTGTATGCTGTCAGACTCACCTGCACTTTTGACTGGGAAGAGACGACACGCTCTGCTATGTTGAACCATTAATGTTTGAAAAATAACCATAATGGCAGTTTTGTGGGTTAAGTCATTTTATGAGTTTTCCCTGAAAACTCATAAAATGGGATTTCAAGGAGAACTTGCATTATGGTTATTTTTCAAACATGCTCTCGCAGGCAATAATGGTTGAAAAACAACCGTTTTCAGAAAAAAGGGAACCAGATTCAATTTTCAAGGAATATAACGAAAGTTTTTCAATTGAATTTCAATCTTAGACGAAAATCTGTCATATAAATGTTATCAAATTTATTAGTTACTTCGTAGTATTAGTATGAGAAATATTATTTCATAATTAAATGTAATAAAATGAGGATCCGAAATGGAGTCTTTCGTATCCGGCTTGCTCTGAGATCTAGGAAAGGTGTCGACGAAAATATGCATCGATGATTACACTACAGACGTCCAGAATGACTTCCTGTGCACCATCCAAGCCGATCCGGGTGTCGGCAAATCATCAAAACTCGCTTTGCACTCGCCTTTACATTGTAAATTTTCCGGAACAGCTATTCCCAATGTATTATACTACGTAACTGCCGGTTCATGGATAAGATCCAGGTTTAATATAAGCTGACGCTTATCGACTTTATCGGAACGGGTCATCTGGAATTTAGAACGGGGTTAGAATTTGAGACCAGAAATTATTAATTTGCGAATTACCTCAGCAAATGTACCTATTTCCTGGAACCCCACCTCTATCATAATTGTCAAGGATCCGAATTTGTGGGCCTCTTCACTACCATCGGTATACCAACCGGAACCCTGTAGCCTGGATTTGAGCAGCATTTTTCCACAGCTGGACTGCTGGAGCCAATGGTTCAGCAGTTGGTGTATATTTTGTTCTCGGAGATTTTTATTTCCTGTTACCACACGGTTTGTATTGCGATCAGAACTGGAATGTTTGACCTAAATGATGATTAAATCGGTTATGAGAGGTTATGTTAACAGTATTTGTTTTTCTTACCTTCCGATATTAACATTTGTTCCGCCGGATCTGATGGGCTCTCGGATTTATTTCTCGATTGCGAACTTTTTCGGTATCAGCAGCGGGTAGATTAAAAGACGGAAAATAATCAAGCCCGAATATTTCATACGCTATCAAATGTACAAACTCTTTTGAAATGTTTGGAAAACAACAATAGTGAAACTTTTTCCCGTTCGAGTTTAACCGTTTTCTGCGATCTCGATTAGAACTTCAAAAATGGTTAAAATTCAACAATTGGTTATGGTTGAAAAATAACAATTTTAGAAGTTCTTCAAGCAAAACCATAAAACGGTTCAAAAACAGGCAAAAATGGTTAGAAAAAAATGAGCGTGGATGTCCGGTCACGAGACGATGTCCTGTGTAAGTAAATACTTAACTCGTGCTTACTTAAGTTCAACATGTTTTCAGCAGTGCTCCAATTACTTGGCCGCCGTGCCAACTGTTTTCCGATTCGATGATCCAATTCTTGGCCACTAGCAATGTGAAATAGATCTTTACCAACAATGCTTAATTGATAGTTAACAGAATAGTTGGCAATTCTGAACATAGGGCCACTGATAGAATGACGTCAGCTGAGCCTAAAGTTCGATGCGCGTAATAAAGTACAAACAATCATGAAATTCAGTATGCACAGATTTGAAACAAATTATTCTCTTCGTAATGAAAATATATTCAAAATTTTTCAGCTAAATTTGGACCTGAAAACATGAAAAGACATGTTGGCATGCCAAGAAAAGGACCATGCCAAAATAGGGCCCACTTACCTAAAATTTTTTTAATTATCTAACAATTTGCGCCGAAAATTTGGTTTATTCTAACGACTTGAAAAAACAAGTATTTTTCAGATTTCTATCATTTTAATTTTTAGAGTTAGATTCAGTTAGATTTTTTTTGTAAACAAGAGTACTTATCAAGGCAGGTAAAAAAACATTATTTTTACGTGCTTTGTAGAGTGTTTGCAGAAAAGCATGCCCAGTTTGCACCAGGTCGCTATCAGTTCTGTACATTTTTCTGTCATTGTTTTATTTATACGCTCAGTTTTGCATCGATAGTGCCCAAGATTTGACGGTGGAAAATTGAGGTAGCAATACACTGACGACGAATTATGCTCATTTTTTATGTTAGAGTTCAAAGCTGAGCGAATTGAAGAATCGAATACGGTATAAGTATCATATTTTTAATGTCATATTACCAATAAGGAAAAATTTTAATGCGTGTTGATGTGTTAAAAAACATGTGTTTTCAAGTCGTAGAAAGGTACCAAATTTTCAATTTTGGGGAAGATCTGAAGACCCCCGGCGCAAACCCCTCAGATAATAAAAAAATCCCTCCTGAAAACACACATTTTCGTATTTTACCTCTCCCATTATCGGGTAATCTGGCTAATCTAGACGAAAATACTGCTCGATCAATTTTCTGCTCTGGGTCCGCTGGAAAATCTGAAACCCTAACGTATTCTGAAGAAATGAATAGAAAAAGATAATTAAATCGAACTTACCGTGAAATCTGCGGGATTCGTGTGATGGTTAATGAATGAATCACGTTCACTGGTTTTTGCTTTGATTCAGTTGCCTTCATCTAATGATACTGTGTGATGTAGGGACTTTTCTGAGTTTGCTTCCAATGGGACCTAGAAAGACATTTTATTGATCAAATCAACCAATCAATCAAACAATTTCGGAACAGGATCAAAACTCTCCATAAAAAAGTTGTCTCGTAACTGGTGGATGCGGACATCAGGTAATCTTCATTTTCTTGATGTTTTCCTCCAGCGGTGAAGGAACAACAAAATCCTTATTCAGCTGCAGATCTTGTCCTTGCGATGCCGGAACTACCGGAAGAATCTCTTGTCCATGGTTTTTGTTGGCACATAGTCACTGTTTGTTATTGAAATTTTTAGTCGTTTTTTTCTTTTTTCCACTGCTGCTGCTGAACTACACGCTTACGCACAAACACCTATTTTTTGGTAAAGTCTAAAGGGTGATACGGTTAAAATTTGGTCAATATCAACTTACAATTTAGCATTTAAAAACCTGAACACCCCTCATTTTGAAGGTATGTGTGTAGAATGTTGCTCCTATTTTGATTTTGGAATTCACTCTTCAGTTGTCAAAATGCCGTCCAAGGAAGAAGAGCAGCGTATCAAAATTTTGCTCGCGCATCGCGAAAATCCGAACTACTCGCACGCACAGCTGGCAAAATCGCTAAAAATTGCCAAATCAACCATTAAAAATGTAATAAAAGTGTTTGGGGAACGTTTGTCGACTACAGCCAAGAAGTTTGGATCGGGAGAAAATTGAAAACCGGAAGCCGCTGAGACGGCAAAGAGAGTTGCCGGTAGTTTCAAGCGAAACACTAACCTCTCTCTCCGAGATGGCGCAAATAAGCTGGGTGTATCGTCTACAACCGTGCATCGAGCCAAAAAACGAGCTGGACTATCGACTTACAACCCGCATGGAGCAGTATTATACAATAACGATCCCCATTATCTTCTTTCCAAGACACCCAAAAGATTCCCTTAATGGTTTTGGATTATTAATGAACGATTATGCTAATCGTTTTTTCTTCAAATGGAATCGTTTAGACGCAAATAACGATACAGGGAACGGGTTGTTAAGTAAATAAACGATTCATTTTTTTGCTTTTTTCTAGAGAGATTTTTCTCGAAAATGTAGCAAAACGATAGATGTAATCGTTGTTATATCATGCATTTTGAGTTTTTATAACGATAAAGTGTATCTTTCAAGGATCTTTTTTCGATTCGTTACAGAATAAAAAAACGATTCGTGTTATCATACTATTTTATTTTTAAAGTATCGCAATAACCTAAATAGACATAGATTTTAGTCATTGAGACGTTTGGCAATACAATTTCTTACATATTACATATACATATATGTGAGTGTTCGGAGTTCCGCATCCAAGAATCGCCCGATGGTCCACAGCTGGCTTCACATGCTCACCTGACACAAACACAAGTGTTCTCCATCACGGTCCAATGTACAATGCCGCGCGATGCATTTGATGCTTTCAACGGCACCTATAGTTGGCCGTAAGTGAGATAGCATGTATGATAGCTTGCATAGTGGCTGCGTCCTCGTAGCTATACCCGATATATATCTAATCCACCTTGTATCCAAATCCTATATCGCACATCCCCCTTCTTCTCCGGGAAAAAGAAAAGAACGAAAATAATACTACAACGTCGTTGCCGAGGATGAATAAAAAAAGGGACGGCTTTTGAAAAAAAGCGAAGATAATAAATAAGATAAATTCCCAAATTAGTCCTCAAAATTATACTTAAATCATTTTCAATTTCATGAACAAAGGATACGAAATTTTATACTTTCGCTTTTGCCAATGTTTCTTTTTTCCTATTTTGAAAACTCCCTATATTGGTTTATGTTCAATGATCGATAAGAGAATCCCTAAGCATTTGTTCAAATTCTAATTACGAGTGCATCGCAAGGATTGGGGATTCACAAATCAAAGTTTCAACGGATTAAAACAACTTTCTAGAACGAGCTCTGCAAAGTTTTGTGTTTCTTCAAAAATAAAAAAAAATCATCCTATATTTGTTTGGTTACATTGGTGAACATCAAAACTTTATTGAAATTAAACACATAAGCCACTATCTCAAATTTCGCTTGCTAAACATGTTACTTCGATCATACACAAATACAAAATATTTTTATTCATACGTCTGTATATAAACAAAACAGAATTGATGTAAGATTTCAATATTCGTCTTATTTTAACTACTAGCTCACTACTAGTGTGAACTTTAAACGAACAAAATAGTTTAATTTTAAAAATCAATTCTGATAACCTTTTATCCATTTATTTGAATTTTGAGGGTGATTTTTTTTTCCCGTGTCAATTTAATACCACTTTGAGTTAGCTGATGACTATTCATGTTGGGCCTGCTAAAAGTTTAAACCTTGCTGCTCAGTCTAACGGACAGTCCCATAAGAATGACTGCTGATTAGTGTGCGGGACGAGAAGAAGCTGTTGTTATCTCACTTTTACACATTGATATGCAGTGAATAAGAGACGGTCCATCGCAAATCGTGATTGTCGATTTATCAACGTGCAAGTATATATCTGCCGCCGAATTGTATATCTCTGTTTCACTTTCCCATAAATAACCTGTATAAAACAGACTATCTGAGCATTTTTGGTAACTGATATTTGCTCGGCTTTCTAAGACGTTGCTACATCCTTTTGAGTTGGAGTTTCATTACCGTATCTTCATCAATTTAAAGTTGGCCTGACTTGTGGACCTTTAATCACGGTTATAACTTTCCTGCTGCGAGTTTGACACACAATATCGCGGGTTCACTTTGAAGACATTCGCTGCCGCTGCCATGAGAGTCAATAAGAAATTATTATGGTTTAAAAGTTCGGACGGCAAGTAGTTAAATTGTCCTGAATAGTTATTCAGTTTATAATTACTAACATTTCTCTTTTTCATTCTAATTTTAGAAACGGAGATAGAAAAGGCAGTAAGGTGTTATTGTTCTCGCTTACTCCAGTGTACTTAATCATATTCCCAGTCGATTTCGATCACGATAGATTCCGTCTCACGTATCATTTATAGCTATGATGTCACTGACGATTCTATATAATTTTTCAAGTGATTTATTCACAGAAAACCTGCTCTCTTACGGCTAACTTATCAATTGCTTTCCCAATCAAGTCCATTCCATCGTTCACTTCATTTCCCAAGATTCTCAAAGTCCTTAAGCCGATGCACTCTTCGAGCAAGATAGGGCTATAACTTAACGAATTTCAAATCGAGATTTCTAAACCAATGGACAGAAGTCACATCTACCGCCGCAATCCATGTTGGTAGTCTTATCTTCGTTGTATGTTTTCATTGACTTGTATTCATCCTTTCTCGTAGAAGCTAACCAAATGATCCAATCCATTCACTGGTTCTTCTAGAACTTTGATATGTCAATGCAGTTATCAGTTCATTGGATTCAACTGTTTTCAAGATCTCATCGTTCAACCAATAAGTTTCTTATCCATCCAGGTGCCCACAATCAGATTACAGTCCATATTACTTTCCTATTTTTCTCATTTCCTTTTTTGTCAGCCAGTAAAGTCAAGCGGACATCATTCTTTAAAACTCAACTCTCAGAGAATCATCAACTAAATCATGAATAAAATGCACATTTCACTTATCAACGGCAGCTCTATATAGAAAAAAGCTGTGTAAAAACTACATTTACAAAACCTGTCATTCGAGCCAAGCTGCAAGAAATCGTTTTAGTCAATAAATGTTCAAACAAACAATCATCGAAACCGGCATCTATGTAGGTGTATGTTTCGATCCATTGGAAACTATGTTAAGCCGCAGGATAGAAATTAAAAGAAGCTGCATTCCATTTGCAAGCTGCTCCAAGTCGCAACAAGCCGAAATCAGTTGCCGTTTCGTTCAAGCGAGCTGTGCTAAGCCACAACAGGAAAACATCACTTTTTTTTAATTCTTGCAAGCTGTGCAAAGCCGCAATCTGCCGGATAAGGCAATATTAGTTGCCATCGCATTCTTGCAAGCTGTGCTAAGCCGCAACAAGTGAGCAAACATCTACCATCTCGCTCTAGCAAGCTGTGCCAAGCCGCAATAGAAAAAAAACATCGATCTCTCTTTCATTCCTGCAAGCTGTGCGAAGCCGCAAAAGGCAATATCAGTTGCCACCGTGTTCGTAGCGAGCTGTGCCAAGCCGCAATAGGTCAACATCATTTATCATCTCGTTTCAGCAAGCTGTGCAAAGCCGCAATAAAGCAAATGTCACCGACCATCTCGTATTTGCGTGCTGTGCTAAGCCGCAGAAAGGTAGCATCAACTTGCCACCTCGTTCTCGCAAGTTTTGTTGAGCTGCAAAACCTCCATGCACCTCTCATCATCCTCGTATCACCAAACAACAATTCTATAGAATCCTGAAAAACTCACCTTCTATAAAATCACTCAACTTCTATAGGTAACATTGATTTTCATCTAAAATGAAATCAGCCTTGGAAGCAGAAAACTTCTAAACCCGAAATCTGGGAACACCATTTTGATTTTTTTTCACTCTCATAGTTTTCTCACTGTTCGGCGCAATATGTTTTATTTCACTCATATTTTCGTTGATTGCGAACCACCGGGCGATTCCGGAATCTCTGGCCATCATGGCCAGAACCTGGAAGGATCGCCATTGTGAGTGTTCGGAGTTCCGCATCCAAGAATCGCCCGATGGTCCACAGCTGGCTTCACATGCTCACCTGACACAAACACAAGTGTTCTCCATCACGGTCCAATGTACAATGCCGCGCGATGCATTTGATGCTTTCAACGGCACCTATAGTTGGCCGTAAGTGAGATAGCATGTATGATAGCTTGCATAGTGGCTGCGTCCTCGTAGCTATACCCGATATATATCTAATCCACCTTGTATCCAAATCCTATATCGCACAATATATATTTTTACAATTTCGCTTAACTCTAATTATAAGCTTCGGAATCTTTGTTGTAGACAATTCTTTTCAGGTCCTTGACGGAATCCGGACTGGATCGGCACATCGTTCCCATAATGTGCTCGGAAAGGCCACTGTCTGGAAGCTGGAATGGCGGTTGCGGCTTTATCGTTGTCGATCAGCTTTTGAAATTCCTTAAGGACCCTAAGTTGAACAGAAGATGTCCTTTGTAGTGATCCACAACACGTGTGGCAGATTGAATTTTTCAGCAGCCCCGCGACCATCTCCGCGTCTTTTTTCATGAGCATGCTCAAGGAGGGGAGGGTTTTCACCCACCGTTCGCATTCGTGACCTACCGAACGGCCCACCTTAAGAGACGGATGAAGGGAGTCGCAAAACGTGCCCGACTATTCGAAATGGTGCCGTTTGACTTGAAGAATATGTAGAGGTACTTTGCCGGGAACTCAAGGTGCACTGTGTGAGCTGGCGGATCCTTTAGTAATGCAGTGCTTGTTGAAGGCTGGTGCCACACACGAACATCCGAGAGTGTTGCTTTCATGCGTGGGTGCTGTGGCCGTGTTTCCAGTTGCGCCCAGACCGGACAAACGCAGCTTAACTGATGAATGGCTCCACACAAATGTTGGAGAAAGAGGTGTTCTGCCTGTTGCGGTGTGGAGAATTTTCATTTTCGGCGAGCTGCTGCTGATGTCGGTCGTTCTCGACTGAGGGCATGGTGGATCCAGCTCGGTCAGCAGACAGCGTAGCGTTATTTGTTTTAAAATGTTGTTTCAAGTCGGTCGACTGGTAACCGCAGGCTGTAAAGTTACCGAATATTATAAATTACAAATTTGAACCAGGCTATTCAAAATAAAACCTTACCACTATCACTGATGTTAGAAACTTTCAACTCGAGCAAAGAGCAACTCTGTCTGGTGACGATGTTTACAAACCGATTCCTTCAGCTCGATCCAGGTTTGACACAGCTTCTAGGAGTTTGAATAACAGATACGGGAATGGAGCGATTGCTTCAGCGAAGGGAGGGTTTTGCTTCTCCTAGTTGTAAACTCTGTTTTCTGTTTCCTGGGCCATGCCATCGTTGCTGTTCCATCCTCCAGTCATTTCCTGGAAAATACAATTTTTAAGTCAGCACAATTAGTCGAGATGTATGATTAAAAGGTACCCACTATCACGCACCGATCCTCTCAAGTATTTTTTGTTGAACTAATATAACAACCTCAACTGTAGCATCGATGGCTGGCACTTTTTTAAGAGTGTCCGGGAGTTCAATGATGACGCTAAAGCCGTGCCTACAGAGCTTTCTGTTCCTGTTTGAGCCGTTTCAGCCGTATAATTTCGTCACGCCATTTCCACTGGCTCGAATTCAATAGCATGCTGGAATGTTCGGATTCATTTTGATTGTGGCACTTATTTTTCCGGAGTATAATTTCAAATTGAAGACACTGATTCCGTTTGGTCCCAGCCAGAATTTGGTTACTACCACGGCACCATTTCAGCTTCCCAGACAAATAAACAAACCCAGCCAGAATTTGCGCATTTGGTTATGGTTTCTTCCGGAGTGACGGCTGCTGCTGGGAATTTGTTCGAACCTGTTCGAACGAGAGTAATTTCTTCTAGAACCGGCACCAGTATTGGCTTTGCCAATCCAGATTACTGTACCTGCAAAACATCGAAACGAAATTTAAATTATTCTTTATAGAATAGTATGTTATTAAATTATTACCTTGAATCCATAAACGTTCAGCGCCTAGAAGAAATACTGTAGTCTCCATATGGTGGCTTGACAATCGGAAATTTCTCTCTGATTATAGTGGCTTCCACTTTCACACGGCACTGTGTTCACCATGGTTGGCGCTGCTCCGGTGTTTGTCAAGCCTGGTGGTGGAGTTTATTGCATCTGTTGTATTTTGCCGAGCTGTCTACGGAGGGTTGAAAAATTTGAAAATTTTAGCCTAACAAAACAGTTTGTTCACTCACCTTCATCGCTTGCGTTGTTGTCGGCCTCGATACGCTTATTTTCCGGTTCTGATACGGCTATCCATGGTGTTTCTGGCCAAATTCGAAGGGTTTTTTTCGGAACCGTACGGGTTTTCATGCTTACGTGACATCACAGCAGCAGCGAAGACACTTTACATTCAGATGCGCGCAAATTCATATTTTGTCTGAGATGATTCATCGTATATCTTTCAGAAATCATTTTTTATCATTCTCAGCAAAGACGCCATAAGCCAAGTCGCAAAAAAATCATGACTATTAATGTAATCAGAAACAAATAATTCAAAAGATTCAGTGTACGGTATTGGATTATGCGGGAAGAAGGTAGTGACTCCAAATCGCGATGATAAACAAAGTACGACGGCATAAGCGCGATCCCGGAGGCTGTACACGACGATGCTGATGAAGTTTGACTGCGTAGTAATGGACGACGAAACCTACGTCAAAGCCGACTACAAGCAGCTTCCGGGACAGGAGTTTTATACGGCAAAAGGAAGGGGAAAGGTAGCAGATATTTTCAAGCAAATGAAACTGTCAAAGTTCGCGAAGAAATATCTGGTTTGGCAAGCCATCTGTACCTGTGGCTTGAAAAGCAGCATTTTCATAGCTTCCGGGACTGTCAACCAAGACATTTACGTGTAAGAGTGTTTGAATAAACGTCTGCTGCCTTTCCTGAAGAAACACGGTTGTTCCGTACTGTTTTGGCCGGATTTGGCATTTTGCCATTACGGTAAAAAGGCCATGGAATGGTACGCCGCCAACAACGTGCAGGTGGTTCCCAAGGACAAGAACCCCTCCCAACACGCCAGAGCTCCTCCCAATTGAGAAATACTGGACTATTGTCAAGCGGAACCTAAAAAAGACCAAAAAACTGCTAAGGACAAGCAGCAGTTCAAGGCAAACTGGCTTTCTGCGGCGAAGAAGGTGTACAAGGTGGCTGTACAAAATCTGATGGCAGGGGTTAAGCGTAAGGCCCGGCAATTCGGATTGGAAAAGCAAAAGCCTAACTGAATATTTTTCCTGAATTTTGTACTAATTAAACTTGAAAAAGAAATTTAATTTGATTTTTTAAATAAACGATTTCACCGATTTACACGCGTTTCCCTTGACCAAATTCTGACCGTATCACCTTTTAGCGAGGTATAGATTGGTACCCATCTACGCAAAGCGAAAAGTAAACAATCATCTGATAGCCTTCGTGGATCGCTCAAAATTGAAACATATCAGTTGTGATTCCAGGAGGTTGAAAATCATCAAGGAAGGCAATCACTATCGAGACGCTCGAATGGCTCGAATACTGATAGTCTGCATCCTTCCCTGCCATAGCTTGTTTTTTTTCAGGAGTTTTTCAAATATAGAAGAGTTCGTTGTCATGCATAATTGTTTCTATGCTTTGGTAGGAGAAAGGAAAATTGACTGTTACGTTTTTTTTTGTCTCCGAATGCAGTCAAGCATGGCTCAGTGAAAATGAGTGAATTTCGGAACATTGATTTAGAGTTGAATATCTGAAATGAATCATACAATTATAGTTAAACCTTTCATATTTACAGTTAAATCAATTATACCATTCCAGTTGAATCTATCATATTTATAGTTAAATGTGACAGGTAAACCAGAATTGTATAATTGAATCTATTATATTTATAGTTGAATACACAAAATCAATCATACAATTGTAGTCAAATCTAACATATTTACAGTTGAATCCATTTTATTCATAGTTTATTTCATAAGATCTGTAGTTGTCATGTAGTGTAGTCTATTATATTTATAGTTGAATGCGAAGAAATCAACTACTCTTTGATGATTTTTATAACAAGCAGAAATAATTGGAACAACAGTCGCCTTTTTTCTCCGTGAAATGTTAGTAGCGAGGTAAGAGAAGTTATTGGAACAAACTATTTTTAAGGCGGAAGTTCTGACAATTTCCTTTGGAAATTGCCTGTGTTACTACTTGCTAAACTTTAATCATTCATTCATTTTTCCTCTACTTCTGTAATACCTACCAGACGCTCAACTACCCAAAGCACTCATAGAATAACCCGAGCAGGACACAATTATTAAATCAATTCGCCATAAGCTGAACCGCACCGCACAAAGGGGTTGCAAAAAAACACGACAAAACAAAATCAACAAAGCAAAAATTGTTCATCTTTTAACGGCCCGAGGCCATCATCCAGTGTTCGTGGTTCTAAAAACGAGAGGAAAATCCCCGAGTCCGATCCACCTTCAGGAAAGCATGGAAAATTAAATAAACGTTTTGGTTCGCTGGGAGCTTCAAAGCAGGTTGCTTCATTCCACCACAGTCAGCGAACGACAGGACCGAATGACTTGCGGTAATAGGAGAAATAAATTGTGTCCTCCCCCTGAATGGGGGGCAAAAAATGGACGAGTGCACTTTGAAACAACCGCTCCGGATCGGAGGGTACATTTTTCCCTTTCAACATGTGTACATACCTCCGCTGTTTTGGAAAATGTAAAAAGTTTTTCCAGGACCTACATACGTCGTTTTCAGTGTTTTTGTTGCTCATCAAACGTCAAACCGGCACGTGCTTCCTCGCGAGCACTGAACCACCATGAAATGGTTACTTGCAATTTTAATGACGTTTAACGGTAGAGATTTAGGAAATCTTTGTTCGTGTGTATAGCTTACAAATTTTAATGAAGACGAAATAAAATTAGAACTGACAAAAAAAAAATTTTCTCCAAAATTTTCGTACCATAAGCAACGGTGCGCGATTACTAAAAAGGGTCCGTTCCAGCATTTACATTTCTGCAAGAGTTTTGTTTGATGAATATCAGCTTAGAAACGGAGATGCATTGAACGAAAATAAATATGTGACAACATACATATTCTGATTGTCTGTCTGTTCCCCCAAGACTCGGAAACAACTGAATCGATTATTTAGCGTGAAACTTGGCAGATGGAGCCTATGGAGGCCGGGGAAGGTTCTTATATTAATGGTTTGAGACTTCTTCCACTCACCAAAAGAAAGGGAGAGAGCCTTCCAAACAAAAGAAACAAGATTTTATAACTCGAGATGCGATCATGCAAATGGAATCAAATTTGGCAAGGGAAGGTATTTGGGTACGAGAAATATTGATGAATGAAATCAAAACTGACATGGGAGAATATTTTGGTGAGAGAAATGTTTCTCTCGTTAATTTGTAAGTCAGGAACATACATACCTTCGCAATATAAGCCTCTAACATTGAAACCCACACCTCAGAGATGGCATCCTTCAGCGAATCGACACTTGGGTGAGAGGATCCACAGGTCTTCGCTTGAACATACACCCCTATTAAATAGTCGAGGTGGTTCAAATCTGGACTGCTCGGAGGCGAAAGATTCTTCGATCGAAATTTTCTTATTCTCCTTCAGTCAGTTTTTGGTCCGTTTCGAGGTATGACATGGGCTCCATCTTTTTGGAAAACCACAGTCTTGTGTAATTCGAACTTTGCCCGAATACACGGAAGCACCTGATTCTGAAAAAGTTACATGTAGACAAAAAAAAATGATTCTATTTTCTAATTGGTATACCCTTGAACTTTAAAAATTTTTCACTTCGTGGGAATGTTCAGCTTAAACATTTTCCTTCACCGTTTAATTTTAAACATATAAAAACCATTTTTTTTTTCATTGCTAAAAAATATACAGAAGTTTGGTGTTACGATTACATGGGGGCAAACATTGAACATATTTATTGTTCTGACGGAGTTTCTATTTCTTCTTTTCTACGTAACATGAGGTTGCCTGCCAGATTGTCCGGATTTATCCTGGTGAGCCCGGATATTTAATACAAAATTTGGAAACAGTCCGGCCCGGCCCGGTAGCCTAGATTTTGTCCGGATTAAATCACTTTATTTGCCTAATCAAACCAAAAACAATAAGTTGTGTTGTAATTTTTTTTTATTTATGCTTCCAAAACGAATTTTATTGAGCAAGTTTTATAAAAATAATCATGAAATACGTTTTAAAATCTGTCGATGAGTTTTGATAATTTTTTTTCAGTGTTTTTCTTGATTATTCTTGAATAATTTCTGGGTTTTGTCAAAATTTGCCCGAACACTGCCCGGGTTTTTGGTCGTCAGTTTTGAAATCAAATGCCCGTTTTCTGCCTGGTTTTTAGATAAAAACGCTCGGATTTGTCCGGGCCGGATATGTGCTGAAAAAAATCTGGTAATCTTAACCTAAAATAGGATCATTTATTCCAAACAGACAAACCAGGATGATAAGTTTCAGAGCAACTTTCAATAGCTATTTCGGATTGAAAAACACATGGACCAAAGATTTTTGACGCTATCAAAATGATAATTTTTCAAATAATAGGTCTATTTCCAGTTTTCATATTTTAAGCTTTTCTTAGATGTAGTTTTTGACAACTGCTTGTCAAACAGTTGCCGTTAGTATGGATTGTTGGATTAAAATATTTTTAGACATCATACGCAAAAACTGCCAAAGTAAATGATTGGTTTGCGTTTAATGCTGATTTTAGTAAATCATCTCTAAAAGCGGGGTTGTGTTTTGGAGGTTAGAAAAAGTTCAAACGTTATTTTTAGTCAATTTTCGACCATTTGTAGTCCTCCTTTTATTTTTTTTAACATGTTATTGATGCATTTTGCACTTTTCTTGTTTTGTTTATAATGTTTGTTGTTATTTGTCATATTTGCTGTTTTTGCTTGCTTCTTCATCATTTTTAAGTTGTTTATTGTTATTTTTAGTGTTTTGTTTGAATTTGTGTTTTAATTTTTTGAATTTGTTTTTGAGTTCTTTATAAATTTTTCAAAAAACTTTTGTTTTCATTTTTGCATTTAATCACCATTTCAGAACATAAAAACGTATTTATAGTGTTTGTCCAAATTATATTGGTTCTACTATAACGAAAACTTAAACGTAATGTTGTTTCTAAAAACCGCTCGATTTTGGCACATTCATTTCATGTTTTTTTTTTATTTTTCGTTAAAAATCATTTCAAACAGTTGCAAATCATTTGTACATCAAGAAAAAAAAAAGATTTTTTACTTTTTTCAAACATTACCTAATTGTTGCAAATTACATGCACGTATTTTTCAGCACTTGAAAAAAAAATCTGCTTTTAAATGTTTGGAACTCCAAAACTTCTGCTATGCTTATGATATCATAAATTCATCCTTCATTTTATAATATTTTAATTTTTCAAAAATCGTTTCAATAAATTTAGAATATTGTGTCCTTCTAGAAACAAAAAAAAACAATTAGGCCGGAAAAACTATCAAATTCTTCTTTTGTCACCACTCCTCCATCCCCTTCAAAAAATTTGAAAACCCCGAAACCAAGTTTTAAGAATTTCATAATTTTTTGATTTTATGAAGAGATTAACCACCGTAATTTTTGTTTGTTACTTTGATTTATCGGCCTAGCGGTGAAAAGTGATGTCCTTTTTAGTAGGGACATCTAAAGATTATGAAATTTTTATACAGATGGATAGAAGGTTAGAAGAAATGAAAGATGGTGAAAATGAGCGGGTAGAATTTGTCTAGAAGCATTACCATCACATACCAAATTTTTGTTCCTCACGAGCCTACTACTATGAAGTGGTAGATACAGATAGAGTTGCATCTACCACCACACATTAGTAGGCTTAGCGTGGTCCGCCCCACAAGCGAGAATTTGTAGTGCGGACGAACAAAAAGATGGTATGTGATCGCTCAGATAAGCTCCCTTTAACTCAGAAACGCATCTATCGATGTTTAAGTCTTCTCAGTTTGTTATCTTCGCATTCGTTACATGCGGGGTTTGCATGCGAAACGGTACGGTCGATAGTCTGATAGTGACCAACCACCGATGCTATGATGTCGTGTTTTTATTTCTTTTTGGCCAAAGTTATTTAATTTTATGAAGAGATTAACCACCGTAATTTTTGTATGTTACTTTGATTTATCGGCCTAGCGGTGAAAAGTGATGTCCTTTTTAGTAGGGACATCTAAAGATTATGAAATTTTTATACAGATGGATAGAAGGTTAGAAGAAATGAAAGATGGTGAAAATGAGCGGGTAGAATTTGTCTAGAAGCATTACCATCACATACCAAATTTTTGTTCCTCACGGACATAATTTTTTGGAAATTAATGGAATTTTCAAAATATTTCATGGACTCCAATTTTGGATTCTATTTGATTGGGATCGTATGCAATTTTGTTGATCGAGAATGTCTCAACTCGAAGTGACAAATGAGGGACTTCACATTTGTTCCGACCTTTTTCACTTCATTTATACATTCTTTGTTGCAAATTTGTAGCTAATGTTGACCAAGGATTGAAAATTTCACATTTCATTCGTTGCAGAATAAATAAAAATTAAATTTAGGACATTTTATTATTTTATTCCAGAAATAATTAAATTTAGAATTAAATTTTTCCGACCACAATTCGCAATGAGCTTCCGAATTGATAAAAACAACACAGTATTTCCCAATCACTATTCTGAAAATTAAAGCAGAAATATTTAAAAAATATATCAAAATTTTGGAATCAGTTTTAAATTTATAGCACGTGTTGTCAACAGCTTATCTCAAATAATATTTTTTTCAAACATATGGTTGCAAAATTAGAATTATTAAAATTCCTTTGTGATTACCTTACGCCAGGGCCGTAGGAAGATCCGACTCATGGGGGGGGGGGGGGGGTTTGGTGACTTATGTTTACCTATGATTTTTTGCCTTACAACATACGAAAAAAAAATTAAAACAAATTATGTTTGTAGTTATATGATTATTCATTTTTAAGTTCTCATTAATGGTTCAAGGAATGCCACAAGGATGGAAAAGTGTCTTTAATAAAACCTTAAAGAAGTAACTTTAGAAAAGTGGTCCTTAGCCTAAAGGGAGAGCTTAATTTTTTTTTATGACTAAATATGAAATTTGCTTTTATCGATGGATAAAATTTTTAAATTTATTTAGATCAAAGTTATTCGATTAGAGCATTAAATAAGTTATTTTTAGGGTAGCTTTCAATTTCTTAAAAAGGAAATTATTCAATACTCAAATAAAACAAGCCGAATCTTCTAAGCTCTTTTGCAAATTCCAAGATTCTAACCTTTGATGAAAATAAATACAATTTTCCAAAAAAAAAACAGTAAGAGATATAAAAATTTACGGATCAAATTTGCTTGATGCAAACTTGAACTAAATTTATGATTTAAGTTTGGAATTTTTCTTTAAAAAAAAGCTGCAATATTAGTAATTTTAAACAATACACCGAGAAAATAAAGAATTTCTTGCAGATTTTTAAGTTGAAGATCAGGTACTTATTTCTTAAACGGGAAATATTTTTCATAAAGAATGAATTCCATACAAAAAATCCTGTGGATGATTTTTTTTAAATATAATTTGGGATATTCAAATATGAATTCAAAAATTTACCTTTGAATCTGTTTACGAATTTCTAAACTATTTCCGAAATGTACAAAAAATACGATTCCCGAATCTTAATTCCAGATCAGAATTTAATGAGCCAAATCTTAGAGCCCTTATTCATAAATCTATTATTTAAATTCTGTAGTGTAATTCATTATTTCAATTATTTATTTTTAATCTGTTTTGTGAATCTGATTTAAAATAAATCGAAATCTGATTTACAATTTTGGATCGCCCCTTAGAAGCTTTTAATGTTGAAATTTTGTGTTAGAAAAAAATTTGAATTCAAAACTAATTTCTTCTTTTTCCATATTCAGAAAACTAGTATCAAATTCTTGAAAATGCATTTGATCTTCGAAAAACATGATTCAATTTTCATAAAACCGAGATCGAACAAGATTTCGAAAGCAGCTTTTCATAATTTCTTATGATTATTCGAACTGAAAATCAAGAATCCTAAACTTGATACCAAATAAGTAATACGAAAATATGGAAAAATACAATTTTGTTTATAGGAATATCGAATAAGAACCTCAAAAATGGGTTTGATTTAAAATTTAATATTCATTTTCTTGATAAGGCTGCCAAATTGCCTGGTTTTAACCAGATTGGCCCGTATATTTAATATTAAATTTGGGAAAAGTCTGGTTCGACCCTGTTACCAAGATTTTATTGGAAAAGCTAGGATTTTTTCTCATTCGCATTCTTAAATTAAACTTAAAAAAAAACAAATAGTGTTGTAATTTTTTTTTAATGCGTCCAAAATTTTTGCTGCAAGGTTCAAAAAATAATCAGAAAGGTTTTTGAACTTTTATTCTAGATTTTTGATGAACAATTCCTAGGTTTTGACAAAAATTGCTCGATTTGCCTGGATTTGGTCAACAGTTTTTAAATCAAATACAACGAATTTGGCAAGGGTTTTATATCAAACATTTGTCCGGCCCGGTTACGTGCTGAAAAAAATCTGACAACCTTATTCTATGAACAAGTTAAGTTAATTTTAAACTTGAAATGGGTTTTTGAGGTTTTTGTACCTATTAGTTTTTAGTCCAGATAGTTACTCTTCAATATCTTTGCTCTACTATCATAATTTGATTATGAATTTATGATTTTGAGTGTAGAATAGAATACCTCGCTTGCTTCTTTGGACACTCATGGGGGAGGGGGTTGAAACCCCCAAAGCCCCCCTCCCCCCCCCCCCCGTTCCTACGGCCATGCCTTACGCTGATACTCATTGAAAAGATAATTCAAAAGTTTCAGAAAATTTCTTCTATTCATCATCAAGTGTATTATTATCATTTAGCAAATGTCAGTTTTCATCAGAGATTCCTAATTGAGCTCATAAGTCAATCATTTTAAACTGCCTGGTATACAAAATTAGAAAACCCGCTTTTTTTTTCAAGATGTTCTCCAATGGAAAATTATTTATTTGCAGATTGAAGTTGTATCAAAGGATATCGAAATAAGTTTATATAGAAAATGGGTTAAAAAATTCTAAATTCTTCTATAATTTTGAAAAATTTTCAAAACTCTTCTGAATTAATTCAATAAGATCGAATTGGTTGAGAAGGGGAAGTTTGCAGCACCCTTTCCCTCATCACTCTTTCAAAATGAACGTTTTTTACAAGATATTCAAGCTATTTGGATATGGGAAACATGTCTATGATGCTATGAGGACCCTCACTTCTTCTTTTATTGGAGAGATCGGAAAAGAGGAGGGGTCCTCATGCGTTTTTTTATATCTCGAGAACTAATCAAACAAAAGGATATTTGGGTATAAGAAACGATTCTATGACTGTTTGAGATCTTTCCATCGAGAAGGTTTTTTTTTGGTAGGATGGGCTCCCATACAAACATTGTTTATTCCGAGAACAAATCGAGCAAATGAAACAGAATTGATAGCATGGTATTTGGATATGGGATATATTTTAATGATTAACTGAGCCCACTCCCTTCTTCTGTTTGGAAGATAGTGAATGCAGAGAGAGCTTCAATAGATAATTTTTTTTGGTGATCCCGAGAATAGATCGAACAAATGGAACTAAATTCGGCATGGAAGGGATTTTGCATACGAAAAACGATTTTATGAGGAATAGAGATTCCTTCGTCCTTGCAGTGGGCGATAAGAGCGACGAAGTAAAGTTCTCATATTATTTTTTGGAATAACTCGAGAACCAATCAAGCAAATGCAATTCGTTATTAGGGCGGTTGTTTGGGAGCAAGAAATGCATCTATGATTATTTGAGACTTTCTCGTCTTCTCTTGGGAGGATATCAATCTTATGAGACCACGGATACAATCATATTCAAATTATTGGAATCATTTGATGTTCCTTTTCAGTTCCTCGTAAATAAAGATGCATGATTTGAATTGGTGTAAAATTGTTTTTTTTTTAAATTGCTACTATACTATTTACTTAAAAGTAACTTTTCAATGGATAGTAACTTTTTCTCGAACAGTAATTTTACCATATTGACTATAAACGGGCTTGTGATATAGCTTAGCCGGCAAGTCAGTTGTCTCCAGAACGGATGTCCGCGAGTTCGAGCCCAAGAGTAAACATCGAATTCAGTTGTGCTGGATAAGTTTTTCTATAACTATCCACCAACTGTTAAGTTAATATAAAGAAGCGAATCATATATGGTAAAACAAATATAATCGAAACACATACTGACTGTTTGACTTAGAGTTTTCTTGGGGATTTTGTTGATTGTAATGCATCTCACAGATGATTTATCATTGAAAAACATTAACTGCTGCATTTCAAATAGTGACAACCTTATTGGCGGCCTCGAAATTCCAAACAAGTGCATACTCAGAGTGTTTGATATGCGGAATTCAACTCACATCTAATTACGCTAATGGAGAGCACTCGGTTGAGTTAAAGGCACGATAGAGTTTACTCATGGCAAAACAGTTGCTAACCCTTACATCAAGACCTGCAGATCAGCATCCGAAAACATCTTCCAAGGGCATCTCCGTGTTAGCGAACAAACATTTGTATCTGTGCGTATGTGTTCTTGCGTTCACTCGAAGGCACATACATATCTACAAGGGCAAACAAGTAGTTTGGCAAATATTTCTGTAAACTGCTGCCTCAACACTCTACACACAAACTGGGAAGAGAACTAATTCAATTACCGATTGACAGAAAGGCAAACAAATCAACCCCATGCCAATGGGAAATAAAAGGCGCTGATGACGGCTACATGGCAGAAAATCAATTATAATTGGCAGGTTCATTATTCACAAAGTTTGCATACTGCATGCCCGTGTGTGAGTGTACGTGTGCAGCGTTATTTGATGATTGCATCAGCCCAGCGCACCTTCAAGTGTGTAAACTGATGTAAAGTTAGAGAGAGAGATTGTACATTTTGCTACTCATCAGCATATGAAATCGACCCGGTTCTATGCCGTGAACTGAACTCGTTCTGCCGCCGAAAGGTAGGCAACCCGGTGCTGACAGGAAACGCAATGCAACTCGTGCTCCGGAAGTATTTGTTTCAACTACCTTCTGCAACGGGAGTGAAACGCAACAGAAGGGTTCAAATCCTATCCATGGTGCAAGCAAGCTCATCTTTCTTTCCGAGCGTACCAACTTAGTGTACTTGTTTTACATGTTTTACGGTTTCCATTTCTCGTTCAAAAGTCTTATCGTTTGCTTCTTTTGTTTTCGAAGACGGGCGGGGGAAATCCCCCAGCAAAAAATCGGACACGAAAAAATGTGAGCTCTTAGATTTTGTTTTGTTATAATGCTGGAGAAGAGATAAACCCGGACAAAAGAAAACAGTGGAAAACTGTTTAATTTGTGTAACGATTTGATTTACAGTTCTACCATAGAAAACTGTTGACACAATTTATTAAGAACTAGCTGATCCCGT
The DNA here is from genome assembly GCF_029784155.1 of Uranotaenia lowii. Lineage (NCBI taxonomy): Eukaryota > Metazoa > Arthropoda > Insecta > Diptera > Culicidae > Uranotaenia > Uranotaenia lowii. Next base: position 183,030,054 of record NC_073691.1, read on the forward strand.
ACGAACTTCGTTTCGCTTTAAATCATTGGTACGTCAAAATGAGTTTAGAAAATAAATTCGAAACATTCTTTCGACAATTTTGGGGAAAAAATTCAATAGTGTTTAAAGTCGCTACTATTACTATTACTTGAAATTCAAATTAAACGGTTGATTGGCTTTTTATTAAAATTTATGTGAGGTGAGAGTGTTTTCTTCTCGATCGGTTGCAAAATCTAGACATTATGGCAGAAACATGTACTATTTGTTTGTGTGCACGACTCTTTTACTTGACCTTCACACTTAAATTGGTATCAATTAACTGCCTCCAACAAAATTATTGCACAAAACACTGAACTTTCAATGAAACCCTTTTTTTCTGTCTCATGGCCCGAAATTCGATAATTGAAACCAATTTTACGTTACTCAAAACTCCCTTGTGCTATTTTTTCTTTTCAAATTATATATGAAATTACGTCAGGAACTTGAAAACAGTGATCAGTGAATATAGACGCCCCTTTCGCCGACCCTTGACACGGAACATGCTACCTGGAGTCAATTGCTCATAGTTTATAATCCTCATCTGAACATTTTCATCTCAATCCGATGCATGATCACGACAATATCGCGAAAACAGTGAGCAACTGACATGGACGGCCTTTTTTTGACCACGATTCAAAACTTGACACCAGAAATCAATTATCTTTTCTGTTAAACTCCCATGTGTCAATTTTCATTACAATTCTATGCTCAATCAAGAGAATATCGTAAAAACAGTGAATAGATAATAACCCCTTTTGCCGACCTCTGAATCAAGATTTGAAACCTGAAAGCAAAAGAGCGTCTTTCAAAACTGCTATGCGGAAATTTTCATCTCAATCCAATGTAGAATAACGTCAAAATCGCAAAAACATTAATCAGTTGATATGGACGACTCGTACAGCCGACAATTCAAAACTTGAAATCGATTGCTCGTCTCTCAAAACACTCATGTGCAAATTTTCATCACAATCCGGTGTATAATAACGCCAATATCGCAAAAACATTAATCAGTGAATATGGCCGACCCCTGACCTTAAATTTGATAACTGTAATCGATTGTTCGTCTCTCAAAACACTCATGTGCAAATTTTCATCACAATCCGATGTATAATAACGCCAATATAGCAAAACCATTAATCAGTGAATCTGGACGACCCCTTTGGCCGACCCCTGACCCTAAATTTGATAACTGTAATCGATTGCTCGTCTCTTAAAACTCTCATGTGCAAATTTTCAACACAATCAGACGAAAAATAACGTCAATATCGCGAAAACATTATTTGTCTTGTATGGACGACCCCTTTCAGAAGGGGTCATCCAAAAATCTGAAAACATTTTTCATCCTTCCTGGACCTAATGAGTATCCATGCCAAATTTCAGACCTCTAGCTCTTAAGACGGCTGAGTCTATAGAGGACAAACAAACAAACAAACAAACAAACAAACATACAGATAATTGCTTTTTATATATATAGATTAATTATAAAGTACTGTGAAGCTTATGATTCATGACTCAAAATTGTCAAGGTATGGTTAGTGTTCCTATCCTATCGTTATCTTCCGATTGTAAGTTAAAAAACCTTACCGGAAGGCCAAATCAAAACAAACAATCAGCAGCAGCGGCCTTAAAAATCTGCGCTTCCTATGCAAATTCTGTCTTTTTCCACCGGGAGGCAAAATCAAAACAAACAATCGGCAGAAGCTGCCTTAAAAATCAGAGCTTTCTGAGCCAATCCTCCTTTTTTCGCCGGAAGGCCAAATCAAAACAAACAATCAGCAGCAGCCTTAAAAATCTGCGCTTCTTGAGTCAATTCGCCTTTTTTCATCGGAAGGCCAAATCCGAACAAACAATCAGCAGAAGCTGCCTTGAAAATCTGCGCTTTCTAAGCCAATTCCGTCTTTCTTCACCGGAAGGTCCTATTTTGGCATCACCGATTGTTCGAGCGTATTGCCAAAATCGGATGGGGCCTGTACTGTTATATGATTATTATTTTCTGTAAGCAATGATAACTATTTGAAACTGTCCTAATTTTTTTGGTACCATTCTTCTCCCATGTTGCACTTACTCAAGCAAATTGGAGGAAAGTAGCAAAGATCAACTTTCAGAAAACTTCTTTTAGAGTCTTACCTACGCGTTTCTTCCGAAAGATTTCTCGAACCCGAGAGAAGAAAAAAGTCTGTCTTCAGAAAAGCAAGCAATCCTGGAATTCTAGACATCTTAACAATAGTTCTAGCGATCCCTTGCCGATGTTTAACAAGTTAAGAGAGATTTATGTTGGTATTGGGTGACTACATGCATTTTTTATACATTTTGTAAAGATAATTGTTGATGTGCCTGACATAAAAACAATTCGATTGTAATGTATGATTTATAACAATAGATTTATGACAGTCGAAAAAACTTGTGATGAGGGATTTAAACCACAAAATCAAAATGCATCTTTCGATGGTGTTGATAGTGATTCCCATAATTTAGGTTTAGATTTTCGTTCTTTCGAATTTGCATAATGAAAGGTATGTGTAAGTTCGCATTTTTTATGGCACCTTTCAGTATATTTTTTCTTCAAGCTGGGCAAGCCACTCACATGACCAACTAAATTCCCAGAAATGGATACGACCAACTTTATCCGATACCATATCGAATTGTTGTCCCATGATTTATGTTTGGTCGAACTTCAGCTTTAGGATTGCCGACAGATGTAGTGCCACTAAATTTCGGTGCATTTTTGGGTTCCACCTAATAATCTTGGCCACATGCGGGTCCCTATGTAACGCCATGTGGTGGACCATGAGGTTGCAAATGCAAAATGAAAAAAAATCGAAAGTCCTACTCCGGATCAGTCGGTCTTCGTCGCCGACGACGGTGTAGAATGAATGGACCATTAAGTACGCAAATTTATGTACTCTCGTTGGACCCTTATGGAGACATAATGGAGTCTCGATTTGGTTGGGGAGAGACTTCCAATATATGTATGTATGTACCTTTGGGGCAAACTCTGACATAAGTAATGGATGCTTGTGCCAGGGAGTGACCAGGTTCAGTGCACGTGCCAAAACCACAGACAGACAGACAGACAGACAGACAGACAGACAGACAGACAGACAGACAGACAGACAGACAGACAGACAGACAGACAGACAGACAGACAGACAGACAGACAGACAGACAGACAGACAGACAGACAGACAGACAGACAGACAGACAGACAGACAGACAGACAGACAGACAGACAGACAGACAGACAGACAGACAGACAGACAGACAGACAGACAGACAGACAGACAGACAGACAGACAGACAGACAGACAGACAGACAGACAGACAGACAGACAGACAGACAGACAGACAGACAGACAGACAGACAGACAGACAGACAGACAGACAGACAGACAGACAGACAGACAGACAGACAGACAGACAGACAGACAGACAGACAGACAGACAGACAGACAGACAGACAGACAGACAGACAGACAGACAGACAGACAGACAGACAGACAGACAGACAGACAGACAGACAGACAGACAGACAGACAGACAGACAGACAGACAGACAGACAGACAGACAGACAGACAGACAGACAGACAGACAGACAGACAGACAGACAGACAGACAGACAGACAGACAGACAGACAGACAGACAGACAGACAGACAGACAGACAGACAGACAGACAGACAGACAGACAGACAGACAGACAGACAGACAGACAGACAGACAGACAGACAGACAGACAGACAGACAGACAGACAGACAGACAGACAGACAGACAGACAGACAGACAGACAGACAGACAGACAGACAGACAGACAGACAGACAGACAGACAGACAGACAGACAGACAGACAGACAGACAGACAGACAGACAGACAGACAGACAGACAGACAGACAGACAGACAGACAGACAGACAGACAGACAGACAGACAGACAGACAGACAGACAGACAGACAGACAGACAGACAGACAGACAGACAGCCAGACAGACAGACAGACAGACAGACAGACAGACAGCCAGACAGACAGACAGACAGCCAGACAGACAGACAGACAGACAGACAGACAGACAGACAGACAGACAGACAGCCAGACAGCCAGACAGACAGACAGACAGACAGACAGACAGACAGACAGACAGACAGACAGACAGACAGACAGACAGACAGACAGACAGACAGACAGACAGACAGACAGACAGACAGACAGACAGACAGACAGACAGACAGACAGACAGACAGACAGACAGACAGACAGACAGACAGACAGACAGACAGACAGACAGACAGACAGACAGACAGACAGACAGACAGACAGACAGACAGACAGACAGACAGACAGACAGACAGACAGACAGACAGACAGACAGACAGACAGACAGACAGACAGACAGACAGACAGACAGACAGACAGACAGACAGACAGACAGACAGACAGACAGACAGACAGACAGACAGACAGACAGACAGACAGACAGACAGACAGACAGACAGACAGACAGACAGACAGACAGACAGACAGACAGACAGACAGACAGACAGACAGACAGACAGACAGACAGACAGACAGACAGACAGACAGACAGACAGACAGACAGACAGACAGACAGACAGACAGACAGACAGACAGACAGACAGACAGACAGACAGACAGACAGACAGACAGACAGACAGACAGACAGACAGACAGACAGACAGACAGACAGACAGACAGACAGACAGACAGACAGACAGACAGACAGACAGACAGACAGACAGACAGACAGACAGACAGACAGACAGACAGACAGACAGACAGACAGACAGACAGACAGACAGACAGACAGACAGACAGACAGACAGACAGACAGACAGACAGACAGACAGACAGACAGACAGACAGACAGACAGACAGACAGACAGACAGACAGACAGACAGACAGACAGACAGACAGACAGACAGACAGACAGACAGACAGACAGACAGACAGACAGACAGACAGACAGACAGACAGACAGACAGACAGACAGACAGACAGACAGACAGACAGACAGACAGACAGACAGACAGACAGACAGACAGACAGACAGACAGACAGACAGACAGACAGACAGACAGACAGACAGACAGACAGACAGACAGACAGACAGACAGACAGACAGACAGACAGACAGACAGACAGACAGACAGACAGACAGACAGACAGACAGACAGACAGACAGACAGACAGACAGACAGACAGACAGACAGACAGACAGACAGACAGACAGACAGACAGACAGACAGACAGACAGACAGACAGACAGACAGACAGACAGACAGACAGACAGACAGACAGACAGACAGACAGACAGACAGACAGACAGACAGACAGACAGACAGACAGACAGACAGACAGACAGACAGACAGACAGACAGACAGACAGACAGACAGACAGACAGACAGACAGACAGACAGACAGACAGACAGACAGACAGACAGACAGACAGACAGACAGACAGACAGACAGACAGACAGACAGACAGACAGACAGACAGACAGACAGACAGACAGACAGACAGACAGACAGACAGACAGACAGACAGACAGACAGACAGACAGACAGACAGACAGACAGACAGACAGACAGACAGACAGACAGACAGACAGACAGACAGACAGACAGACAGACAGACAGACAGACAGACAGACAGACAGACAGACAGACAGACAGACAGACAGACAGACAGACAGACAGACAGACAGACAGACAGACAGACAGACAGACAGACAGACAGACAGACAGACAGACAGACAGACAGACAGACAGACAGACAGACAGACAGACAGACAGACAGACAGACAGACAGACAGACAGACAGACAGACAGACAGACAGACAGACAGACAGACAGACAGACAGACAGACAGACAGACAGACAGACAGACAGACAGACAGACAGACAGACAGACAGACAGACAGACAGACAGACAGACAGACAGACAGACAGACAGACAGACAGACAGACAGACAGACAGACAGACAGACAGACAGACAGACAGACAGACAGACAGACAGACAGACAGACAGACAGACAGACAGACAGACAGACAGACAGACAGACAGACAGACAGACAGACAGACAGACAGACAGACAGACAGACAGACAGACAGACAGACAGACAGACAGACAGACAGACAGACAGACAGACAGACAGACAGACAGACAGACAGACAGACAGACAGACAGACAGACAGACAGACAGACAGACAGACAGACAGACAGACAGACAGACAGACAGACAGACAGACAGACAGACAGACAGACAGACAGACAGACAGACAGACAGACAGACAGACAGACAGACAGACAGACAGACAGACAGACAGACAGACAGACAGACAGACAGACAGACAGACAGACAGACAGACAGACAGACAGACAGACAGACAGACAGACAGACAGACAGACAGACAGACAGACAGACAGACAGACAGACAGACAGACAGACAGACAGACAGACAGACAGACAGACAGACAGACAGACAGACAGACAGACAGACAGACAGACAGACAGACAGACAGACAGACAGACAGACAGACAGACAGACAGACAGACAGACAGACAGACAGACAGACAGACAGACAGACAGACAGACAGACAGACAGACAGACAGACAGACAGACAGACAGACAGACAGACAGACAGACAGACAGACAGACAGACAGACAGACAGACAGACAGACAGACAGACAGACAGACAGACAGACAGACAGACAGACAGACAGACAGACAGACAGACAGACAGACAGACAGACAGACAGACAGACAGACAGACAGACAGACAGACAGACAGACAGACAGACAGACAGACAGACAGACAGACAGACAGACAGACAGACAGACAGACAGACAGACAGACAGACAGACAGACAGACAGACAGACAGACAGACAGACAGACAGACAGACAGACAGACAGACAGACAGACAGACAGACAGACAGACAGACAGACAGACAGACAGACAGACAGACAGACAGACAGACAGACAGACAGACAGACAGACAGACAGACAGACAGACAGACAGACAGACAGACAGACAGACAGACAGACAGACAGACAGACAGACAGACAGACAGACAGACAGACAGACAGACAGACAGACAGACAGACAGACAGACAGACAGACAGACAGACAGACAGACAGACAGACAGACAGACAGACAGACAGACAGACAGACAGACAGACAGACAGACAGACAGACAGACAGACAGACAGACAGACAGACAGACAGACAGACAGACAGACAGACAGACAGACAGACAGACAGACAGACAGACAGACAGACAGACAGACAGACAGACAGACAGACAGACAGACAGACAGACAGACAGACAGACAGACAGACAGACAGACAGACAGACAGACAGACAGACAGACAGACAGACAGACAGACAGACAGACAGACAGACAGACAGACAGACAGACAGACAGACAGACAGACAGACAGACAGACAGACAGACAGACAGACAGACAGACAGACAGACAGACAGACAGACAGACAGACAGACAGACAGACAGACAGACAGACAGACAGACAGACAGACAGACAGACAGACAGACAGACAGACAGACAGACAGACAGACAGACAGACAGACAGACAGACAGACAGACAGACAGACAGACAGACAGACAGACAGACAGACAGACAGACAGACAGACAGACAGACAGACAGACAGACAGACAGACAGACAGACAGACAGACAGACAGACAGACAGACAGACAGACAGACAGACAGACAGACAGACAGACAGACAGACAGACAGACAGACAGACAGACAGACAGACAGACAGACAGACAGACAGACAGACAGACAGACAGACAGACAGACAGACAGACAGACAGACAGACAGACAGACAGACAGACAGACAGACAGACAGACAGACAGACAGACAGACAGACAGACAGACAGACAGACAGACAGACAGACAGACAGACAGACAGACAGACAGACAGACAGACAGACAGACAGACAGACAGACAGACAGACAGACAGACAGACAGACAGACAGACAGACAGACAGACAGACAGACAGACAGACAGACAGACAGACAGACAGACAGACAGACAGACAGACAGACAGACAGACAGACAGACAGACAGACAGACAGACAGACAGACAGACAGACAGACAGACAGACAGACAGACAGACAGACAGACAGACAGACAGACAGACAGACAGACAGACAGACAGACAGACAGACAGACAGACAGACAGACAGACAGACAGACAGACAGACAGACAGACAGACAGACAGACAGACAGACAGACAGACAGACAGACAGACAGACAGACAGACAGACAGACAGACAGACAGACAGACAGACAGACAGACAGACAGACAGACAGACAGACAGACAGACAGACAGACAGACAGACAGACAGACAGACAGACAGACAGACAGACAGACAGACAGACAGACAGACAGACAGACAGACAGACAGACAGACAGACAGACAGACAGACAGACAGACAGACAGACAGACAGACAGACAGACAGACAGACAGACAGACAGACAGACAGACAGACAGACAGACAGACAGACAGACAGACAGACAGACAGACAGACAGACAGACAGACAGACAGACAGACAGACAGACAGACAGACAGACAGACAGACAGACAGACAGACAGACAGACAGACAGACAGACAGACAGACAGACAGACAGACAGACAGACAGACAGACAGACAGACAGACAGACAGACAGACAGACAGACAGACAGACAGACAGACAGACAGACAGACAGACAGACAGACAGACAGACAGACAGACAGACAGACAGACAGACAGACAGACAGACAGACAGACAGACAGACAGACAGACAGACAGACAGACAGACAGACAGACAGACAGACAGACAGACAGACAGACAGACAGACAGACAGACAGACAGACAGACAGACAGACAGACAGACAGACAGACAGACAGACAGACAGACAGACAGACAGACAGACAGACAGACAGACAGACAGACAGACAGACAGACAGACAGACAGACAGACAGACAGACAGACAGACAGACAGACAGACAGACAGACAGACAGACAGACAGACAGACAGACAGACAGACAGACAGACAGACAGACAGACAGACAGACAGACAGACAGACAGACAGACAGACAGACAGACAGACAGACAGACAGACAGACAGACAGACAGACAGACAGACAGACAGACAGACAGACAGACAGACAGACAGACAGACAGACAGACAGACAGACAGACAGACAGACAGACAGACAGACAGACAGACAGACAGACAGACAGACAGACAGACAGACAGACAGACAGACAGACAGACAGACAGACAGACAGACAGACAGACAGACAGACAGACAGACAGACAGACAGACAGACAGACAGACAGACAGACAGACAGACAGACAGACAGACAGACAGACAGACAGACAGACAGACAGACAGACAGACAGACAGACAGACAGACAGACAGACAGACAGACAGACAGACAGACAGACAGACAGACAGACAGACAGACAGACAGACAGACAGACAGACAGACAGACAGACAGACAGACAGACAGACAGACAGACAGACAGACAGACAGACAGACAGACAGACAGACAGACAGACAGACAGACAGACAGACAGACAGACAGACAGACAGACAGACAGACAGACAGACAGACAGACAGACAGACAGACAGACAGACAGACAGACAGACAGACAGACAGACAGACAGACAGACAGACAGACAGACAGACAGACAGACAGACAGACCCGAACCCCGAACCAAAATACTATTACTTTTTTTTTATTCAAAAATCCGCCGAAAAACGTCGAAGTATTTCATCTCATTTTTTTTAATAAAACTAACCACATTCCTTTCATCAAGTGCGCAATTTGATTTTCACCACGAGTAAGGTAGATTCATGATTCAAAGCTAGCAGCTTGATAAATTAAATGAAAAAATCGAACTGACGGCTCCTGGAATTTTGGCAACATGTTCCTATTTGGTCCTTTGTTTAGAACTATTCACTGTTTGATTGCGTCAAAAATTGCGATAAGCCTACACTGAATGAAGCTCAAATGAATACAGGATATTCACCTTCCGTCCAACATTCATGAATGGGCAGCCGGAACCATTTTCGATGCTGATGATGATTGGCATTGGACGGAAACGAATTTGACAATCGATGTGCGGTCGACTGCCGGATTGTTGCATCCGAATTCCCATCCTACTCCTATCGCCGGTTTGATCCTGATATACTTAAGGGATCCTCCATCGATGAAGGCAAAAAAATTGGTTTTATTTTGTTAACTTTGCTATCTTTCAGAGTCAACTACTCCAACAGAATCCCTTTTCAACGTTTAAAATCTGAATACGAAAGTTCGTTTTTTCTGACCGAACTCTTACTACTCTGCACCCGTTAGTTGATGAAAATGGGTGAATTTAATCAAAATTCCTTCTACCTAAACATACGACTCCGTATGTCTCCGGCAACCACCCACATCGCCGGAAATCGCTTTATGGAATGCATTTACCGTAAATTTGTATGAATCAGAATTACTTCTTGTTTCGGGGTAAATTCTACAAGCAAACCTTCGGCCTCAGCATGGGAAGTAAATTATCCCCCCTACTGGCTGAACTCTTCATGAGTGACTTCGAAACAGATCTCGAAAAACGGGAGAAACTTTTCCCTCGTGTTTGGTGGCGTTATGTTGATGATATCTTCGCCACCGTAAAGGAACGGTATCTCCCGCAAACGCTTGAGGTTTTGAACAACCAGCATAGTTCGATTAAATTTACCGTCGAAAAAGAAGTTGATGGGAAACTTCCATTCCTCGACCTGTTAATTTCTAGAAAAGAAGATAACACGGTGAAATTCGGAATTTACCGTAAACCCACGTCAACAGATCGCTATATTACGGTTGATTCAAACCATTTTGGAGCGCAAAAGCAAGCTGCCTTTCATTCGATGGCCCACCGTCTGTACAACATACCGATGGAGAGCCATGAATTCGAACTAGAAAAGCAAAAAATCTTGCAGGCTGGTGAATTAAACGGATACGATCAAGAATTCGTCAGCAAAATCCTCCGAAAACACGAAAGAAAAAAGCTTCGTAGCAACGCAACCACATTCAAACCAGAAAGAGATGAATCCCAAAGAGTCAGCCTGCCGTACCACCCACTACTGACAAATAGTATCTGTAAGATTCTCTCTAAACATGGTCTGAAAGTGGCTTACAAAAGTTCAAACACTTTGAAAGATCGACTGGTTTCTCTAAAAGACAAAGTGCTACCGGAAGAGAGATCTGGAATTTATGAGATTCCATGTCAAAACTGCCCGGCCGTCTATATTGGGCAAACCAGACGGAAATTCAGAACCAGAATCAAAGAGCACAAAAACGCAGTAGATAACAACAGGAGCAACGAATCAAGTGTAGCTGCCCACGCGTCAGAACTTAATCATCACATAGATTGGGGAAAGGTTAAGTTCAAAAAATGTGTACGCAAAGCGTCACATTTAAACGCATGGGAATCCATGTATATCACTACATCGGAAAGGCCACTTATGAACGAGGATGAGGCTCCAATCATATCACCGCTTTTCAACCTGCTCAAACCAAGTTTTCAACAACCCGACCACCCTTCGACGAATACTATTGGATAGTATGAACATGTATTAGTGTTTTTCCTTCATCTAGTCAGTCGGACATCGTCCTGTAGATGGGCAACATCGAGCCCGAAACCGGTCGACAAAAAAGGTAAATTTAATTCCTTTTTCCGTTAGTAAAAACGTTAAGTGTCGTGTCCTGTAATACGTCGTGTGTTATTTGTGTAGCATAAGTTTTTACGTTTAGCACAACCAGTAAAATGAGTCAAGCTTTTTATTGAATTCTTTCAAAGGCATAGATGCAATATTATTTGTTGAAAAGGTGTAATATTCAGTTACTTTAGTCATTATTTTTCATTTTAAGCAAAGTTAAAATTGTATGATGAAGTTAAATGTTTGTGTTCTTGATTAATTCCGTAAATAAGAAAAGTTTTATAATAAAGACTGGGTGCACGATTAAAGATTTGTAATCGACATGACTTAGCGAAATTTAATTCCTCAACAAAAACAATACCTATAATTCTTTAATCCACCCCTAAAAGTTTATAACGGGCCTCATTTTTGGTGCCTATGTTTCAATACCTTATTTTACGGTCTTAATTTCAGAACATTTCACAAATTTTGTCTATCACTTCTAGTTTTGATTGATTGGATTGATAAATAAAGTTGCCAGAATTTTTTCAGCACGTACCCGGGCCGGACAAATCCGGGCTATTTTATCTAAAAACTAATTTTAAAATATCGACCAATAATCCGGGCTATATATTCGGGAAAATTTTGTCAAAATCCAGGAATTACTCGACACAAATCAAGAAAAAAAACTTTAAAACAACCTTTTTTTTCAACAGCAGTTTTTAAATCGTATTTAAGTCTTTCAAAAAATTTCTCATTATTATTTTTAAGTTTTATATGTCGTTATGGATGCTAAAAATAAAAAAAAATTACAACACATTTCTTTTTTTTTTTTTGTTTTGGAAAATAAAGTGAATAAATCCGGGTAAGATCCGGGATTTTTTTTAATGAAATCCGGGCAACCGCGCCGGGCCGGACTTTTGTCAAATTTTGTGTTAAATATCCGGGCAAACCTGGATAAAACCGGGCAATCTGGCAACCTTATGATAAATATAAAAACTTACTTAAAAACCAAAAGCTGATTTTGAATCAATTTACTACCCTTCATTCAATCAAGCAAGTCGCGAATGTCATAAAAATGGTAAAACGACTATAATCGAAATAAAAAAAAATCAATCAAGCACACAGATATTGCCAAAGTATTCTAGTATCAGGGATACATCGCTTTCAAAAATTGAATTCCACAATATATAGAATTACTAAAAATAAGATTACAACTTCTTCTGACATCATTAAAGAAAGTTATTGAATATTGAATATTTAATATTTTAACTCATTCAACAACTTTGTTGAAGACTGCGAAATGATTTGACTTTCGGGTTTAAAAATATCCAAAGATTCAATTTAGATTAATTTTGCTTTGAAATCTCATCAAAAATGCCGTTTTTTGCAGGATTGGAAAAAAAAACAAACAGAAAACTTCCATTACTTTTTTCTTAGAATTAAAATTTACTTGCAGTCTTTGGGAAAGTTGATCATTAAGTCAATAAGTATTTGTATTTTAAATTAGTGTTCAAAAAGTACACAAATTGAATAACTTATTTTCTACCTATTTTTTGAAGTTATCTCGAAAACTTGAGCTCACAAAAAAAAATTGAATATTGGGATTCAGCGCCCTTGAATGAATCAAAATCAGTTTTGAGATTCCTTTCTCCATGGAAAAATGTGAATTTTGTTGTTTTATGTTATTTATGATGTGTTATTCAGAAATTTCTTATGGATCCAGAAATTTCGTATGGAAATCATGCCAATCATTGATTAAATTGAGTGATTTTACTTCAAAATTATCAATCAATATTACCAAAGTCATATGACTTTCATGATTCAGCCATAGCAAGCCTAACCAAGAGGAATCCAAATTAAATTGATAAAATTTATGAAATCTGTAGAAAAATTCCAGGTTGAAAAATGTAAACTGTAACATTGAAAAATCTGATTAAAAAGAACTTTTCATGATTTTGAAACCTTGCTCAACATTTCAATGTGATGATTTCATACGAAACTTCAAATAAAAAAAATAAAAGTTACCTTTTATAAAACAAAATATAGAGGCTTCACGACAAAATTTAAATAAATTGTAAAAAAAAACATTTCGAAAATGTGCACAGAAAAAACAGCCATGGTTAAGCTCCATGAAACTTTTAAATGGAAGTGATGACAAACCGCATCGTTTCGAACAAAAGAGGGATTTTCTTAGAAAACTGTTGAAGTCTTTTTACGAACCATAGAAAGACTTTCAAAATAATTCGTTATTAATAAGTAAAACGAAAGTAATTGTTTTTTTTTTTTTTTTGTTAAAAAATCATATTCTGTATACTTTTCAAATCAATAAAACAATTAAATCATTAAAGAATTATCAAATTGAGTGATGAACCTATTCAATTTCGATTAGCTTAATCACCTAAAATTAAAACAAATGTTTATGCAAGTACATGAAATCGTTTTATTTATCCTTTTCCAGTTTTGTTTTTGTCAAAAATTTGTAGTTATAAAAAATTGCGTAAAGCTCTGTAAACTATTATTACCTAATTTTATTATAATGCGGCCCGCGGAAAGAATTTCAAATTCAAAGTGGCCCGTTGCTTCAAAAGGTTGCTCACCCCTGGTCTACGGCCACGAATAATATCCATCAGAAGCTGTTGAAATCTGTTTCATGAAAGTAAAGCTAAATTGTGTAAAAAATTGATAACAAGCTCGCACATTTTTTAAATTTAAAATTTAATTCTACACTGATAAACAATTTCATACATTTTTTCCAAACTGTTTCATACATTTTTATCAAATATATTGGAGATGTCAAACTGCACTGTGATTTTCACACACCATGCAAATTCTAAATTTAATCATTATCCAAATTAGCGGATAAAGGGTGTTTGTTCTTGTAATCAATATTTCCAATATTAATGAATATTATCATTTGTGAAATATGAATAGTGGATAGTGTAGTAAAAGGTTTAAACAAAGTTCAGCATAATATGTAATTACTGTGAATTTTTAATTGTATTTATAAATAAAAAGATTTAACTGACAGAAACATCAGATATACATTAACCGATATCTGACGACAGAAATGGAAATCTTACACTGTAGTTTTACATTTTTTCGGAGCTTTGTCACAGGTGCCAGGTGTCCTGATTTTTATAAATTTGTACTGATTTTTATTATTTTTAATTTGGGTTTTTAAGCCCTTTTTGATTTATTCATAAGATGCACACAGTTCCATACATAAAGCAGTCCGAGGCTTGTGATATAACTGAGTTGACAAGTCAGTTGCTTCCTGGGCCGATGTCCGTGAGTTCAAGCCAAGAGTAAAAATCGAACACCGTTGTACCGGATGAGATTTCAATAACTGTCCGCCAACTGAAACGTTGATCTGAAGTCGTGAATGCCATGAAGATGGTAAAACGACTTTAATCGCAAAAACAAAACAATAAAGTAGTCCTGATTTTTGAAATACCATCCCGATTTTTGATAATATGAGTTATAATGATTTATAAAAAAAATCTCAATATAGATCATATTTATGATAAAGTTATGAGAAAATTGAATAAATAAAGCAATAAAATAGTTAAACCCATTTAACGGACTATAATCTTTGGTTCAGATAATATTTGAATGGTGTTGTTCGATATGAACTGCAGTCCAGCCAAGGAGATGCTCATTTTGTTGCATATTTTTAGACGTTTACAGCACCTGCATTTCGCCTTTGTTTATGCAATCTTATCTGTCCTGAACAATTCAGAGTTTTTTTTTGCGGTGTTCTGATTTTTTACACCTGGCACCTATGATGGACCTTGATGGACAATCGCAAAAATCAGGATGTCTACAGCTAGGGTGGAAACGGAGCGCTTTTTGACAGCCAGTTGTTCGTCTCCACTCTAATTCTCCTTGACTCAGATTTGAAGGAAAACAATTCAAAATGCGCCAAAACTAGGAAAACTCAAATTTTGATTAGAGCGGCAAAACTCAAAACTGAATTGTAGGGGTTTTAGCGAATTCTGAGTTGTTTTTGTTCAGGGTGGTTTAGGCTTGTTCATGGATCGACTGAATGAAAAAAAAATCAAAAATTTATGAAATTTTGAAGCGGTTTTGAATGGAATTTCTTATTTCAAACAGGAAAAGACGAATGTGCGGTGTATTTAGAAGATGAATTCGTGCATTTTTATCCGGTCGGCTTTATTTTTACCACAAAAAAATTAATGCCACCGGGTCATTTGACCGCATCCAGCCGGTGGAACTACGTGCTGTTTCACTTGATACGCTAACCCGCCGGCACACTCTATCTAATTTGACCTGATCTGAAAAGACAAGGAAAAAGAAAACACCATTGGTGAAAATCATTTACACTTCAAAATTATGAGAAAATTATACTTACAGTTGTGAATGATGGCTTCCATAGAGATTTCTTGAAGAAAAGATAAATTTGTTAAATTTTGTCTTTATCCTTTCGACACCACTTAATTTCTAACTCAATAGTAAATGTAATTAAAAATTGTACTCACCTTGATTATGGTGATAAATAATTTCGTTTGTCTCCGACCATCGCATCCAAACAATCAACACTGGTTTTTGTAACTCTCTGAGTTGTTTTAATCTATTTTGTTCGAAAACATATGCGTTTTCGCTAAGTTCCAGGATTTGAAAGTCAATAGATGAAAACAACTCAGAATTTTGATGGATTCTAACTCAGTTGTTTTCATCTTCATATATAATGCGACCGCTGGATCGAAATTATATAGTCTCTGAATAATCTAAATTTACCGTGTACCATGCCTCATTACGATTACCTGTCACAAGAAGGTCGATTCCGTGTTTTAGTATTTTAACACACCCGTAGCTGTAGGCACCCTGGCAAAAATTGTTGATTAGGGAGGTCGTCCGAATAAATCATTTTCACTTTAATTTACGAACAATGAAAATAAAAAAGCAATCTGATTGATTCGTCCATTAAGATCGTTTCGTCGTCCATTAAGATGCACCTATTGCTGTTGTCCAGAATCCGTTCGTAAAGTTTCCGTGCCCTTGTTTTAGCTCGAGTTTGTAGCTCTTCTGAATTCTTGGGTACCTTTCGCTTCTTGTACTTATCCGAACAATTTGATTGTACAATACTTTTTAGGCATGTAGACAAACTATTGCTAACAGGCACACAGAAAAAAGTTCACCCGTTTTTAAGTAAAATAGTTTTAAAATTCGCTAATAACCTTTTGATACAGTTCTTACACACCGTTTAATACGGTTAGTAACTAGCAAACTTAATTTTTTTTTGCCACAGATTTAATGTCCTGAAACTCAAACGTTAGGAACATCAATAATAATTAAAGCATTCTAAGAAGAGCTTTCGTTTCGTGCATATCGAGGAATGTCAAAGAACAACCTTATTAAATCGCTAAGATCAACGACATTAACGGTACTTATCTCATATCGTTAAGCTGTGCCAACGAGCGCACGCTGAATAAGATTTGCGGATGATGTCTAGAACAGTAAATGAGTAAATGATAATGATGAATGCGGCAGATGATGTAAGGACACACGCAGGTTCTGTTGAAAAATCTTCTCAAAGGAGAACACAAAACTGAACCCAGTTATTCCGTTTGCAGTTAATGAGTCCAACCCCAGTGTCGGTGAAGGAACAAATAGAGCGAATACAATTTAAAAAAATAAAATAAATGGGGGAAAAACCTTGAGACTGCAGATCCACCATTAACCGCAAACCGGGCCAGGAGTGGTCCGGATTCTTGATGCAGGTTGCGGTTCGAAAGAACGATTACGTTACGCAATAAATACAAACCTCAACGGTTTGTTCTTCTGGTTCACACTTTCGCTTCTCATTTTCAACTTTGTGGTGCAACTTAAAGAAAATATCAATGAATGAAGGCAGAACAATAAGTTGTCTGTTACCGGTTCTTGTGGTTATCAGAGCAAATAATGAAGGAATATTCATTCAGGAGATTATTGGCTTTTGAAGATTCTCTGGCAGATATGCATGTCCACAAAAAAGACATTGATTCAACATTTAAAATGCCTTGAAAATTAATTTGAAAAACTTTAATCTACAGAATTTAAGAAAAACCAAACCTCTTCCATTCTGAAAATACGGTCAGCCGTCATGTTGCTCCCTCAGCACGGAACGAAATGATTGATGGTGAGCCAAATACCGACGATCGGCTGGATGCCACTGAGAGAGCTCATTTGTTCCATGCATCAGCCAGGCCAGGGTTGCGCTATCCAATGTATTGATTTCTGATGCCCGAAATTTCCTGGTCCAAACTGGCTGGACTTGGAAATGCATTTTCACGGAAACCATCTGTGCTAGATTTCGTTTCGGTTTGGACCTAAATATTTGAAACGTTTCTGGACTTCTTGCAGCCATCCCGAGCAGACTTTGATGCCCAAATTGATAGCAAGCTGAGACCTTATGAAACTGTCAACAGCAAACTGATAGCATCCTTTGCTGTTGAATTTTGAGTGAGAGCTAAATCAGGCATAACTTAGGTTTCAACTATTTTTCCTGATAGCAAATTTAGACCAAATCTAGGTATCAACAGAAAACTTTAAGCAAAACTTGATTTAGAATTCATACTGAAAGCAAAATAAGGCATCATCAAGGTATCCAGTTTTCAATAAATAATAAGCATGGGACCAAAATTAAAGCACCATTTGTTATAGGAAGCCATCGTTTTGGTATCCTTAAATCCAAATCTGAAATCTAAATTATAGCATTTGTATAACATCTAGCATATACCTAACATGGTTAGGTATATGATAGAAGTCTCTGATCCATCCGTGCTTGAAAACAGGGATGCCAGGTGTTAAGGTTAAAAAATCTGGGCAATTTAAAAAAAAGTCTCGTTTAACTGTGCATAAAGAAGATCACAAATTTGCTACCAAACAAAAATGTTGACGATGCGTGTGAGGAGGGGGAGGAGATTGTGTTGGCGATTTTTTTTGTATTCGGGTTATTTTCGAGTTGAGAACTATATTACAAACGCTGTTTCCTACCACGTACCATGCCGATCTAATTTTAAAAAAATAACTTTTAATGAATGATTGGTGAAAAACCAAGGCATACAAGCGAGATTTCTATAGAATAATCAGGCTTTGACGGATCATATCCAATGCGAATTTTGAAAGTCTGTAAAATCTGAGCAAAAATCAGGGCAAAATCTGTGTCTGACCATCTGGACGAAGGGTCAAAAGTCTGTGTTTTCCAGACAAATCTAGACACCTGGTAACCCAGCTTGAAAATGAATCTGTCACACGCTCCCGATTACGAACTTAAAATTAGGTGTTATTACTCGAAATGGTAGTTCTTTAGATCCCCTTGACTGAATGTGAGTTCTCACAATTAAGTTCTTCAAGTGAAAAATAATCAATTTTGAGGTTATAATGCAAAAAGTGTTTTTATATTTCAAACGCAATTGGTGAAAATTTTAGATCTTTTGAATTTTATTTTTCTACTGTTTTGTTCGAAGACAAAATCTTAATAAAAAGGTTTTGTGTCGTTCGCTCCTTTGATTTTGCTGGCTTATGTTTAAAAATTAGCTTTTTTAACCCGATATAATACAGCTTTTAATTCAAATTTAGCTTACTGTTTGACAATTTATTCTGATTTTTATTTGTGCAAACACTTACAGCATATTAATTTTATTTTTGTTAAATATTCGCAATTATGTAAAGCTGGCAAAACAGTTTGTTTTGACCAAAACATGTTTACGTTTCAAAACGTTTTGCTGCGCGCGCGGAACGGGAAACAAGTTAAATTGAAATTTGTCCAGTCTTGTCCATCGTTTGTAACGGAGTGCGAACGTGAAGTGGCCTTCGAAATAACCAGATCCGATCCGGCGTTTATTTCCGATGGAGTTGGAAGCGTTGATTCCGGTGGAGAAACGCCAGGAGGGAGCGATTGTAATATGCAGATCAACACCATTGAATTCTGTTCTACGTTTAAGACGGAGTGTAAATGGACATCTAAATAACCTGATTCGGCAGTGTTTACTCCTGGAAGAGATGGATGCGTTGACTTTCCGGTTCAGGAAAGCAGGAAGTAGGAACGTGCGGATCGTCACCAGTTTTTGTTCTCCGTTTGCAACGTGAAGTGAGCACCTAAATTACCAGACCCGGCTCAGAAGCGTTTATTTCCGACGGAGTATGCAGCGTTGATTTTCCGGGAAAAAAAACTGCCGGAAGTAAATTTAAACATGCGGATCATTAAGAGCGAGGCTGGATGTTGGCAACAGGTGAAGGATGATCACAATGCGGTTGCCACTAATTTCATCGTTTGCATTTGTCCAAAAGGTTAGTTGAACTAAGAAATAGATAGCGAAAAGGTACATTTGAAATTTTGCGTGAATATTTTTGAAAGGTGAACGAACAAAAAATGATTTAGAGATTAAAAGGAACTAGCCCATGGTATTTTTATTACGGTATTTCAGTGTTTTCGTGAAATATCGAACAAAGTATGCGGAAAAATGTAAAATTCAAATTTATTTATTTTTTCGATAAAAGTAGTTTTTGGAAAATTGCTGATATTTCTTCAGATTCGCAAATTCTATCACATATTTTAACCTCAATCAATCACAAACACCTTCCTGCACCCAATTGACAAGGTTTGGAAGAAATTTGCAAAATCATATTGAAACTAATTAAGAATTTCAAAAAATATCAACTTTGATGAGCCACAACTTTTATAATATTCAAAAGAACGACTTGAAACCTGTTGAGTTGTGTTATTTGAATTAAAATGTTATTTTTTCACTGAATCTATAACTTCAATTCTCATTTTAAAAAGTCATGCATTAAAGGGTTGATGTAGAAAATGATCAAATCGGGTTGAAAATTAAACCAAAATTAGAATAATTTACCTTCATTGCTAAGTCGTTGCATAACTTTAGGCGATCAGGTACTCGAGCAAACTTCTGTAGTAAAAAAGCGATTAAATATGGCTATCACGCCCTGAATTTTGCTCTAAATTTGGATGACTTCAGATGGTAGACACAGCAAAAATAATAACAAATTTTTGAACACGAATAGAGAAACAATCCCAAATTTAATTGTTTCGAGACCTTAAATTTACCTCGATTTTTTTTTGTTTTCTAAAAGCTTTGAAAGCATAATGATTCCAAAATTTGCTATAACTGAAAATTATATGATACCTTATATTGGCATTATTATGCTCTCCAAGCTCTCAAAAAATGAGGTGTAGTTAGGGTCTCAGTTTTAGCTCAATTTGGTATCACTTTGCTAACCATGTATGAAAATTTTTGCTCTCATTTTTGCTGTGTACCACCTTATGTCAAGCAAAATGAAAGCAAATTCGGCTCTCAGGGCGTGATAGCACAATTTGCTATAATTTTGCCATAAAAGTCTGCTCGGGATACAATTTGATTAGAGGCAGAAAAATAAATTAGATTAGAACACTGCTTACTTTATGGATTTTATAGATCAACTATTGATTGTACAATTATACATCCTTCTTAAATAATGCGCTGGTTTCGAAACCATACAGCAGTATTGGAAAAGATTTTCACCGAACGTCTCGAGAACGATGGCATCAGCGTCAGCAACTATTCGTGCTCAGCTTCCATGGCCAGGCTAAGACATTGATGAATGAAAGCTGCATATTGCTTTCGGCAGGAGCAATATTGGAAGTGATTGCGAAGTTTCAAGCAACCATTTGAAGAAAGAATGAAAACCACAAACACAGGCAAGCATGATTGCATTGAAATTCTGTTTTATCAAATAGATAAGTACTCAAAGATTGGGAAAAAATAAAATAGTTTACATTGTTCAATACAAGAAGATTATTCAAAAAATTCGCAATAAATTTGAACTCATTAGAAGTCTTTTTATCACATTCACGGAAGCTGTTTTTCAATCATTAATAATTTTTATCTACAGTAGAGTGACTGTTTTACAATCATCAATTAAAAAGCTCCTAAGGACAGCGTCAACGACCACAAACAATAAATTTAGATTTATGATATACATATTCCTATAAATTTTCATCAGTCAAAACGGCTCCAGCTCGTAATTTGGACGCAGACAGCATCGAACAACAGGTGAGTTCTGACAGGGCACCGTAAAGCTGTCACTTGGTTCCTACAACAACCTGGCAGTAAATGCAAAAGTTGACCTGGCCATGCTGCTGAGTAGGTATGCAGAAACAGTGCCCCAGGTCATAAAAATTGTGCAGCATTGTAATTTCCATCCATCATATTATTCCATCCAATCAACGACCGGTGTGGCCCCGGGTAACTTGGAGGTATTTGTAGCTCTAGATATTTCATACACTAGTTGCAAGGACCATTCATGTCGTCCAGTTGAATAGAGCTAGTTAATTCTGACGGTCATCGAGTGGGTGGGTGGCTATACTATGGGTGTTATAATAGCCAAGCTCGCGAATTCAGTAGCGATATGAATGGGAACATTATGGCATGATTCGCATAGTTGTGGACACTTGGGGACGTCAGCTTGGAGTAATAAATTAGCTGTAAATATTATTTACTACACTAACCGCGCCGACTAGCCAGACCACTGATGAGGAGCAAAATGTGGTCATAGGTAGGTAATTTAATTGAGCTGCTGACAACAACCTTAGCGCTCGGAATGGCATGTTTAATCGTCTTCATTTTAACCTAAGCTCCGATAAACGTCAAAGACAGTATTGAGACGAGTTTTCCAAAAAAAAACAGATATTTTTAGGAACAAACGTAACTCAACACCTTAGCTTATCTTAGCTTAGCTTGATTGACTACTCACATCAGCATCCATCGTTAAATCCAAAAAACATTGATGTTTGTTGGAGAAAAATATGGATTCATCTTCTATATATATAAAAATGAATGTTTGTCTGTCTGTCTGTTCCCTATAGACTCTGAAAATTTCAAGCTATAATGTCTCATATCAACGAGTTTGGCATATGGCGAAACATTTTTTAACATAATTTTTGCGCAAAAAGGATAGATATTCAAACTGCTTCGAAGGACGAGGATGGTGAAAAAAGCTGTTTGAAATTTTTTTTTTAAATCCTTTTCATCGTTTTTTTTCAAATTTCGATAGCTTATTTTTTTAACTGCAAAAAAAACAGGAGCTGGAAGTGCTCATAATACAGAATTTAAGGAATATACTCAAAAAAAACTGTCCCGATTCACGCTATTGATCGGTTTTCAAAATTCTATTTCCATAAAGTACAATGTGCAATAAATTCCAATATGCGAATCTTTTTCTTTCAATTAGAAATTATGTAAACTCGAGCCAGGAAAATAAGCCTATCTTCTTCAAGCAGTGGGGGAAAACATTGGAAAAGATGGGGGAGCTCCCATGTAAGTTCAAGATAAAGAGCTTTTCAAAGAAGGGACCAAATTTTAAAAGAGGTTTTTTTTGCGTACGGATATTTGTGGGCTAACTCAAAAAAAAGATGTGACAGATGGAAGTTCGTAACTTCCCACTTTGGGAAAGAAGGTGGAAAATCCATAAATATTGACATTATTTGAGTCATTATGAAGCTTTAAAAACAGAGTACAAATTTCAGATTTTGAAAAACAAGTTTAGAGATCAAGCTTCAGTATATAATATATACCATCTTTGAATTGCAATTCGGAACTCCAGCTGCAGCCCTCATTCAAAGTTGTTGGTTCTAAACCATGATGAGGTTAAATTTAAAAAAAATGCTTACAAAAATCTAAATTTGAATAAATTTTTACATATTACAATTATTTTTGCAAGGTGTAGCAGTGCACACCGGGTCAGCCAGTTTACTAAAAATTGGTATTTTTCGTTGAGTAAAAGAATGAAAACCTAACAGTGGCGTTCTGGCGTTTTAAAGTTGTGATCTCAAATTCAGCTAGGAATCCCAAAAAAAAAAAAAACGTTTCTAAAGGCCAGAAAACGCTTCTTAAAGTTGTGATCCCAAATTTAGCTCAGAATCCCGAAAAAACGCTTTTAAAGTCCAGAAAACGCATTTTAAAGTTGTGATACTAAATTAAGCTCAGAATGCCGAAAAACGCTTCTAAAGGCCAGAATTTGAAGTTGTGATCTCATATTTAGTTCAGAATCGCAAAAAAAACGCTTCTAAAGGCCAAAAAATGCATTTTGAAGTTGTGATCCCAAATTAAGCTCAGAATCCCGAAAAAAAACGCTTCTAAAAGCCAGAAAACGCATTTTTAAGTTGTGATCACAAATTAAGCTCAGAATTCCGAAAAAACGCTTCTAAAGGCCAAAAAATGCATTTTAAAGTTGTGATCCCAAATTAAGCTCAGAATTCCGAAAAACGCTTCTAAAGTCCAGAAAATGCATTTCGAAGTTGCGATCCCAAATTAAGCTCAGAATGCCGAGAAACGCTTCTGAAGGCCGAAAAATGCATTTTAAAGTTGTGATCCCAAATTCAGCTCAGAATTGCGAAAAAACGCTTCTAAAGGCCAGAAAACGCATTTTGAAGTTGTGATCACAAATTAAGCTCAGAATCCCGAAAAAACGCTTCTAAAAGCCAGGAAACGCATTTTAAAGTTGTGATTCTAAATTAAGCTCAGAATCCCGAAAAAACGCTTCTAAAGGCCAGAAAATGCATTTTAAAGTTGTGATCCCAAATTAAGCTCAGAATTGCGAAAAGACGCTTCTAAAGCCAGAAAATGCATTTTGAAGTTGTGATCCCAAATTCAGCTCAGAATCCCGAAAAAACGCTTCTAAAAGCCAGGAAACGCATTTTAAAATTGTGATTCTAAATTAAGCTCAGAATGCCGAAAAACGCTTCTAAGGCCAGAAAACGCATTTTAAAGTTGTGATCTCAATTTAAGCTCAGAATTGCGAAAAGACGCTTCTAAAGCCAGAAAATGCATTTAGAAGTTATGATCCCAAATTCAGCTCAGAATCCCGAAAAAACGCTTCTAAAAGCCAGGAAACGCATTTTAAAGTTGTGATCCCAAATTCAGCTCAGAATTGCGATAAGACGCTTCTAAAGGCCAGAAAATGCATTTTGAAGTTGTGATCCCAAATTCAGCTCAGAATCCCGAAAAAACGCTTCTAAAGGCCAGAAATCGCATTTTAAAGTTGTGATCTCAAATTAAGCTCAGAAACGCCAAAAAACGCTTCTAAAGGCCAGAAAATGCATTTCAAAGTTAAGCTCCCAAATTTAACAAAATTTTATTAAGTTTGTATACTTCTGCAAAATGTGTCTTCAATGCGAATTTTTTACTAATTTCGACTGAAATGAACTGACTGAATGTGTAAATGTCTTTAAAGAAGTAATTTTCAGTAGAAGCTTCGTGATTTGGTGTTACTTTGTTGTGTGAAATTTTGATGTCGCTTTTCAAAGCTTGCGTTCGAAAATCGCGTTTAAAGCTCGAACACTGCGTTACGGGCGTTACTCGCTAAAACTTGCGTAGAATAATTGAACGCAATCTTGCATGTGAATGTGGTGATGACAGCGACATCAACGGAGCTATTGGGAAACTGCAGAGTCGGCACCGTGTGGAAACTAAGCTGAGTATTTTTCTTCGACCGCAGGGCATATAGTCCAGTTACTAGCCCTCCCCAAGGAGCACCAGCTCCGAATCAGAAAGAAGAAGAAGAGTATTTTTCTAAAATTTATATCAATTCTTACGAGAGTTGTGTGTGGGAATATGTAAAATATTTAGTTCGTGACGATAATGTATGTTTTCTTGTTGTGTTGAATGTCCAAATTCGGTAGGTTGAAATCGTTCATTTTGAAATGGCACTATCCAGTTTTATTATTCATTCTTCAGAAAATCGATCTTAAATATCAATTTAAATTACATTCTTTTCATTGTTAGTTTGCTTTCAGGTAGACATGGCTTTTTTACCTTGCTGGTTTCTAATCAAAGTGTAAAGTGAGTTTTTGTATGGAGATGGCGCTATTCCCGTTTTTTTTTCTCAAGCTCATAGATAATTCGAAATAGAGATGGCGCAGCTATTTTGTTAAAAAAAAGCTCAAATTTTCAGTACTTTTGTTAAAACTGGTTATAGAACATTTAAATATCAAGTTTAAGTACCTGATAAATCAGATTTGACATTTGTTTTTTTACTTGATGTTTTGTATGCAAAATATCCTAAAGTAGGTCCTCAAACGTACTGTTTCTTTGGGCTGCTAAATCAATTTTCACTTGGTGCATTTGAAAACGAGTCTGGCATGTTAAAAACTACTCGAGTGTTAGGTTGAAAATAGTACAGAAAAGTACAGAAAGAAACATACTTACAGAAACCTTTTTCCATGTGCATGTCTCTGAAATATCTGATGAATTTATTGAGCAGTATTTGAATCCCTTTGCAATAATTCGATTATTTTTTCAAGTTTTCATTATCTCATACATACATACAACTTTAAAATGCGTTTTTTTGGCTTTAGGAGCTTTTTCGGGATTCTGAGCTTAATTTGGTATAACAACTTTAAAATGCATTTGCTGGCCTTTAGAAGCGTGTATTCGGGATTCTGACCGTAATTTTGGATCACTTTTTTATTTGCGTTTTCTGGCCAGTCTGCAAGATTTAACCAATTCGGGTTTGAGGTAGAAAAATGTGAATCTCGATTTGAAACGGTGATATAGGCAATAGAATCAACGCAGAAAAGAAACATTTCCATCCGATGCGATGAATCTGCAGATTAGCGGGCTTTATTTGACAATTATCCAGAATTCTCTGTATCTTTCGTTGGTCGAAATTCGATAGGCCTGTGTTGCGGACTAGGCCGGCTTCCACAATTTTCTCCATGGCCTGGAAAACGAGAACGAATGAAGCAGTCAAAAAAGGGAAACTTTTTTTCTATTTTTCTCATTGAAGGGGACTGCAACTCTAGTCTAGTTTCAGGCACTGTGATGGGAATAAAGGTGGGCAAAACAAACAAACACACCCATCAGACGGCACTTTTGCGCTGCTCGTGACGGTTTTCCGGTCTGCCGGGGTTCTTCTAGCTTGAAGGGAAGATTATATAAATTTTCAATTTGTAACTGATACAACTGCTTCCGAGTTGGTTCTTTCTTCGTTGGGAAATACGGGAGCTTCATTCCTTGGCCCGCAACCAATGAGATTTTAATGGTCGGGTGCCAGTGAAAGCCGGAGAGACTTGAATGAGTCTTAGAAAGGATCAAAACATCTCTTTGTTACCACCGAGGATGGGTTGACTTTTGTGTGCGGGGAAAATCTTGGCGTAAAGGTGCGGCAAGAAATTGCAACCAGAAACAGATCGATCACTCACATCGAACCGGAAATGAACTTTAAAAATTGGCTCATCGCCTATGAAAAAGTCTTTGTAAAAATGGCAAGGTCAGTGATTTTCGAAGGGGGGGGGGGGGGGGGCGTGCGCGTGGGACGGGCTACGGGGTGGTAAGGTTATTCATATTTCTACAAATTACGGAACAACTTAGAATAAAAGTGACAATGAGTAAGTTTAATGCGGGACAATACGGAACTTAATACAATAAGTAAGAACCGCGAAAAAATATATATACGGGGAAACACGAACCTGTAGGGGAGAGTGGGGATACTTGATCCCCTTTTCTTATTTTCACCATATCTTTTTTTGAAAAATTTAGCAACTCGCCGTCTTTGACGTTTTCTGACAGCTTGTAACTTCAAGTTTCTATGCTCCAAAAATTAGAACGATACTTGAACCCGTCGATGAACTAGAAGCATTTTCGTGGGAGTTAAAAAATTGCGATTTTTCTGAAGTTAGGAGAGACTTGATCCCCTATTGAAGGAGACTTGATCTTTTATTCAGGAAGCCCTAATCCTTGTATAAAAAACAAACAAAACCCCAAGATAGAATGTTAATTGACTATTTTGGTCATGTTTGTTCTCATTTCACAATTTATAGCAGACATAAAAAGAAAATTCTATAACTTTGTCTCAACGCGAATAACATTGCATACTTAAAGGCGCTATTTTTTATAACTAAGAGAAAATTAACTATTTTTGCTCTTTTCTTCAGACAATTGTTTGATAAATATTAGTTTTTGGATAAATATTAGTAATTTCGTAATCAGCAATCATAACGATCAATTCAGAACAAGAATATGCCGTTTGGAAGGGGGATCAATTGTACCCAACTCTAGGGGATCAATTGTACCCATAATCAACATTTTAGAAAACTTTTTCTGAAAAAAGTTGAGAGTTTTCCATTGCTTTGAAAATATGGTATTTTGAAGTTCATTTTACGCTCGAACGATTGATACATCGGTACAAATATTTTTTTCATAATTTTCCCATGTAAGGAACAATTTAAAGTGATGAAAAAAGATCTTCAAGTTACATTTTGTGAAATTTTTCAAACAAAGTGCAAA
This sequence comes from Uranotaenia lowii, assembly GCF_029784155.1. Taxonomy (NCBI): domain Eukaryota; kingdom Metazoa; phylum Arthropoda; class Insecta; order Diptera; family Culicidae; genus Uranotaenia; species Uranotaenia lowii. The sequence goes on from NC_073691.1 coordinate 183,058,110, forward strand.
AACTCAAACAATTATTTTGTTAAAAATGTTTAAACTGTAAGCATTGTTATTTTGCTAGTTTTGGCACATTTTTCTAGAACATTTGATCTTTGTAAGACATTCCAGTTTCGAGATATAGCTAAGGAATCAAGTATCCCCAGGGATCAAGTATCCTCATTCTCCCCTATATGTATTACGACAAATGCTTAGTTTTTCAAATAAGATGATTCTACTTACAAAGAGTTTTCTTGACTTTGACAGCATGAACCAAGAAAATAAGATACCTAGGTAACGCAAGAAAAATGCAAAATGTTCTTCCTCTTCCACATAAAAAAAAATCAGGCTAATTCTGACAAATCAGGAATATAGGCAACCCAAGGTGTTTTAGAACTCGTTTTCGTTTTATTTGCAATCAACATTCAAAACCATGAACTATTATGGGTTTTATGTGCAGAAACACGCCAAGTGATTACCAATAAAATTCGATTGATTGAATTGATAAATTTTTGACATGCAGTTCTTTATGAAAAAAAGGTTCCGGAATGACCGTTGTGTGGTGCTCCAAGCAGGTGGTTGCCATTTGATTTGTTATGTTGACCATCTCTTATAGATACTTCCGTCAATATTTGGCGTGATTGTATCATTTTTTTATTTCCATTATAAATACTGCACTCTACGAAAACAAATCTGTAAAATCAAATCACAAAGCAAAGAAGAAGAATTATATATGGCGGAATTTTCAGTGCTAGTTGAATATTAAACGCTACTAAAATATTACAACGTGTTAAATAAAAATGATAATGATCATTTATTTTATTTAGCGACGAAGATTTCTTTGATCTCACACATATTTTATGAGAAGTCACTTTCACACTTTCACTTTCTTCTCCGAAGTACCTAAATGATGATTGAAATTTATTTGATAGAAAAGAAATTATTTAAATTTATTTCGAGAGTGCCAGTGATAAATTCATTTTTTCCATTCAAATTCTTTCTGTTATCAGAATAAAAGTCTCAAAAAGTTTATGTTTGATTGAAGTTCACAATAATAACTTTGTATATTTATAATACAAATTGTTAATTCATCACCACTGACAAAGTACAGTTTTGGAAATGGGTAATTTTTTGAGTGATCAAATACGAAAGTGATGAAAATAAAAATATGGAATTCCAAGATTTATTGTAAAATATTGAACGCACTAATGAAATAGTTATTTAGAATCTTGTTCCGCTAAATTTTTGTATAACTTGAGAACTTATCCAACAAATGGAACCAAATTTTAAAGAAAATGTATATGAATATGAAAAATGTTTCCATTTTTTTTAAAGAAATCTCTTCTTCCATACATTACAGAGCCGGGAATGGAGAAGGTTTTATCGCATAGTTTTTAAAACTTTTCATACTACCATATTTTACATGAGAGATTTGTTTTATGATTCAAGAACTTTCCTTCTTCCAGAGGAGAAACGGGAAAAAGGAAAGTGAGTATAGCTCGAAAACTATCAAGTGAAGGGAGCCATATGAAATTTAATGTTATTTAGTTACAAAAAAGTTGTTATGGCAGTTCGTGGACACTCCTTTCTACAGCAGTTCTGCAGGGGAGATTCGAAAATAAATAGGCCTTACGAGGCCTTACGTAGTATCAAATTTAAAACCATTATTGAAAAATAATTTCAGATTCAGTTTAAAAAATATCATTTCATAGAATCTAATCTTCTTTGTATTCCAATAATAATTTGATGTGAAAGCTCTCATTTTACAATATCAAATATTCAAATATTCATTTATAATAAAATTATTTTCACTCAATTCAATGATTTCTAGAAGGTGTAGCAAAGCACACCGAGTCAGTTAGTTAAATAAATATAAACCGATTCAAGGAGGGGGAAGGAGGGGGTAATATGCCCCATCTACAAGAAGGGCGACAAATTGGACTGTGAGAACTACCGAGCGATCACTGTCCTCAATGCCGCCTACAAAGTGTTGTCCCGAATCTTACTTCGCCGCCTAACGCCACAAGCAAACAGATTCGTGGGAAGTCATCAGGCCGGCTTCATGGAGGGACGGTCTACGACGGACCAAATCTTCACATTACGGCAAATCCTCCAAAAATGCCGTGAACACCAAGTCCCTACGCACCATCTATTCATCGACTTCAAAGCCGCATACGACACGATCGACCGAAACGAGCTATGGAAAATCATGGACGAAAACGGCTTTTCCGGGAAGCTGATCAGACTGATCAAGGCGACGATGGATGGAACGCAGTGCTGTGTGCGAATTTCGGGTGAATTGTCGAGTTCATTCGAATCGTGCAGGGGGCTTCGACAAGGTGATGGTCTATCCTGCATGATGTTCAACGTGGCGCTAGAAGGTGTTATTCGACGAGCGGTGGGCGAAATGCGGGGCACGATTTTCAACAGATCCAGTCAACTTATCTGCTTTGCCGATGACATTGATATAGTCGGCAGATCATCTGCGGCGGTGGAGGAGATCTACCGCAAACTGAAACGCGAAGCAGGAAGGATTGGGTTGATGATTAATACGTCCAAGACGAAGTACATGCTGGCCTGCGGATCCGAGACCGACCGAACCCGCTTGTCCAGTAATAACAAGGTCACGATCGACGGCGACGAGCTGGAGATAGTCGAAGACTTTGTCTATCTCGGCTCACTGGTGACCGCAGACAATGACACCAGCCGTGAGATCCGGAGGCGAATTATCAGCGGAAGTCGTGCCTACTATGGACTCCACAAGCAACTGCGGTCGAGAAGACTTAGCCCTCGCACGAAGTGTAACCTGTATATGACGCTCATTAGACCGGTTGTTCTCTACGGGCACGAGACATGGATATTGCTCGAGGAGGACCTACGTACACTCGGAGTATTCGAGCGACGAGTGTTAAGAACCATCTTTGGCGGCGTACAGGAGAACGGAGTGTGGAGGCGAAGGATGAACCACGAGCTCGCGCGCCTCTACGGCGAACCCAGTATCCAGAAGGTGGTTGAGGCTGGCCGGATACGCTGGGCGGGACATGTTGCGAGAATGCCGGACGACTGTCCTGCAAAACAGGTGTTCGCTACGAATCCGGTAGGAACAAGACGAGCGGGGGCGCAACGAGCGAGGTGGTTAGACCAAGTGGAGCGTGATCTGGCGAACGTGGGGTGCCCGAGAAATTGGAGAACGGTTGCTATGAACCGAGTGAATTTTAGGAATTATGTTCGTCAAGTTATGTCGTAAGACGGAATACTATGTAAATAAATAAATAAATAAACCGATTCACATGCCTACAGAGTATTCTAAAAATAATCAGTTGGGACATTTCAGAACAGGAGTGCTAGTAACACCATTACACGGGAATTTTATAAAATAGGTTCATTTCGTCTAATATTCTTTCCATCTATAGTTTTCATAATCCTGAAATGTTCATACAAAAAAAAACATAACTTCCATCGATAAGGTCGATAAACTAAATAATAGAAAATAATTGAAATAATAATATGTTGATAAAAATGTCGTGAGGCGGAATACTATGAAAAAAATAAAATGGTGATGAAAAAAATAAGTTCTTAACATTTTTGAACAAAAAAATTCAATTAAAACATCTTACCGTTTTAAAAGCTTATCTATAGAACTTAATTAATAATTCAAGAGACAGAATTTAAGCGCCTATGTTGAAGTGATTCATTTGGTAGATTTTTTTCCTTTGCTCTTTCTATCAACTCTAGTTTTGGTGATATGGAGTTTATCAGATTGAGTGAAATCAATCATTGATAGTTGATGGTCCAACAAATCTTCATTAAACATAAATGGTGATACGGTCAAAATTTGGTCAATATCAACTTAACGTATTTCTTCCAGTTTTGCATTTAAAAAACCTGAACACCCCTCATTTTGAAGGTGTGTGTGTGTGTGTGTGTGTGTGTGTGTGTGTGAGTGTGTGTGTGTGTGTGTGTGTGTGTGTGTGTGTGCGTGTGTGTGTGTGTGTGTGTGTGTGTGTGTGTGTGTGTGTGTGTGTGTGTGTGTGTGTGTGTGTGTGTGTGTGTGTGTGTGTGTGTTTGTGTGTGTGTGTGTGTGTGTGTGTGTGTGTGTGTGTGTGTGTGTGTGTGTGTGTGTGTGTGTGTATGTGTGTGTGTGTGTGTGTGTGTGTGTGTGTGTGTGTGTGTGTGTGTGTGTGTGTGTGTGTGTGTGTGTGTGTGTGTGTGTGTGTGTGTGTGTGTGTGTGTGTGTGTGTGTGTGTGTGTGTGAGTGTGTGTGTGTGTGTGTGTGTGTGTGTGTGTGTGTGTGTGTGTGTGTGTTTGTCGACAGCCAGGTCTAATCTGGATCGGGGGAAAATCGAAAACCGGAAGCCGCTGAGGCGACAAAGAGATGCCGCAAATAATCTGGGTGTATCGTCTACAACCGTGCATCGAGCCAAAAAACGAGCCGGACTATCGACTTACAAGAAGGTTGTGACTCCAAATCGCGATGATAAACAAATTACGACGGCCAAAGCGCGGCCCCGGAGGCTGTGCACGACGATGATGACGAAGTTTGACGACGAAACCTACGTCAAAGCCAACTACATTGAGCTTCCAGGACAGGAGTTTCATACGGCAAAATGAAGGGGAAAGGTAGCAGATATTTTCAAGCACATGAAACTGTCACAGTTCGCGAAGAAATATCTGGTTTGGCAAGCCATCTGTAGCTGTGGCTTGAAAAGTAGCATTTTCATAGCTTCTGGGACTGTCAACCAAGAAATTTACGTGAAAAGTGTTTGAATAAACGTCTGCTGCCTTTCCTGAAGAAACACGGTTGTTCCGTACTGTTTTGGCCGGATTTGGCATCTTGCTATTACGGTAATAAGGCCATGGAGTGGTACGCCGCCAACAACGTGCAGGTGGTTCCCAAGGACAAGAACCCTCCCAACACGCCAGAGCTCCGCCCAATTGAGAAATATTGGGCTATTGTCAAGCGGAACCTAAAGAAGACAAAAAAAACTGCTAAGGACGAGCAGCAGTTTGAGGCAAATTTGCTTTCTGCGGCGAAGAAGTTGGACAAGGTGGCTGTACAAAATCTGATGACAGGGGTTAAGCGTAAGGCCCGGCAATTCGGATTTGGAAAAGCGGAAGTCTAACTGAATATTTTTCCTGAATTTCATACTAATTAAACTTGAAAAAGAAATATAATTTGGTTTTTGAAATAAACGATTTCACCGATTTACACGCGTTTTCCCTTGACCAAATTATGACCGTATCACCCTTTAAAAAAGAATCTGAATTTGTTCATTATACTTTATTAAATTAAGAATTAATATTTATAACGATATTAATGACGATGAACGATATAAAAAGTTAATTCTACAGTTATCCAAATTTTTTGATAGTCAAATATTTCTAACATTACTGAGGAACGTTTATAATAAATATTACATTTCATTCAACAAATTTCTTGAAGTCTGCAAATCTATTTGATTTTTGCTTATAGAAATATCTTAAATTAAATTTAGTTAATGCTTTAAAAATTCTTATATTTTATACAGATTGGAAAAGTAAATAAAAAGAAAACACCTAGAACTTTTCTTGTAGAAGTTGAAATAACTTGCAGTCTTGGGAAATGTTGATAAAAACTTTTTTTTTTAATTTTTTTGTTATGATTTTAAGTTTTTTTCAAGAAAGTGCAGAATTTTCTGAACATATTTCTACCTATTTTCAAAAGTTTCAGGGCACCAAAATTAATCAAAATAAGCTCCTCAATTCTTTGCACCTAATTTTGGGGCCCTGTGTAATTCATCAAAACCCTTTTTACATAACGTAAATTGAAGCATTTAGAAGAACAATGAAATTGGTTCTTGAAGAATAATTCATATCAGCCTTAAATTTTATAATGATGTAATTTTTTTTTTCCTATCAAAGTATCCATTAATAAAGTGAAGAAAGAAATTGTTTAGATACACTTCTTAATAAAAAGCTATTTTGAAGACGATATAGGGTTTTTGTTTCAATATTTGAGTTACAATACAAAACGTTTATTGAATTGCAAATCCAAATTGAAAATTGAAAATAGTTTCGATCCGTGAACGTCATATAGTGTCGTAGAATAAAATGTTTTGGGCTCAGTGTGATATTGAACTAAATACCGTCAAAGGCGAGCAAACTTTCTAAGATGTTTGTTAACAAATATTTTTAAACACCATTTGGGATCGAGTAATTTCACGATAATACGGTTAACGCATTTCATGAACTGAATATTTTACTTGGAAGGAAATCTCCATGGGGGGCGGGGTTTCAACCCCTATCGAATATCATTCGATCGAAAACGAGAATAAGGTAACACCAACCTGTATACACATCTCAGGTGGCGATGGATATCACGTGCTTAGTGTTAGTAAAAGTTATTTTTTGTAAATATTGTAACCATGACAATTCGTGACGTCAGTTGCATTTTCAAACAAACAACAAACAGAAAAAGCTAGAGAAAAAAATCATTGCCAACTGCTGTTTACGATTCTCGCCTAGGATACATAAACATCCTGGCAAGTGACGTAGGCTTTGTTTACCTTTTTACTTTTTGAATAACGAGTTCTGTAATAGTTTGCGTGTTTGTTCATCACCTTCTTTGTACCACATTGAGTAACACCCCTAAATCAAGTCCGATTGAGCTGTAATTTTGGACAGGTCAGTTTTTTCGGCCAATCTGCAAAATATAATCGGTCGGTTTTCGAAATTCGACATGACCCATTTGGCTCCACCCTAATGTAGGTAGGTTAGAACATGTCTTTAATCACTAATCACTAATCACTAATCATACTTCCACAGCCAGAACTTATGTCTAAGTCCCAAAGAATAATACAAGTGTGTAATTATTCTTCTTGTCTTTGATCATGTTTTTGATTACTTTAACATAAAAACATTAAAATGATCCAAAAACATGAAGTGGTTGGGCCTACCATGGAGCAGAGAACATCTGGAATACAGGAACAGGAAGAAACGTGGACCACCAGTACCATACGTTTCAAATGGGCAATATCGTTGGAAGCATGCTAAGAAAATTGCTCCTTGATGAAGAAACCATGTGTAATTTAAGGAAACTTCGCCAATCACCAGGACCATTCTAGAAGGGCTGGAAATGATTTATTTAGTACATAGAAATCACAAAACCTTAGAAAAGAAACATTTTGAAGTATTCTTAAATTATTTTTTCTGTTTTAGATTTCAGTGTACAATCATATCTGGTCATCGACCAAGGATAAAGCGCCTTTACTTGCTCTTGTAAATAAAAAAGAGAAACGGAAAATATTAGTAGGAGATAAAACCTTCCGAGGTCTGTTTGAGATCGAAAGGTTTTTTTAATTAATAAAGTTTATCACAGGCAATGGCAACATGAAATCATATTTCACAAGTATGGAAAATGAAATTATCAATTAATAAATTTATGTTATTATTTGTTTCCAAAAATACTTATCGTGTGCCAGTATTTTTCTTCGGAATAATTCTTCGGTAATTCTTCAGCGTAAACGAATTAGAAACCACATTTGCATTGCAACCACACACCCCAAAAAATCCTTTTTTTTTCTGAGCGTCACTCTTTTACCTTCGAGCTGAACACTTCGGATATATTTTATTTTTTCCATTTTTTACTTCGAACCGTAGGGGAGGAGCGGGCTATATGCGCCTATTAAGCAGAACACTGATTTAATCAAATATCACATCGAATATGTGTACAAAAACTATATACACGTGTGCAGGCATCTGTTTGCTATACATTGGAGTCATTTTTATGTTAAAATTTTCTTCTGTTTCCAAGAAAATGATTTTATTATAAATGTTGTCTAAAATGCAGAACCTCAAACCGTGCGGGCTAAATGGGCCTAATAATGTTTTGAACAAAATTTCTGTTTTTTGGGCAATATTTCCGTATAATTTCATTGAAACTGCTAGAAAGTAATAATTTTCGTACGACAAAGCTGAAGTTTTGTAAAAATCTATGTTTATTATAATATTATGGAATAAAACAAAAGTTAGGGTTGCCATACTATGGAGGCAGTTCATCCATGGGAAAAACTTTATCAAATCTGTTTTTAGATCTTCAATTCTCCCTTAAGATGTTATCCAGAGCTTAGATTTGAAGGTTCAATGATATAAATAATTTATTTATTCTATTTAACCTGTTATTTTACGATGGAGGCATTTTACAAACATGATGGGGGCATACAAAAACACTCTATTATTCCACTATATAATCATTATTCATCCTCCACAAAAGCTGAAATATGGTTAATTTCTTAAGCTCATTTGAGTAAGAAACAAAAACCATCCTAGTTTTTGTTTTAAGCTTCTTCGCGTATAATTTTTAAAAGTCGAAATATTACATCAAAATGTATCAAAACCTTGTATGATTTTTTAAATTTTTTTGAGTTTGTAAATTCATAAAATTCTTTCTTGCCTTATGTTCTAAGCGTATCACCCTCAAAATGCATTGGTCAGATAAGCTGTCTAGCCAGCCATTTCATCAAAAAGCCGTAGGGTCATTTAATCCGATAGGCCCATTTAGGAAACCTTTCCCCTACGCGGAATACAAACGTCCTTGTACCTAAGTTAGACACGAAAAAAAATTACACGCATCTCAGCAACCCGAAAATTGAATCCCATAAGTTCGCCGAACTCGAACTCTTTCTTCCTTTACTTATGACACACGTGAAACCCAAAATACGCTACGTCAATGGTCGCTTCTGCCAAAATTCAGTATTTAACGAGCACGTTTTTTTACACTGTCTTATCAAATTTTAATATGAATCTTTGAAACTGCCCCGTATCCAATTTCTTGCAAATCACAGTTCTGAGCTCTCTCGATAACAACTAACTTCTACGACTCACTTTAGACGAAAACGCAGCTGTTTGCGAATTATACCGAGAGGTCGCACACATTTTTCTTTAAGATTATTTATCGCACTAAATCAATTTTCTTCGAGCTACTGCATTCCTTCATGCAACGGACACTCCTTTCCTTGAACACTCTTTAAGAACCCAAATGGATATAACGTAGGTAGGTTAGAACATGTCTTTAAAATTAAAAAAAGAAGACTATCCTGTTAAGTGAAATGTAATATTTGACTTATTTGAATCCCAGATCGATTATAAAAAGTGATCTCTTCGATAGAAGGCTGCATCAATTTGTCTGCAAAGTTGGGGATTTCTTTATTGATTACTCCACTCAATCGACTCGGTGTCAGTAATTAGGGGATGAATAACGCGAAAGCGTTAAAATCCTAGAAAAAAGAATTTAAAACAAAATTTTTTTTATTCTATGTCAGTACTTCGATGAAGATCTTCAGTGCTGCGTCAAGATTGGAGCAGTAAAATCGTTTTCAGAATTTTGTTATAGATTCGCTGGATGATTGGGGGAGATAAGGGCATAACAAGTGCCGGGGCATAATAAGCACTCCTCTTTTCTACAAAAGTATGTATTTTCTTTAAAAAAAAATTCATGAAGATTTGTTTCGTACTTTCTATAGTATTAATTTTTCACATAAAAAGGAATCTCATTGCCATCTTTACAGAGATATTTAAGAAAAACCAGCTAGGTTCTCAAGTAACGATAATATTATAATTTTTGAGCACCACGGAATAAGCTCTTATGATCTTTAAATCATCTTGATCTATAATGTACGCACTGCGACATGATGTACACATTGTTTCTCAATTTTCACCATCATAAAATTTTTGATTTTTCACTTTAATCAATTTTAAAGCACGTTTTTGCTTAAATTTGTTGACTCGGGGCGAACAGAGCACTATTATTCGGGGCACGATGAGCGTTTTCTGCCGTGTAATCTAGCAGTGAATTCAACTCGATGAAATCAACTGAATTGTAGAGGTACTAGTTCACATCTGACAATGTGGCCTATTGGTATGGTGTCGGAGAGGTAATCAAAAGACTAGAGTTCGATTTCTGTTCGAGGTGATTTTTTTCCGTTTACTATTCATGATCGATTTTTTTTTATTGTTACATTATACGGCTAGTTACATCATCCGCCAAACAAAGAACCAGAAACATAATCTATGAGCGTGTGTGAATTATTTGTATTCTACAAACAGACCTAGATTATTTTATTATTGCTTTGTTTGATGAAATTTACCAAGTCGTCAGATGAAACAGGTCAAGTTGTAGCTCTATTATTCAGTTGAGACTTCATCGATTTGAATTCAGAAAACGCTCATCGTGCCCCGATTAATGGTGACTATACTGCCCCAGGGAGGGTTCTCATTATGCCCCTACTGCGACTGGTTTTCAGCTTTTAACATTTTCTTTAAATGCATTTTTAAACGTTTTTATCTACTTTTTCAAGTTTCAGCCAATTAGGAAATAGACTATTTTAGTGTTCGAACACAAAACAATGATGTAATTCAAGTATTGTAGCTGTTTTCTATGGTTAAATAAGCGTTTTCCTTAAGGTGGCCCTTATGCCCTTATTTATTTTTTTTTCCTGGATACATACATTTTAAAAATTATCATGTTCTATGATATTCTTACAACGATCAGATAGATCTGCTCCCAAAAAAGACTCACCGTGTGGGTCATTGAGCAAGCAGATACATTGTCTAAGAAACGCTAAGCTATCCGGTTTAGGACTCATTAGATGCGTTAAGCCTGCATTCCGATTCCTAACCTCCTGTCGATGTCTTTCAATTCTCAAGATGTTGCAAAACTGTTTACAATCAAAGTGCCATTGAACTTGACAAAGCCGGTGAAAGTAAACCAAAATAGAGGTAAACAGAACCCGTAAGAACCCAACGATGCGCAAGAAACTCAGGAGGAAGGATTTGGCTCGAGGATTGCTGCATGTACTCGGATCTACGGTGATTACTTACCTACCGATCGGGTCGAATCGAAGGGAAGAAGAACCCTTTCTGATAGGTTTAATTCTTATTTCTGTCCTCTTTCATGCGCATTACAGCCAGAATCGACAATGCCGTTTCGAGAGGTGTAACAAAGGCTAAAACGAGCTGGAACAGTGGCAAAGTCTTGAAAATATTTACGACCACTTCTATGCCCTAAGCGCTACCGAAAGGCGGAAGACACCCCAAACAAACATCACTAATACCGCAAATATTTATTCCTTAACAGTTGAGATTATCTGCAGGCCGGGCTGCATTATTGCCTACAGTAGTACTTGAGACAAAAGTTTGCAGAAAAGAAATGGGAACTGCAGAAAAAAAGGTTGTCCGCTTCTGGAGAAAAGATCCTACCTCACCTTAATGTGAATTATTCTCCGTTTCATCATCTCTTGGTCTTTTCAAGTGTGCGCTTGTGGATTTTGCCCAGACAGAATAGCGGATTTGGTAGCAAGGATATTCATTCGACATAGATGCACTCGAAACAAGAAAGAAAAAAACAATATCCGCCTTAACGGATAATAACATAACTTTCCTGCCGGGATAAGTTATTAAACTTATTTAATCTATCTCGTAACACAGCATGTTGCTGTTTTGGGATATTTTGCCGCCTGAAGTATGCGCCTTTTCTGGGTTAGAACTTTGCTGCAGGATCCGGTCAGTTTTCTCAGCATTCGGCCTTCCCACATCCCTCGATATTCGGTAGCTTCAGCACGATGCGCTTCTTTTCATCCGTCAATTGAACATCTAAAATCTCACGGGCGGCGGTGGCGGCAGAATCGAGTGATGATGTTCTTTTGTAGAAGGTTACTTACTCGGTATGCCAGTGTAGGTAGGTATGCGTGTGGGTGGATTATCCTTGCCGCAAAGCTTCTTATGTGGCAAAATGCGCATGTTGCTCAGCAATAAGTTTCAGCCGCAATGCGCTTAAATCACCGCCACACGTGTTGTGAACTTCGGACCCTTGCGCTTGATTTGTGTTTTGTTTGCAATAAATTGTTGATTTTTATCAGGTTCTCTGCCAAAATAAGCGAAACCGATCGGTTTAGAGCTTCTAGGGTGTGGCAAGGTGCATTCGAAGATACTTTTCAACTGGCCGATCCCGTGCGAACTCCGTTTCGCTAGCGAATTTGGAAAAATTATAAATAGTTTTCGTCAATAGTCAGTGTAAAGCATGGATCACGATTAATCTGGACGCACTATTTATTATACCATTGCGCTCCTAGTTGTTGCATCTGGTGGAATGTTTTGGCAGTACTTTGTTCGGAAATGTTTCCTCTATCAGCGCTGAAAATTTCATTACGATTCGTTTCGTTCCAAAAAACCAAAAAAGTTACACGTGATGGAAGCCGCGAGACGAAAAAAAAGTTTGGACACCCACGTCACCCGACGTGGTCGGGTTCAAAAATCGCGAAATCGTTAAAAATGATCAAATAAACCGTGTGCAGTGTTCTCAAACGTTTCCGTGAGATGCATACTATCGATCGGCAGGTTCATGCCAAGTGTTATAGTGGAATTAAGGATCGGAAACTGCATTTGAAGGTGTTGAGAACGATCAAGGCGAACGCAGGGTAGTCGGACTACGACATCTCCAAGAAATTCAACGCCGATTGGTACACCGTCAGAAGGATTCGTCTGCGCGAAGGAATACGATCCTATCGGGCCATTAAGCAACCAAACCGGACATTGAAGCAGAATTTAGTAGCCAAAGGACGTGCCCGGAAGTTATACGACAAGATTCCATCGTACGATGCATCCTCATAAATGACGAAACGTACGTGAAGATGAATTTCGGGCAGCTTCCTGGCCAAAAAATTTATAAATCCACTGCAGTGCTGCACTGGTCGGGGTGATGTCCCCGGCAAGTTCGAGTTCGTTTTTGCCGATAAGTTTGCAAGAAAATGTTTGATCTGGCAAGGTATTTGCAGCTGCCAATGAAAAACCCAGGTTTTTCTAAAAAATAAGACCATGGACTGCGAAATGTACAAGGAGGAGTGCCTGAAAAACGTTTTTTTTCAGTACCGTAATCCGGGGTAATATTGATCACTTTGTTCAATATTTTTCGATTATTTTTTCTGTTAAGGGGAATGTGGCATGTTATATATTTTAAAAACCACTACTGGGCCCCAATGAACGTAAAACATGGTTGCATAAATTTAATTAAATTTGATTTGAAAATCGCTTTCGTCTCTGTTCAGAAGTTGATGCTTTGTGGTGACATTGATCAGTCTCTATTCTGACGGTTTTAACGAGTTTACTTTACCATAAAGGATACAAAACACCTTCACAATATTTACATATCCTAGTTTGTCAATTTAACCTTGATTTTAAACGTTTTATTTTAAAAAAAATTATAATCGAAAAAAGTACTATGATGCTGCCTACATCTAGAGGCAAAAATTATAATAATTGCAAAGTAGTTTGAGCGTCAGAATACAAATGAAATTTTACCTTCACACATTCCCCTAGGCTCTCCCACTATTTCCATTTTCATTTTTTCTTCAAAATTAAGGATTTGATAATGTTCTTATTCATTTGTCTAATATGGGTTTACACTTGAAAAATGTCCTAATTTTTTAAATATAGAAAAATTATCACTGAATGACTTTAAAAATAGCACTATAACAATACACATACAAAGAAAAAAAAGTAGTTCTTTCACTTCCAACAACCCGTTTGCTTCTAAATGCTTTTTGGTATCATCAGAAGAGCTGTTTGTTTGCGAGCCTTTGAAAACATTGATATTTTAGGATTTTGAAATTACATTTTTACTAACAGAAAAATTTTCAATTACAAACAAAATTTTGCCTATTTGATACTCAATAAATAGGCTTTCAAGCGCAGAAAACAGTTTTCGAAAACTCAAACTACAGACTGAGCTATTGATGATAATGTGGGAAAGTTTATTGTTGGTCAAATTTACCCCGGTGATCAAAGTTACCCCGTTTTACGGTACATTAGATCTCACAAAGGACCAGTAAAGTTTTCGCCAGATATGCCAAGCTGCCACTACAGCAAAGAGGTACTACAGTGGTATCGGGCCAACGGTTGGATTTTGTCAAAAAGGACATCAACCCACCCAACTGCCCTCAATTCCGCTCTATCGAAAAATGTTGGGCAATTGTCAAGCAGAAGATGAACATTTTTTTTTTCGTTTACAAATGTAGCTCCAAAATAGACCCGTTTTAAAGTGTCCAGATTCATCGTGATCCATGCTCTATAATAGATCATAACCGTGCGAAAGGAGAGTGGGTGGTTTTGGGGAAAGCTCACCAGCCCCCCACCTTAGAAAAAAAAAATTCAAAAACCTCAAATTTAAGCTCTGAACCTAGCGAAACTATTACAACGTTAATTCATAATCGACAAAATATTTTGAATTTTGAATTAACCTTCCACGGTTCCACGTTCTCGATGCGATATCTCACAAATGGCTAAAGCTAGCAGAGGTGCCAAGGATCCGGTTAAATCAGAATTTGTCCTGATTTTAGAAAGACCGTCCTGATTTTTTAAATTGTCCTGATTTGTCCTGATTTTTTTAAAAGAGCTCTTTCAATGTACTGAATTGGCCATTTTTTTCAAAAAAATATCTAAACTGTAACTGAATTTATTGATAAATTATCAGGACATCGAACAAATGTGTAATAAAATAGTTTAACCGATAATAATGTTCGGTTCAAATAATGTTGAAATTGTGTGAAGGCCAGCTAAGATTCTGCTCGCCTCAGTGCATAAATAAAGGCGTCTACAGTACCTGCATTTCTCTTTATTTATGCAATTTAAGCAGAATTTGTGGCGTCATGAGAAGCAGAGGTGATTTTTTTCCATCCCATTCACTTAGCAAATTTTACCTTTTTCGTATCCACCTAGCAAAATAGTAAATTATAGTAAATTATAGTAAACCGCATGCGGTTAACTCACACAAGGACGTCCGAGGCTTAAGTATTACCCAAGCAACCAAAAGTCACATATTTGTTGGCTGACACAGTAGGTAATCAACTGCCTAGTTTCCTTGAGTGAACTTTATGTATACTCGTTAATGAACTTGAAAGTTGCAAACGTGATTAATATGTACGTTGTATGTGACTTATTTCGCCCAAATCCTTTGAGGGAACTATATGTACTATATGTGATTTATATGTACGTTGTAAGGGAAAAAAGTCACATAAAGGGCACAAAAGTGCTCAAAACGGGACTGATTTTGTCTAATTCTCATGAGTTAACTATATGTACTCATTAATTAACTTGAAAGTTGCAAAAGTGAATTATATGTACATTGTAAGAGACTTAAGTCACATATAGGGTAAAAAAGTGCTTAAAACATGATTTACTAAGTCACAATAAGTGCATCGAGGCGCCAGTAAAGTCTGCTTCATTTAATATTGGAACAAATTCTTTTGCTCATTGTGGCGCTCCTAATGGACGGATTTGGAAACTTTTTTCACCCACGTGTCGGGAAATTCATTACCTTTCACCATGTATTTATGTCATAACACCAAACGATAGCATTTTGTAAACAACCGCCATGGAAGCCGAACGGAGAGATCAAATTGTGCACAGTTTTCTTAAAAATCCATCGTTGTCGGTATCGAAGCTAGCTAAACAGCTTAAAATGCCCAGAAATACCGTATGGCGTGTTATCAAGCAGTACAAGCAAACATTGACGACGGCTCGGAAGCCGCATTCGAAGCGTCGGAGTGGAACTGTCGACCGGAAACTGCGTGGGAAAGTCATCAAGGCCGTCAAGAGGAATCCCAATCTTTCAGACCGCGATTTGGCCAATAAGTTCCAGGCCGCTCACAGTACGGTGCGACGAATTCGTCTCCGGGAAGGAATAAGGTCATTCCGAGCCAGCAAACAGCCAAATCGGACGCTGAAGCAGAACAATGTGGCCAGAATCCGTGCTCGAAAGCTGTACGACCAAGTGCTGACCAAGTTCGACGGATGTAAAGTCTGCTTCATTTAATATTGGAACACAAACAATTGCGTGTAGTTCAGTCCTTTATTAACGAATTCATAATTTGTTTTTCATACAAATGTATCATTTTCTTTACTCTTTCATAAAAAAAATTAAAAAAATTATTCATTGCTGTTTCGAAGAAATTCTCGTACTCGTACTCGTAAGAAAACTGTGCACAATTTGATCTCTCCGTTCGGCTTCCATGGCGGTTGTTTACAAAATGCTATCGTTTGGTGTTATTACATAAATACATGGTGAAAGGTAATGAATTTCCCGACACGTGGGTGAAAAAAGTTTCCAAATCCGTCCACTAGGAGCGCCACAATGAGCAAAAGAATTTGTTCCAATATTAAATGAAGCAGACTTTAAGTAATTTGGTACTTGAGTGACCATACTAATGCGATATATGTTGGAAATGTAGGAAAGAAGCAATGGAGCAATTTTTCAAGTATGGAATCCGGCGCGCACCATGGCGGCACCATGTACTGAACATAGTAAATGATCAAGAAAAGGTAATATGAACCGATGCCTTTTTTGTGTTTGTTTTATGGGACTTTTGGTTGCTTGGGTATCTACGCGAGGACTCATCTCCAACGCAGAAATCCAACGAGGGAAAAAACCTCACAGACCCCATATCATCAACAACCAACTCGAACCGCCTGGCCCGAACGAAACATAAATAAACAAAAAAAAAGTGTGTAAAATTTCAAACGATTTTTTCGGAAAATACGTTAAAAATTGACTTGAAACAGCGCCATCTATTGTGCCGTTCAAAAGCTACAAATCAAATTTCAATTTGCGCATCGGCTATGTCCAGTCAAATAGGAACATTATTGACGAGCAATCTCAACCAGCAGATTGAGCAGATTCTAGATATCTTAAAGAGGGTTACTTTCCTTCAAACATCACTTTTGGTTCCAATTGTTTAAAATTTAGTACTTCTAGTAAGTTTGAAAGAAATCGCTAAGAAGTTTCAAGAGATTTTTCCATTATGCAACATTTAAAAGGGGTGTAACGACATTTCAACAGCGATTTTCTTAAAACATGCCAAGTAGCTCATACGATCTGTTCAAAACTGAATAGAAGTTGGTTGGTTTTTCTCTGTTTTGTTTTGACAATTCTCTTTGGTGTTATTGGAGACATCTGGTGGCCCAGTCAAAAAACAAAAATTAGTTCAAAAAGGTAGTTGGAATTTTTACACAAGGGGATTTTTTTTATTATCTGACGGGTTTGCGCCGGGGGTCTTCAGATTTTCCCCAAAATTGAAAATTTGGTTCATTTTTGCGACTTAAAAACACATGTATTTTTTCAGATTTTTAACATTTTTATTTTTTGAGTTAGCTTCGGTTAGATTTTTTTGTAAATAAAAAATAACCATTTTTCAAAGCTACATAACTCTGTTGTTTCTCAATGGAAATTATAAAACAGCACATCAAAATGCATTGAAATTTTATCAGCTTTCCAAATAGAATAGTTGAAAAAAATTAAATAATGACCTTCAACATGAAAAGTTGTAAATAAACTTTAAATGGCGCCTAAAAGTACCGTCTGCACCACCGAATATTTTGCAAAAAATACCATTGTATAGCTCGATTCATGATGCAACTTTCATCCGAAGACACCAAAGTGGGCCATTAACACCTTGAAGAGTTATGAAAGAAATAATGACAATAAATCTCTTTTTTTGCATCGAAAACAAACAATGGTCGAACAACTGCACTCACATATGGAGATAGCAAGCACTTCTAACAACATGGAAACAAAAGAATTTATCAAAGCTGGTAAAAAACACTACTTTTTCGTCCATTTCAGACTGCCCCTACTCGCATAACAGTCCCATATGAATTTTCGTCATTTTAGGTCAACATAAGGCTTCAACATAAAAGACTACAAAAGAGGTTTTGTTCGAGAAATTTCGAAAAAAAAAATATTAATTCGTGGCTGTCCTATATGAAATATACCTGAATAACAGTCCCATAATGAAATACCACGATTTTGGTTACTTTTCAATGTTTCTTTCGGCGAAATAGTCTTTGGTTTATTGCTTTGAATCATTGAAACATTTTTTTAACTCATTTGATGTCGAATGATGCACACTAGTTTTCGAAGGCCGGTCTGACTTTCTTAGGAATGACTTCCTGAGCGAAAAACTATCGGATGCAATCAAAAAATCGTAAAAAGATTCAACTTGCAATGTGGAATTCATGATATTTTTTTTGCAAAAGTATGTTTCTTTTTCTGACAATTGCATTTAGAAGTTCAAAAATGATCAAATTTAAGTCTTAGAAAATAGCTTTGTGAGAAAAATATATTTTGTATGGGACTGTTATGCTAGAAGATTCGAAAAAGGTTTCAAATATGGTCGATTAACAGTCCCATAATGAATAAAAATGGTGCTCTCAACCTTACCAATAACCCAATTTCAAAAATTTCAGGTCTAACGATTTATTATGACAACCTAGAAACGATTTTCGTTTATGCTGAAAGTGGTGGTCACAATTTAAAAATATATTCCAAAACAGAAAAAGCTGATTGTCTCGCTTGCTTATTTTTGTATATGGGACTGTTATGAAAGAAGGGACGGTAGATTGTTGCAGCTTAACTGACTTCATGTTATATCCAAAAATCTTATAACGTATTCGTTTATACCCAGTTTTGCACCAGGTCACAACAAGTTATGCACATTTCACTGTCATTTTTAGAAGTTTATGCGCTAAGTTTTGCATCCGTAATTCCCCAGATTTGATTTAAAATGGACGGTGGAACACTGAAGATTCGTGTGTGAGCGATCGAGGTAGCAAAACACTGACGACGAATTATGTTCGTTCTAGTATGGTAAACCTCAAAACTGGGCGAATGTAGAAAACGAATACGGTAAAAGTATCATATTTTCATCATTTTACAGCCTGGGTTGGCCATACTGAGCTCTTTGATTATTTCTATAACATTAGTGCCACTTTTGGTGATTTTAATGTCCAGTGCCAAGCTCCCGATATAAAAACTATGTAAAGCACGTCTATATTTCATTTTTTTAATCACAGTTTTGTGATCCCAAACACAGGGACTGAACCTTCTACTAATGCCATTGATTATGCTTCACAATGATCTTTGATCGAAAAATTAATAAGTTATATAGTATACGACCAGGTTGTAAAAGCAACATTCCCATTATTAGTTATATCACATAAACAATACGATACTCAGAATTTTGGTTAAAATTTAAAGTCAGTTTTGCTGCAAACACTCTACAAAGCACGAAAAAGTAGTGTTTTTTACCAGCTTTGATAAGTTCTTTTGTTTCCATGTTGTTAGAAGTGCTTGCTATCTCCATATGTGAGTGCAGTTGTTCGACCATTGTTTGTTTTCGATGCAAAAAAAAGAGATTTATTGTCATTATTTCTTTCATAACTCTTCAAGGTGTTAATAGCCCACTTTGGTGTCTTCAGATGAAAGTTGCATCATGAATCGAGCTATACAATGGTATTTTTTGCAAAATATTCGGTGGTGCAGACGGTTCTTTTAGACGCCATTTAAAGTTTATTTACAACTTTTCATGTTGAAGGTAATTATTTAATTTTTTTTAAATATTTTATTTGGAAAGCTGATAAAATTTCAATGCATTTTGATGTGCTATTTTATAATTTCCGTTGAAAAATAACAGAGTTATGTAACTTTGAAAAATGGTTATTTTTTATTTACAAAAAAAATAACCGAAGCTAACTCAAAAAATAAAAATGTTAGAAATCTGAAATAATACATGTGTTTTTAAGTTGCAAAAATGAACCAAATTTTCAATTTTGGGGAAAATCTGAAGACCCCCGGCGCAAATTGTCAGATAATAAAAAAAAAATCCCACAAGTTTCGTGGACTAGCTTGTACGTCTGTTCTCTGTGGTATAATATAGGTTCGAAAAATCCAACATCAACCCAGCCACACGCTCTTTTTTTTTAACTCAAAATTAAGTAGTTTTGGTTCAAAACAGCACTTCGGTGGCTTCCCTCAACTTTGAGTTTGACTGGGCAATAGCAAAATTAAGTTCTGATAGGCATACTCAATACTAAGTTCGGCAGCCGAACTCGAATTTATCCTTTTTTTTTTTTCAAGGGTAGCTGTTTTTCAGGGAATTAAAGGATGATTAAAATTTGTTGTACCCGGATGTTTCTGTTCCGGTACATTGCATTGCAATTACAGAGCGGTGGAAAGTTTTGACATTCCCGGTCAAAGAAAACTTCCGGATGTTACTTCCCACGGGAAGTAAACAACATCCGGAAGTTTCCGGACATTCCAAGCCGCTCACCATATGATGACAATGACGGACAGAATTTTACGCTGACACGGTGAACATGCATTTCATTATGAAGTTCCTTCATAGTCTTCCGGTAATTGTTCCGGTACAACAAAATTTTGCGACTTGTTCGCTGGTTGCTGCTCCGGTTCGGACTGAACTCGCTAAGTGTTTTCAGTCCAACAAAGAGAGTTCAATTTTTAGTTCATAAGGTCGAACTCAGCTTTGATCCCTCGCCGAAGGAAAAAAAAGGGATCAATTTTGAGTTCGCAGTTCGAACTCCGTTTTGATTCATCGCAAGGAGGAAAAAGGGTACTTAACTTTAAGTTCATAGAATCGAACTATGTTTTGAACCTCGGTCATACTTAATTTTGAGTTAAAAAAAGACCGTGCACTAAAAATCTAACAGACACAAACAGTAAACACTCTTAAAGTCGATCAAGTTAAAATGTAAAACATAAAAATTATCCAATTGTAATAAATTGTAGATGTTCCCTAATGATGGCCAAGATCATGGTCAAACGTTTGACATTGAGTTAATGTGCTGTTTTTAATTATATTTCAACTGACTGTGAAGCCAAAACGTTCCAAATTAGTAAATAATACCGTTTCCCATTCATTGATTTCAAAAGGTAAATGCTAGTTGGTTTCTTCATTAAAATTAAAACAAAACAAAATACATTCAAAAATTGATATTTTCAGAGATAAATTGGGACTTTATTGTTGAGGCAAGTCCTTTCTTCGCCAGACTCGTGGCAATTCGACTTCGCGTTCGTTCATTCTACATTGCGTTATCACGTTCATGCCCATCTCCATTCGACTAATCCGGTCAGGTCCGGCTTTTCCGGAATGATGTCTGAAGGATGACGTGGAAAACACCACGAAGCTGGGCCAATCTGAAACAAAAGCATAGTATTTTGACGAGAACAAGCACAACTAAATGAACAATCTAAGAAAATACATACCTACCATTCTGTTCCTCTTTTTTTTTCAAATATTGGGCACGAAGCAAAACTTGTTCCTAACAGAACAAAACCTCAATGAACGGATTCGGCAAATAGTTACTTTTATTACGAGATGAATTGTACCGTTCAGACGAACTTCACCTCGCTACGGGGTAAGATTTACCTTTTTTGAATTCACCTTTTTTCTCTGTGAATTGTACATACATTTTTTTCCAACTCTATTCGGGTAAACTTTACCTCACTGTGAGGTGAGTTTCACCTCGAAAAGGTAGAAGTTACCTTTACGGCTTCCACGAGCGTTCACCTTGCTATCTCGGTAAATTTTACCTTTTTTTATTTTCCGTGTAGTATTTTCTACCCCTAAATGTATGCTTTTTCTTCAAAAACATTACAAATCTATAAAAAACTTTAAATTTTAAAATGTGAATTTGGGGAATATTGTTCATCAGATTATGTCTTGAGACGTGTAAATAAATAAATAAATAAATAAATAAATAATAGTCTCTGTAACTGAACCATTACAGAAGCTAGCCGTTAAAGCGGTTTCGAGTCGTGCTAAAAAAGCATTGGCGATTAGAAACAAGAAGAAGAATAAAGTTACGTTTTTTATTAGCCAACCATTACAATCATTTTATCAAATAACAAATATAAATAAGATTTATCCACTTTCACAATTTAGTCAATTTATGGTTTACCTAACACTTCAGTCACGCTCAACGAGAAGCAGTACAACCATTCAGGCAATTCCTGCGCCGCAACCGACGCACCCGACGATCCAGATGACGCTCGAGGGCCGCTTTGAATTCGTTCAACTGTCCCCGGATTCTGCCGCCCAGGACATGCTCCCCAAGTTGATAGTAACTAACCGTTGGATTGGCGCGGGCTGCAATTTTCGCCTCCACCTGGAACGGTCGTTTCTGTTCGGCACTCAGCGTACGCCACTCGGCGGCCAGTTCTCGTGCCGCTACTCGGGCGTTCGGATAACGACGCTGCATCCGACGCGTCCGAATGAAGTTGAAAAACGGAGAACGGGACACTTTTCCAACATTCGCTACAACTATCTCTGGACACTCGCTACTTCTGTCAGACATGTTGGTATTACTGTTTTGTTTTTAACGAAATGTACCAATTTTCTCGGTTAAATGTGGATTAAACACCCACCTACTAGATCAGAAAGCTTATTTGTATAGGGCGGCACAAGAATTACACTTATTCCCTTTTACAATAAGTTAATTTTTGAAATTAATTCAATTAAACCAATTAAGAAGGAAATAATTCAAAAAAATAAAAAGATTAATTCTAAACAACATCTTTTCCACGCTGTTTTCTTTCATGTGCATCAAAAATGGCCGATCATCTAAAATGAGCCATATTGCCGTTACGGAGCTTGCCGGTCCCTTGCGTCCTTCCCATCATCCAAAGCGGAAGCTTGTACGCCCTAAATTATAATAATCCCATGATGAAGCATCCAGTCAGTAGCAGCCGTCCTCCGAGGGGTAACTCAATTAAACAAGTACACCCCTTACCCTCTGCTCGGTAACTTGAGACAATTTAATTAAACTTTAATATATTACAAACAAACACACACAAAGATAGAGAGAGAGAGACGAGCGACGCGCACATGTGCGGTTGACCCTCCCTTATTCTGGTTTTCAGTTTGTTTGATGAAAGATTTTAGGTTTTTTCTCCTTTTTTTTCAAACCGAAAACATCCGCATCCCATCCCATCCAATCCGGGCATGTTGGTTGAATTCCGGTTTTGTAACACATTTTTATTTTTATTTTTTTGACGTGACGGCTGTGTGTGCAACTGACGAATAGAATTCATATGAGATTGGATACTTGAATTTTAGCAAAAGAGGTAGTGTTTTTTGGCCGACTGTTATCCACAAGGCTTTCCCTTTTTTCGGTTGTTTTGATGTTAATAAAATTTGAAATTGAAATTTCAAATTAACCCAGTTTCTTATTCATACATTCGACATTAAGTTCTACGAATTGAGTACCAGATCTCATACAGAAACATTCTATTCAGAAACGCAAATCAGTATTCAAATTAAGAAATTAAGGTAGGGGAGAGTGGGGTAACGTGGGCCATGTGGAAACGTGGGCCACTCTGAATATCTCAGATGTGAGATAAAGATCTCAATCCAACTGTCATCGCCGTCGCTTTGCGTAAGCATATTGTTCTATATGTTGTTGACTCAAATACGCATCATATGCTTCTTTTATTTATCAAGCTTAAAAATATACTTACATAATTAAACAAGTACCCGTTAATTGCATCGATGGGGAACCCAAAGTTCATAAAAAAATATGCTCATACGCTTATGATCTTAGTTTTGTCATGTTCTTTCACGTGGAAAAGTAATTTTCGATGAAACATTAATAAGTCACACAAACGCAACCAATTTGCAAATCATAGCTTGGGAAATCGTGGGCCACATTTTTGGGGTATCTTGGACTCTCTTGGAGACTTGAAAAAATTATCCGCTTTTCCGTTTTTTTCCCAAAATTTTGGTTAATGTTTTCTGAAAATAATGAAAAATAAATTAGTTATGTTGTGTTATGTTATGTTTCGAGGCTTTTTCTTTTTCTTGATGTACCTACTTACATTTATTAACACTGTACTTGAAAATTCCCTAAATAAAATATCATTGGGAAGCATTTCCGGAACCTGTGTTTAAAGGAGACAGAAAGAAAAGTAAATGTTAAAATTTATCACAACTTACATCTAAAAAAGGTTTCCCACCATAGCAAGTTTCTTCATAGTTTTTCCACTGGTTTCTCTGTAGAAGTTAGAACTGAGACTTGGTAGGCTGTGGCCGTCGATGACGGTTGTGTTTTTTTTGTGAAAAATTCTCAAGACTCTCGAACCATAAGTTCAAAAGTTTAATTTGTTCTCCAATTTATGAAATGTGAGAGGAATCACATTTTGAATTCTATTTACTATCAAGAAATCATCGGACAACCAGAGCGTGATCAAGACTATGTAGCTCGAAATGAAATCTCCAAACTTTTCGAATGCTGTCGGCCGTTCACACTAAGCGGGGAAAGAAACTCTGGGAACTATTGAAGCTAAGTATTTTTGTTCTTTTCTACATATAATATGTTGGAAAAATAGGATTGAAAGTTTTGATCACACTACCTGATCATAAGGGAAAAACTAAATTATATCAAGATGAGATATTTTGATACCAATTTTTTTCCTATCTAAATGAGTTATTATTCAATACTCGTAGGATGTTAAAATATCTCAAATTATATAAAAAAAATCTATGCGACCAAAGCTAAACTATATCAATTTTAGATATGCTACTTCAAGATAATATCTCGTTCAGATAGCATAGTTTGATATTGGGCAGAACAAATCCTATCAAAATTATAACTTATCAAGATATGAGTGATTCGAGAAAAATTTCTAGTGGAATGTCAATAACCCACATTCTTTGCTAAAACCATGCTCCATTTAAGGTTTTCCCAAAATTTGGATTCAATTTTATGGATCTGTTGAGCGAAACTCATTATTTGGGCCGTTGACTTCGATGTCCGTGTTTTATTAAAAGTTGTTCGTATATCAAAATTAGATATAATCATTTTATTTAAAGACCCGATCAGGAGTGAAAAACTAAATTAAATCAAGATGAGATATTTTGATACTAATTTTTTCCTATCTAAATGAGTTATTATTCAGTACTCGTAGGATGTTAAAATATCTTAAATTATATCAAACAATCTATGCGATTATAGCTAAATTATATCAATTTTAGATATGCTCCTTTCAAGATTATATCTCATTCAGATAGCATAGTTTGATATTGCCCGATCAGGAGAGCATATCAAAATAATAACTCAAACATATCTCACCAAGATATTTACATCTGATTCAGTTATAATTAAGTACTCCAAATTTTCGATTTTAAGTTTCTCTAATCTGAATTATATCTTATTCTGATTGACAAACTTGAATGGGGTTGAGCTCATATATTCAATGATCAAGATTTTTTTCGGATTGTCCTAAAATAAAATGATTATATCTTATTTTGATATATGAAGGTACAACTTTTTCTGAAACACGGACATCGAAATCAACGGCTCAAACCTTACATTAATGAGTTTCGCTCAACAGATTCATAAAATTGAATCAAATTTTTGGGAAACCAAAAATGGGGCATGGTTTTATCAAATAATGTGTTTTATTGACTTTCCACTAGAAAATTTTCTCGAAGCACTCATATCTTGATAAGTTATAATTTTGATATAATTTGTTCTGCCCAATATCAAACTATGCTATCTGAACCAGATATAATCTTGATAGGAGCATATCAAAAACTGATATAATTTAGCTATGATCGTATAGATTTTTTGATATAATTTGAGATATTTTAACATCCTACGAGTACTGAATTATAACTCATTTAGATAGAAAAAAAAATAAGTATCAAAATATCTCATTTTGATATAATTTTGTTTTTCCCTCCTGATCGGGTGGACAGAACAAAACCTATCAAAATTATAACATATTTTTTTTTTTTTTTGTTTCGATTATAGTCGTTTTAACATCTTTATGTCATTCGCGACATATATCAACGATGTAGTTGGCGGACAAGTCATTGAAAAACTTATCCGGTACAACTGTGATCGATGTTTACTCTTGGGCTCGAACTCACGGACATCGGCTCAGGAAGCAATCGACTTGCCAACTGAGCTATATCACAAGCCCCAATTATAACATATCGAGATATAAGTGCTTCGAGAAAAAATTCCAGTGGAATGTCAATAATCCACATTATTTGCTTACACCATGCTCCATTTTTGGTTTCACAAAAATTGGATTCAATATTATGGATCTGTTGAGCGAAACTCATTTAAGCACGGTTTGGGCCGTTGACTTCGATATCCGTGTTTCATAAAAAGTTGCACGTATATCAAAATATGATATAATAATTTTATTTTAAGACAATCCGAAGAAAATCTTTATCATTGAAAATGCCGATCAGGAGAGCATATCAAAATAATAACTCAAACGTATCTCACTATGATATTTACATCTGATTCAGTTATAATTAAGTACTTCAAATTTTCGATTTAAAGTTTCTACAATCTGAATTATATCCCGATCAGGAAAGCATATCAAAATAATAACTCAAACGTATCTCACCAAGATATTTACATCTGATTCAGTTAGAGCAAGTTCACTGGTTGAGATGGAGTTGGAAATTTCGAAGGTTTACATCACATCACAACAAATTTGCCGTCCACCGGTGTTGGGAAAATCTGATATTCGAACAGTTTCGCGCTGCAAAATTTGTATCGTATAACACTTTTTGGCTGACGGTGATAGAAAAACACATTGTTTTGCAACACCGAACCAAGTGATAGAGTCGGCGTTGCAATACAGTATTCGTGCATGAAACGACTCGGTGCTGCCATCTTTCTTATGTTCAAAATCTCAGTCGAGGGGAAAAAAGAAAATTGAGTAATTTTAGGATTTTAATAGAAAATTATATTTTAATGTTTCAACAATACATTTATCACTTAAATTGTTACGATTTACAAAAAAAAAATTAACTCTTTAAAACTTAAAGTCATTTTTTTCGATACCCTAGCCAATTGAGTGCACCATCACTTTTCTGAAACGCAGAGATGCCAGATAGTTGAATAACTTCACGATATTGTGATATTCATTTATTAATTGCATTGGTGCAGAGACCGAAAAATTTATCATCGGGAACATTGATCGAGCAACCGGTGATTGTCGGAATCCGTCCGAACAACCCTTTTTAGGGAAAATCAGTGTTGGTCAAGTGATATCGGTACTCGATTCACAACAAGCCAACCATAAACAAATGATCCAATAAGTAAGTAATTATCACAAATTGCAAAAAAATTACTTGAATCAAAATCACATTTTTTCAATTTTAGGTTTTCCCTGTTTTTTCCTGCGGCCCAAGTCAGCAGTTGAAACAAGGGCACACGTTCAAGGCAAACAAATAAGGAAACAAACTGGATGCAGCCGGAAAGGTGGCTCGTTTTCATCTACTAGCAATAAGGGAGGCTGCGGATCGGATGCTCCAAAGAGCACAATACTTATTCATACATCTTAATTATAAAATTTTTATATTGGCACTACTATTTCAAGTTAATGATCAAGTAAAATGAATTTGATTTCAAATTTCAAACGGTGAATTCAAAATACAAAAAGTCAGTAAAATTACTGAAAAGCAAATTCTCTTGGCATCGCTGGTTGCTTTCAATTTTATACCTTCGTATTCTATCACACCGGTGGACGGCCAACCTTTTTGGTCTATATTTCACGATAGAAAAATTCCCATCTGTGCTACAGACGTAAAAATGCCTACCACTTTTTCCCAACACCATTGGACTTGCTCTTATAATTACGTACTGAAAAATTTAGATTTTAAGTTTCTCCAATCTGATTTATATCTTATTCTGATTGACAGACTTGAATGGGGTTGAGATAATTTTCAATGATAAAGAATTTTTTCGGGTTGTCCCAAAATAAAATGATTATATCTTATTTTGATATATGTAACACTTTTTCTGAAACACGGACATCGAAGTCAACGGCCCAAACCTTGCATTAATGAATTTCGCTCAACAGATCCATAAAATTGAATCCAATTTTTGGGAAACCAAAAATGGAACATGGTTTTAGCAAATCATATGGTTTCTTGACATTCCACTAGTAATTTTTCTCTAAGCATTCATATCTTGATAAGTTATAATTTTGATAGGTTTTGTTCTGCCCAATATCAAACTATGCTCTCTGAACGAGATATAATCTTGGTAGGAGCATATCTAAAATTGATATAATTTAGCTATGATCGTATAGAATTTTTGATATAATTTGAGATATTTTAACATCCTACGAGTACTGAATAATAACTCATTTAGATAAGAAAAAATTAGTATCAAAATATCTCATCTTGATATAATTTAGTTTTTCCCTCCTGATCGGGATGAGCTCAACCCCATTCAAGTCTGTCAATCAGAATAAGATATAATTCAGTTGGAGAAACTTCAAATCGAAAATTTAGAGTACTTAATTATAATTGAATCAGTTGTAAATATCTTGGTGAGATACGTTTGAGTTATTATGTTGATATGCTCTCCTGATCGGGTATTGATACAAGACTCAAATTTCACTGTGATTGCAATAGATTCTGCAAATTTTCGCGAACAAACAGTTTGTATGAAAAGGTTTAAATATTAGTTTGGTAAAAAAAAATAAAAACCATTGAGATTTCAGAACTTTGGAAATGTTGTTATTAAAAAAAAATTAGAAATAATGAACTAAGAACAGCACTCGTGGCTTTCTTTTAACGAAAATAACTTTTGAATGCTCTGATAGAAATCGAAGAAATTTTTCAGTGAAACTTCCTAGTAATGTAGTAATGTTTTTTGTCACCTGGACGACTAGACAGAAAAGTTCACCTTCTTGACTGCTTGTCCAATCTAAATGTTTAGATAGCACTTAATTTTATCTCGCACATTCCTTACCCTCAGAAATCAATCATCTTCATTTTTATTCAAATTTCACTCTCTTCGAACGACCTACCTTAAACATGTTAGTCAAAAAGTTGTTTTCCAGCTGTTTTGGGGTCTCCAACGATCCCGCCCAAAAAACTTTGCTCAAGGAACTTCTTCAAAATTTGTATGTATGAATAAGCTACACGCAAAATAATCTGCACGTAGCGGCTACGTGAAAAACTGCATACTTTTTATCCAATTGATTTTCACGTAACTTCTTCGAATACAACATGTGAACGCTCTCCTAATAAGATTTGCTGCATAAACGTCACCTACAAATTACGTGAATTTTTGGTGAATTCAATTAGGTGTGCTGATGAAAGCTACATATTTTCAATTCAGGTTGATTCTAATTTCAAAGGAAATGAACCTCATTAAAATTAATGGAGGTTTGGATCGGTTTATGAAATAAAAATTCATACTTTGTCTTTTAATTTTATGAAAATTTATCCACACCCGAGCAGACATTGATACCCGAATTGATAGCAAACTGAGATCATAATAAGGTGTCTACAGCAAACTGATAGCATTTTTTGCTGTAGAATTTTGAACGAGAGCAAAATTAGGCATAATTAAGGTCTCATATAATTTTATTTGACAGCAAACTGAGACCACATGTAGGTATCAACAGCAAATAATGAGCACAATTTGGTGTAGAATTTTAAATGATAGCAAAACTAGGCATAACTAAGGTCTCCATATATTTCATTAATAAAAATCTGAGACCAATATTATAGCATAATTTGCTGTACAACTAACCCAACAGCAAAATTCGGCATAATTGAGGAACACTTAATTTAAAAAAAAAAAAAAAAAGAAATCAAATTTGTAGCCTCATCTGGCAAATAATTTATTTAATTTTTTTCTTCATAGAAAGAAAACATTGATAGCAAAAATAGGCAATGATAAGCTATATTATGTATTTTTCACAGCAAAAATAAAATCATTCTATTTCGCACAAATTTATGTTGTGTTTGGAATACACAACGTGGTTTGTAGAATGGCAAACAATGAAATTGACTATGCGTTGGAAGGAAAACCTTATTTTATGCTCACAGAAAGTCAATTCTTAAAGTCAATTTCTCTTATGAGAATCTGAGGTAACACCTTAAACTAAAAATTAACTCATTCATTCAAATCCATTCATACGCCCCCCATCCATTCATGTTACAGAATCCATCTCTGCGAACTCCGACACTCATACTAAAAAAAAACAAACTAACTGGCAACCTGGGGGAGGAAGACTGAATAAAAAAAGAAAAAAAATCTTTCAAACGTCAAATTTCTCTCATCAATTTACCGACCAGTGCGAAGGTTCAAAATTTTACTTTCTTATTTAGTGATTTTCAATACTTGTTTGATGCTGTAAGGCACTTGTTTTGCATAAAACAATGATTCAATAAGTTTTTTTTGCTCTGGCAAATTCTTGCATGATCAGGCGTATTGAGTCGCTCAAATTTCGTTGAAGTTTTGGAAGCTGATAAATAAAAATTGTTTGATTATTGGTTGTTCTAAAAATAGCTTAAATAACAGATTTAGATTTTGGGTTGATCCCTTGGACCGAACAACATTTTTATATAATTCAAAGTTTATATTTACGACAGAGTTGACAGAATGGTATTGGATAATCTAGCTGGTGTATTCAATATCGATGTTTACTTTTGAATCTGCAGCAATTAACTCAAAAGACTTGAATTTAGTACCTAAACAACTGAGTTACATGACTCGCTACACGAAACTGATCATCGTAAGTTAAAATTTGTACGATTACAAATCTTTTCAACAATTGCTGGCTTTTTGCCGAACAGTAAAAAAACGATACAGAAAACCTCAGAAAACGATACAGCGAATTTCAGTCTTCCTCCCCCAGCTGGCAACCACAACCCAAACGTCAAACCATGATGAATCTAGATATGGTGGTCTCACTTTGGCAAAAAGTAGGCGAGGGTTGGATGCGGCGGTGGGGGCGAAACGCAGCCGAAATTTGACAGTTGGCTGTTGGCTGGGCTGGCTGGGATGCCAGGTGCTCTGATTTTTGTAAAACACGTAGTTTTGCCAATCATCAATTACTTTTTTCAGTATGGCTGAACGTGCAATTCGGCATGTGAGACCACCATACTAGATTCATCATGCGTCAAACCAAAATCAAAACAAACTCGCGAAAACTCGACGTGCGTTTCCGGATTTTTCTGCTGTTTCGACTGAAAAGCTGGACGTTCCTCGTACGGTGGCCGATAACTCGACCGGTGGACGGATAAACTGGTGTTCGGGGCTGCCGACTACACTGGACCAAGGACTGTCAGCTGTTTGTTTCGTTCCAACTATGGGGTGTAAGTTTGTCTTTTCCCTTCTTTTTTTTTAGCAATCACTACTGTGTTGCTGCTAGCGGGATTGAATTTGCGACAAGATCCGGATGATGCTGCGTGCGATGATCCGCATCAGCTATACCCGTGCTGAGAACGGTGATCCGGGTTGGTCTGGGTTGAGTTTCCCCCAGCTGAGAACGGTGAACTGGGTTCGAGAAAAATCTGGGCGAAGGAACGGGAGAACGACGAAATCAAGAACGGTTCTGGTTTCATGTAGCGGCTTAGTTGTATCGTAGAAGGTAAGTAAATGAAACTATCGGACATTAATTTAGTTTTTCCCATCTCCCAGGTTGCACTTTCGACAGCCGTAAAAGGACCTACAACTCGTGTTCTTGTGATGAACCATAGGAGCTTCGAAAATCAACAGAGGTGATGGAGGATGACTGGCTCGATCTTCATGGCCTATCTGTTCATTCGACGCCTAAGGGAAAAACTCACTAAAGTTGATGATGGCTGGAACCAAAAATCATCTGGAAAAATCGTGAGTGTTTTCCTTTTATTATTACTTATCTAGTTTAAGGATTATCTTATTATTCAGAGTAAGGGAACTAGGAAATTAATACTTTTTATAACTATTTAAAATTTTGCTTTTGGTTTTGTGCGGTTGCTTGATTCGCTTTTTACAACTCGCGCTGTTATTTTCCGAGGTTAAAGGATGCCGCTTATAAATTTCCCGTTAGTTTCCGGTACTCTCCACGCGAATAAACATCTTTACCCCTCGTGGGTGTGTTGAGATGTCGTTTTGTACACTATCGGTGGTTTTGAGACTTGATTCTTCTCGCGAGTCCTTCGATATTGTTGTTTTCCCGTAGATGTTTTTTGTTTGTTCGTGAAAATTAGACACAAAGCAGGAATAGATGTATGTATAAAGAAAACACATGCATTTTATAAACTTGGTGGTTTTTGCTTAGATAATCTGTTTCTCACGCGTTGTCCTGCCCAAAGGCGCATTATTGTAGGCAAATTCTGTTTTTTATGCCAAAATTTAGGATTTTTATTTATACGTTCAGGCGGTTGGTCGACAAAAGAAATTTTTCTTGTTAATTGACGATACTAACTTGAATTGAAATTTTTATTGCTAAACATATATTGCTATCACGCCTGGAAAGTCATATTTGCTCTTATTTTGCTCGACATAATGTGGTACACAGCAAAAATGAGAGCAAAGATCTTCATTCTTAGCAAAGTGATGCATATTTTTGCTTTTTTCGATACCTCGTTTTTTTAATCCTTGAGAGTATATTGAGGTCAAATTTTGCTTTCATTGGAAATTGTTTGATGCTTTATATTGGCATCATTGTGCTTTCCAAGCTCTCAAAAAATGAGGTGTAGTTAGGGTCTCAGTTTTAGCAAATTTTGGTATCACTTTGCTAACCAAGTATTGAAATCTTTGCTCTCATTTTTGCTGTGTACCACCTTATGTCAACCAAAATGAAAGCAAGTTTGGCTCTCAAGGCGTGATAGCAAAATTTGCTATAATTTTGCCATAAAAGTCTGCTCGGGCAACTATTCTTCTATGAGCGAAAAGCGTCTGCATTCCATAAGCTCTTGCAGCGCAAATTGTTTTTCGGTATCCTGTAGAAAAAAAAAATTAAATAGAAATAAAACGATGAACTAAATGAAAAGGACTACAACTACTGCCTGGCCTGGATCTGCAACCCTTGACGTCGTACGTTGCTTTAAATCCATCCTTCAAAATGAACGGGAACTTTTCCAAATGAAAATTCCATTTTCGCAATGGCGTAATAGCAATGGCCTTTTGTAAGGGGTGAAGTCAACGACATTAGCAGCTGAGTTGCCCGAAAGTGAGCCTGGAAGAATATCATGTTTTCTTAAAATAACATGAACACCTCCGGTTTTCTTGCAAGTGCAGCAAGGCTATTTAGAACTTCCAATGCAATTTTTTTTCGAAACACAAGGTTATTTACTTTGATTCAGCACAATGGTGTTTTTTTGTACAAGCAGTCGAAAATGTTTACTACATGTGTGCTCCAAATGAGGTTTAGGTACCCGTTTTTTTTTTAATTTGAAGGTATGCAAAATTGCAAAAATTCTTCCGAAAATTGTCGTTGCAAAACTCGTTTTTTTCAGCACTTGAAGTAATTTTTCAATCCGGCAAACCTCGTAGAATAAATTTACGACTCGTGCTGAAAAAATCAGGTGTTCGTTTGACGAACCAGGAAATAGCTGATTTACAATATTAAAGCTACACAGCAAATTTTTTTTTGCTGGAAACCAGCAAAATTTTGCTGGTTTTTGTCCCGCTGACTTTCCAGCTAAATTTCCAGCAATTTGAATTGCTGGAAAAATCAGCAAACATTAGTGCTGGATTCCAGCAATTCAAATTGCTGGAAATCAGCAATCTAGATTGCTGGAAACCAGCTATTTTTTCAAAACATTCGGCTGTATTTGGTATCAAATTTAAATTTCAATTCGAAATTAAGTATTGAATACTGGCTGTGCTTATGATGACCAATAAATGAGAATTATTCCATTTTTTCAATTATGTAGGGATTTATTTCCAAAACTCTACATTTTTTAATATACCAGCACCGGCTCTACTCTGGGGTGGAAGTTTTGTGCCAAAGTGTTGACCACCTGAAATAAAGTTTTGATTAGTATCTTTCATTAAATATCTACCTATCCAATGAAAACTCACCCTTGACTTGATGTTTGCAGACCATGGTTGCTATAACATAGAGGAAAATAAAGATAATTGATTATTGTTTGATCCGGAATGGGCCAATACCTGATTCCTTGGTCGTCTGGTCACCCCTTGATGAGTCCGTAGCCAGGTCGTTGACCTCCAGCCAACCGTTCAGAGTTGCGTTACCGATGTGATATCGGTTATATCACTTATCCAAAAAAAAACGTAAGAAGCGCAGCTCCGTTACAGGATTTTCTCGAACATGCACAATCAAACTCGCGGATTCAACTTAGCGTACAATTGTTATTCAATTTGTTGGTTTGAACTTAAAATAGTTTAGGCTTAAGATTAAAAATACAATGTTCTTCGGACTAATGGTGGTGATGCTATTACGACGACAGTGCAAGTTCAACTCGTCCGTGATGGCCGGTTTGATCGCGAGCGCATTGTCAATCGGGTTTGGATTCTGCGATGTTTTCCGAAAACAATAGGAGTGCTCTCTGGCCAGTCGTAGTATGATCATTGGTAGTGATCGATGATCACTCCTAATGATGATGACGACCATTGTCGTACACAATGCAAGAGAGGTCCACTTAGAACTCTGCTGAAGTAGATTGAGGGTTCCAGAATCCACAGAGCAATCTCCCATTAGGTTTATTACTCAGAAATCTACTACTCGGTTTTATGCTACCACAGTGGTTCCTAAACTAAACATCCTCACCCACCCAGAAATCAAACATGCATTTCTGAAATTATTTTATTCAAGAATTGTGAGGATCAGTTGGTGAACTCATATTTAAAATAACTCTGGATAAATTTCACATGATTTTCAGAAACAAACCATTATTTCTGCCTTCGCAGACACATCCCTTCGGATAGACTGACATAGATCTGACTCCAGATTTTAAAGTCTGACATGATTCTTTGACAATTTTCATAATTCTGACTGTTAATCTGACACAAACATTCCATCAGACAGGTTTCTCTGACATAATCATTTCGCAAGAATTCAGACATAACTTCAATCATTCTTTACTTCAACTTCAGCATTCTGACCTGAATTTTCATCAGAATCTGGCATAGGTAACAAACACAATTTCTCAACCGGGCGCTTTTTCAGCCCTGATTCCGTTTTTAATGTGACTACTCGAACCACACCATCTTGTCCTGGATGAAGCTCTACAATTCTACCCATTTTCCATCGACATGGGGAAACATTTTCATCCTTAATGATAACCAAACGACCCAGGTCAACCGACACTGAAGGTTTCCAACGTTTTGTTCTGGCTTGTAGTTGGCACAGATATTCTCTACGCCACCGTTTCCAAATTAATTGCAAATTTTTCTGCATCAACTGAATTTGATTAAGCCGGTTATCTGATATTTTCAAGTAGTTTTCATCTGGCATGGACTGTAGGGATTCTCCAATAATAAAATGACCGGGTGTCAACGGTTCCAAATCATTTGGATCGTTCGAAAGTGGTGTAATGGGCCGCGAATTTAAACACGCTTCGACCTGAACCAGAAGCGTCGCGAAATCTTCTGTGCTGACAGGGTTTTCGCCGATTACCCTTAGAATGTGCTTTTTTGCGGAACGCACCGCTGCCTCCCACAAACCTCCAAAATGTGGAGCGCTGGGAGGATTGAAATGCCACCTAATTCCTCACTCAGGCAAATTCTTATTACAATTTTCATAAGATGCCTCTTATGAACAGCTATTTAGAGTGTAAAATTGTTTTTCATAAGAGTCTTATGAAAATCTTCTAATTCTCATACGAAGTTCTTATGAAAAATAGAAGAAACGTCATTGTGAAAAAATGATGAACACATTCATTCCATCAGTCATGTATTTCGTCGTCGTCAGAAGAACTCACCATTTGAAAAAGTTACAACCTTTATTAAATACTTTGATGTATTTTTTTACATCTAAATGGTAAGTTTGAGTTGAAATTTATTTTTAGTTGAAAATATTTATAAACTCAATAGGAACATTTTATGCTTTGTTTACTTTTCAGCTTGGTTGCCGCCAAAAACTGCGAAGTCGAAGGTCCAAGGCGCAATAAAACTTTTGTTGGAACCGGGTGTTTAAAACCAGCTGATTGTCGCCATAATGTTTTTTTCATACGAATTAAGCAGAAAATTAAATAAAATGAAAAATAATCTTCAATTATTTTAATTTTATGCGACATTTCTTTTCCCATAAGAATATCTTATGAAAAGCAACAACCCCTCATTGAAACCGGTGTTCATTCTTTGAGTTCATTCCATCATAAGACAATCTTATGAATTTCATTGTTTTTTCTTATGGCGCCACTTCATAAGAGAATCTTATGGCCTACATAATAGTATTTTTCTGAGTGCTTCGCTGCCACATTCTTTGAACATTCGTTCCCGATGGGTCTGACACTTCAACAGACGAAACAATTCAACCATTTGGTTCCTTGCGCCCACAAAGTTCGTACCGTTGTCCGAAAATATCTCTGAGCACTTTCCTCTTCTTCCAACAAATCTACGCAAGGCCTGTATGAACCGTTCTGTAGATAGGTCTGATACCAGCTCAAGATGCACTGCTTTAGTGGACATGCATATAAAAACAGCGACGTATGCCTTAATCACTGGGCGTCTGGGGGCCGGGCGAATGTATACCGGACCGAAATAGTCCACTCCTGTTCTAGAGAATGCACGCGAAACCGTTACGCGTGAAGCTGGTAGTTCTGACATAAACTGTTGAATCGGTGTGGGACGAGCCCTGAAACAGGTGTGACATTTCTGTACAATCTGACGAGCCACGCTCCTGCCACCCAAGGGCCAAAATTTCAATCTAACCGTTGCTAAAAGCAGCTGAGGGCCAGCGTGTAATAATCGCCGATGGAAGTGCTCTAATATTAGCCGAGTAAAGTTGTGACGAGCTGGTAAGACAACCGGGTGTTTTGCAGTTTCTGATTCGGACGAATTGCTCAATCTACCACCAATTCTCAACAAACCATCGGAGAATATTTTGGGATTGAACCATCTTAGTTTAGATTGTCTTGACACAAATTCGCCCTTAGATAAAACTCTCAACTCATCAGCGAAACACTCTTTTTGGACACATTTGACTAAAGCTCTTTCTGCTTCTTCCATTTCAGCTGACTGTAGAAAAGCTTGGAATTTGACTTGACGTTTGGATTTTAACAGCTTTTTCAACCTCAACAAATATGCTGTACCTCTGACCATTTTAGTGTAATCGGAATACAAACTAAAATACCAACGATTGAAATCCGACTCATGCTCTGAATTGTTTGTTGCTAATGCTGTGACTGTAGTTCGACGCCTTTCTTCATCACCAATTTCCGCCAAGTGGTTAGCCGGTAGTTCTGGCCAGTTTTCTTTGTCTAGCGCCAACCAACAAGGACCTTCCCACCACAAGCGATTTTGACCAATCTCTGCCGGTGGAATACCCCGAGAAATAAGATCTGATGGATTGTCAACGCCTGGGACATGCCTCCATTCAAACCCTTCCGTAAGTTGTTGTATTTTGGCAACTCGATTTGCCACATAGGTAGTCCAAGTAGATGGAACAGCTTGTAACCATCGCCACACGCATGTTGAATCTGTCCAAAAATAGACTGGACAGTCAAATTTCATAGCATCCTTTACGAAATTGAATAGTTCAGCCGTTAACAGAGCACCACACAACTCTAGGCGGGGAATCGACTGACTTGCAAGCGGAGCTACCCTCGATTTCGCCGACAACAAACAAATTTTAACCTCTCCATCAGAGTTAATGCTCTTTAAGTAAACGCAACCACCATATGCTTTCTCCGAAGCATCTGAAAAACAGTGAATCTCCTTGTAAATAGCTCCTGGGATAATGTTGCACCGTTCAATACGAATTCCGTTTAGTGAACCTAGTTGTTCGTAGTACTTCAGCCAATCCTCACCCACCGTTGGAGGTAATGGCTGATCCCAGTCCAATCTTTGGTCGTCATTATTCCGCAAGGTCCACAACTGCTGCATAAATATTTTTGCAGTTGTTATTGCAGCACCTAGGAGTCCTAACGGGTCGAAGAGCGTTGCAATTACCGACAGCACCTTCCGTTTAGTTAGAACCGTGGATTTAGGAATTTCGGGAATGTTAAAATGATACATGAAGACATCAGATTTCGGCAACCAAGTGAGCCCAAGGACCTTCATCGAGGGATCTATGTCCGATCCGTCTGAAGCTTCTTTAATGGCTACACTCTCTTGTGGTAGTCCTTGCAGGACCTCTAAACAATTTGATGCGAATTTTCGCAACCGAAATCCTCCAGCTCTTGCAGCTTTATCCAACTGAATTCGCAGTTCGAGGGCTGCATTTGCATCTTCTGCACCTGATACTACATCATCCATGTACGTATCTTCCGAAAATACCTTTGATGCCAAGGGAAACCTCTCCCCTTCATCCAATGCTAACTGCTTCAAGGTGCGTGTTGCTAAAAACGGAGCAGGTTTGGTGCCGTATGTTACCGTCTTCAGCTCAAACGTCTTGACTGGCTCCGATGGGGACCTTCTCCATAAAATTGACTGTAGTGGACGATCTTCTCTTGTTATGTTGATTTGGCGAAACATTTTCTCAACATCTGCGACGACCATAATCTGACGCATTCGACAGCGGAGTATAATTGCCCGAAGATCGTCCTGGATTACTGGACCTGTTAGTAATCCATCGTTCAGTGAGACTCCAGTAGTGGTTTTGCATGAAGCATCGAATACAACACGCAATTTAGTAGTAGTACTATCCTCCTTTTCGACTGGGTGGTGTGGTAAAAAACAACGTTTGATATCGGAAGCTTCCTCGACTTCTTCCATGTGACCTAGCTGTATGTATTCTTCCATGAACTTCGTATACAGCTCCCGCAAATCCGCATTTCTAGCTAGCCTACGCTCAGTTGCGCCCAGACGCCGTAGTGCTATTTCTTTTGATTCGCCCAATTTAGGAAAAACCTCCTCATTCTTAGGAAGAGAGACCGTGTGCCTTCCATTGCTGTCTCTCTTTACCGTTTTCTGGAAAGTGTCTTCGCAATGCCTTTCCTCCCGTGAGTATAGGTTTTCCGAACCTAGCTCCTCACAAGCCCAAAACCGAGCGACAAGAGTTTCAAGAGACTCTGTTGATGAAACATTGCAAGCAATCCGTGCTGATGTACATTGCGATAAACCTCCAGAAACGACCCAACCAAAAACTGACTCCGTAAGTGTTGGTAATTGATCACCGATGGAAATTCGTTTTCCCGTTTCGAAGAAGTCGAAAAACGATTCAATTCCCAACACTACATCCACCACCTTCGACTCGAAAAATGATGGATCCGCCAACACAATTCCATCTGGGAATGACCATTCATCGGTTGATACCGTAGCAGTGGGAAGATCAACAGTTACTCTGGGTAGGACCAGGAATTCCATTTCCTTACAGTAGCTGTTCACTCTCGAGCGCACCACCGCTTGAACCTTTTGCTTAACTCTTGTAGATGTCCGACCAATGCCGAGTATCGCCACATCTACCCTTTTTCGACTCATCGTCAAACGCTGACTCAATCTTTCCGACATGAAATTACTTTCTGACCCCGAATCAAGCAGCGCACGAGCTGGATATCTGTTTCCCAATTCATCTTCCAAGTGGACCACCGCAGTTGCTAAGAGAACCCGACCGTTAGCCATGCGCTCAACACCCGATGATAGGCATGTTGATGAAGCTGGGTTAGAAATCCGAAATGATGACTCTCCTCGCAATTGATCACTCTTAGAAGTGCCATTGGTTTCGCCTGACCTCGACGATTCCGGATTTTCTCCTTCCTTGCCCTTAAAACACACCAGTGTGTGATGGCGTCCTCCGCAATTCCGACACAAAAACTTAGACTGACATTCCCGAGCCATATGGGAAGTTCTAAAACAGTTCCGACATAATGAATTTGTTTTCAAAACCGAATCTCTATCTGTAACCGACAATTTCAAAAACCTCGGACACTGATGCAAGGGATGCTGGGATTTACAAACAACACATTTATTTCCTGAATAATTAACATTGTTGTGGAATGCCCGAACGTTGAGCTTTGGCTTAGTTACCACCTGAGAGGGTATGATTCTATTTTCATTTGACCTTTGCGGAAGCGATTCTAATACTTGAACTCGCCGATGAAGAAAACCAGTCAAATCAGCCAACACATCTTGTTCCTTTGAAGCTGATTCCTCCTCCCAACTTCTTCGCGTGATTGGATCCAAAAGAGAAACAAGATAATTCACAAGCAACAGATCCTTGTAATCAGTAGGTTCCAACACCTGATCCAACGTGTTCACGATTCGCTCAAACCCTTCCAATAACTGAAGCAATTCACACACAGACTCCTTAGTCAACGAAGGTAACTTAAACAGCGATTGAACTTGTCGCTTTTTTAATTGCTTGCTGTTATTGTAACGCTTTAACAGCATATCCCATGCAACGATGTAATTAGCCCTTGTTATTTGAAGAGGATCAATTAAAGATTTCGGTTCACCCTGAAGACATCCCTTCAAATAGTGGAATTTCTCCACCTCCGGCAAATCCTGCTTGTTATGGATGAGCGAAATAAACAGATCGCGAAACCCGAGCCATTCATCTATGTTACCATTAAACCACTGCAGCTTAATTTGTGGAAGCCGAACATGATCAAAACCACCAGAATGACTATGATCACTAACATGAATGGATTGATTAAGCTCTGAACATTCCGAACGACCCTTCGCCTTATCCATCAAGAATGATTTAGCGTAATAGTAGCGATCACTGAACTCCTTCCGTTCTCTTTCATAAACTTCAACGTCAGATACGAAATCTTCGTGTGATTTGATATCAATAAGAACTTCACCAAATTTATCCCACAAATCATCCACTGCTGACAATCTTACCGACACTTGTGCATAAGTTGCATCTTCCTGGAAAGTTTCGACAAACTCCCAAACATCAGCAAAAGACAACTGAATTTCCTTCAACTTCACAGTTAAGTATTTCAAAGTTGGATTCTTCGGATCCTTAACAGCCTTGATTGTGGGCATTTTCACAAACTTGTTAAAACCGACAGACCAAAAATATCAATAATTCAAACCGGTCCAAATCAATCAGCAATCACCAACAAGTTTTCAATGGAGGGAGCAAGGTGAAGTTATTCAAGGTAAAAATCCGAGAAGATGAGAAAATTGTTCTAACGAACAGTTTTGTACTCAAGGATTGTGCCGTTATTGATTTTTGCCAAATAATATTCTTTTGCAAACCATGTATATTGAATTAAACCACTCAATTTTGATCATAAATACAAAATAATAGTTGTGATCATACATCCAAAGTTCAAAAAAAAGTTCACCAACTTAAACTAGGAACCACTGGTTTATGTAGCTTACCGAATGTTGATGTATCTTGCCTCTGAGTTGCCTTTTTGCTGCAGGACAATCTCAAGCACCGAAATAAGGCCACAATGCGTCGCGATGCTCTCCTCTACAACGCCCGACCAAACCATGCACATGCAATCCGACCAATCATGCACTTGACCGTTGAGCGACACCGATTCCCACCGAGCAGCAGTTGATGAACCCGAACTTGAGCCACAAGGGAGGGGGCGATCTGGACCAACTACGATAGCCGCGCCTCACCTTCTTCTTGATCGCCTTCGCAACGCGTTGATGTTGAACCAAAGGGAGGGGGCGATCGGAACCAACCAAGACAGCCGCGCCTCACCTTTCCGAACCACCTCTGTACTGCGTTGGTTATAAACCTGAAGGGAGGGGGCGATCAGAACCAACCGAGATAGCCGCGCCTCACCTTCACGACGTCCGTCCTTTAGTGTTGAGTTGAGCTTGCTATCCGCTTAGCATGCACCGTAGCCTTAATCGAAACCACCAAATCCTTGAATAGCTAATAGAGAACAAAAACCGCTTTTGTTCGACCACTATTAGCGATGGCGACGACGACGCTATCCAGCAAGCGTCTTTTGGTTCCCGAAGCAAAATGGCGAATCCTTGACCAAACCTCCGCCGCGTTCTTGCGTTCGATTCCGTAGGTATTACAGCCGGTCCAAGGCCCTCATCCGGTTCGAAGGACCAATGTTTGATCCGGAATGGGCCAATACCTGATTCCTTGGTCGTCTGGTCACCCCTTGATGAGTCCGTAGCCAGGTCGTTGACCTCCAGCCAACCGTTCAGAGTTGCGTTACCGATGTGATATCGGTTATATCACTTATCCAAAAAAAAACGTAAGAAGCGCAGCTCCGTTACAGGATTTTCTCGAACATGCACAATCAAACTCGCGGATTCAACTTAGCGTACAATTGTTATTCAATTTGTTGGTTTGAACTTAAAATAGTTTAGGCTTAAGATTAAAAATACAATGTTCTTCGGACTAATGGTGGTGATGCTATTACGACGACAGTGCAAGTTCAACTCGTCCGTGATGGCCGGTTTGATCGCGAGCGCATTGTCAATCGGGTTTGGATTCTGCGATGTTTTCCGAAAACAATAGGAGTGCTCTCTGGCCAGTCGTAGTATGATCATTGGTAGTGATCGATGATCACTCCTAATGATGATGACGACCATTGTCGTACACAATGCAAGAGAGGTCCACTTAGAACTCTGCTGAAGTAGATTGAGGGTTCCAGAATCCACAGAGCAATCTCCCATTAGGTTTATTACTCAGAAATCTACTACTCGGTTTTATGCTACCACAGTGGTTCCTAAACTAAACAG
Source organism: Uranotaenia lowii (assembly GCF_029784155.1). Taxonomy (NCBI): domain Eukaryota; kingdom Metazoa; phylum Arthropoda; class Insecta; order Diptera; family Culicidae; genus Uranotaenia; species Uranotaenia lowii. The sequence continues at coordinate 183,100,461 of NC_073691.1, forward strand.
ATTATTGTATTCAAAGTTCGTGAAATAAATTCTCACCTTTTTCAGCGTACGAAAACAAACAGACTCCAATTTGACAACTCGATTGCTGATTTTCCAGCAAACTAGATCAGTTGCTGGAAAGTCCAGCAATTTGAAATCCGATTGCTGGATTTTCAGCAAAAATGACAAGAACACAACCGAATGCTGAAAATTCCAGCAATCAGAAAACCCATTGCTGGTTTCCAGCAAAAAATTGGATTGCTGAACATTTCCAGCAATTTTTTTTGCTGGAAATCGAGGCAAAAATTTACTGTGTACGTTCTGGAGCACATTTTGCCCAATTTACCCCACGTGGATGTGCTCATGTCGCTGCTAGTCAATAAGTTAAATTAAAACATTGCAATGCATTGTTTGATACATTTTAAATTAGAAAATCAACTGTAATGAAGGTGATTCTTGGGGAACAATCAGGTTGCAATATTGGCTCGATCTTTGGTAGATCGACAGTTTCAACTCAGACTTTTGTTTTTTTCGGATCTTTTCTTCAGCTTGAAAAAATCGATTAGATCGGACCATCATATTAAACAACGTATATATTGAATCAATTTCCTTTATCTATTTTCAAACGATCAAATAAACTAAGCCGTTCAAATTGTTACGATTTGTGGCCAAAGAAAAGTTCCCACCAGAACGAACTGGCCAGCTGATCTCAATCTCGTTCGGAACCATTCATGCATAGCGCCTGGACCCGGGAAGCGTTCTCCAGTTGTCTCTCAACGTTTCAGTTGATGACAAAATGTTCCTGTTCCGCAATAATCTAGTTCGTCTAATTGCGTCCTAATGAAGCTGGCCAAGCTGCAACGCAACCGCACCAGGACAAATCCCGTCGTCTTCCACTTGAGCGTAATTATTATCCTTCGGAGACACACTCGTCTGGCACATGAAGCGCATCTATCGGCGCTACTTCATCTTGGATTTTCTTGGTTTCCTGCCATTCCTGCTGTTCCGCAAACATCGGCAGCGTGCTGCAGTTAGTTGTTTCCCGAAAAAAAGAAGGAGGGGTTTAGGGAACGATCCCCTGCCGCAAATTGAATGTGCAGCACTTTTCCAATTTCCTTTTGCGGTCTTTTCCCAGTTTTGATTTGATCCCGGCTGGCACAATCTGACAATGAAAATTTCTCCCTTTTTTTCTAGATTGGAAGATCGAGTGTTTACTCAACGGGGGTCGAGTTTTGTAGTAAATATTTGTGCCTCATTTTAATTTTCCAAACGGCTTCGTGCGTGTGTGGCTGGCAAAATGATTGTGTGTTGATTTTCATTTGTTTTTTTTTATTGAAGTTTGAAAATCGGGTATAGAAGGGTAAAATGCTTCTTCCAAAAAAATGAGAATATACGCTTCTATGTGTTCTCGGAACATTGCGACAGCTTTTTGAACCCCACTCCAGTTAAAATATTGCTTATCACGTGCCATAGGCGCACTATAAGTGTGATCAGTGCTATACTTACTAACTCACTTAATGTTCCTGCGCCGATCCTCCGGCCGTGAAAGAAGACCACCACTGTTGACGATCCGGAGCCAGCGTCTTCACTTGGTCCCAGTCAAGACTCTCGTCGACAGTTCGTAGTTCAGTGGCTAGGCTTCGCCACCACGACTTTCTGAACCTGCCTCTCCTTCGATGTCCCTCCGGATTCCATTCAAGCGCCTCTCGCAAATCTCGTTCTCATCTCTTCGCAGCGTGTGCCCAATCAATCTCCATTCGAGATCCAGTTGCCAGGCCACCAAACGCGGATGATACTCGGCAGGCAGCGATTCACAAATACTTGCAGTTTTCGCGTCGTCATCGCATATGTGCACCAAGTTTCACACCCGCACAACAATACGGATTTGACGTTTGAGTTGAAAATTCGCATTTTAGTTCGTAGAGAGATCTGGCGTGGCCGCCAGATGTTCCGGAGACCCGCAAACGCAAATCGAGCCTTTCTGATTCGGGTTTCGATGTCTTTTCTGGTTTCCATCCATTCTCTGACTACCAAGATACTGGAATCACTCACTCAGAAATAAATAAAATATCAAACAATTAAGTTTTAGGTATTTTCACGTTTCTCCCTCTTTACGCACAAGGATATTTCTCATGGTGTAATTACTGGGATATTTCTCTCTGAGAAATATTTCTGCGATTAAAATTTATGCATTGAGAAATGGGAGTATTGTTATGGAAGCGACATCTGGTGGTCAGAAAAAAAAGTTTGAGCCGGGACGTAAAGGCAAACGCTTAAAGCAGAAATAATCAGAAAAAGCAAATGAAAATCGTTTGATTTTCGTATAAGCTCTATGGTCAATGTGCATTATTGACCATGGCATACAAAACAAATGCACTTTCCCTTTTATAATAAATTGCTGCTACTGATTCCATCCTTTTTGAAGATGATCCACATATTCGAAAAGAATGGAATCTGCATGCATGCAAGTTGAGCGGCATTTTGCAACTGAAGAATCTAGCACGTGCTCATACCCGTTTAGTTGGGACTCAAACGCACAAATTACAAAGCGTTTGTTTGAACAAAATAATATTTCGGTTATTAAATTTTATGCATTGGATCATTACACGCCAAGGAATTATTCGGGTGCATAAATTTAAATAATTGAAATAGTTATTTTTTAATATTTCTGGATATTAATGTAAGTCAAATGTCAGAGTAATTAAAACAAAATATTTTTAATATTTTTTAAATTTCTGAGTGCTTCACTTTCTCAACTTGTTGCCCAGCTACCATCGATCTCCATCGACTTGGTCTTTCCGACATTGATTTTGAGACCTGCTGCCTTGGACCTTTAGTGAGTTTTCATCGAGTTTGCCGCCAAGTCAAGGTCGTTTAGCTGCTCCATTGTCGAAGGGTTCCACGGCACGGCAATCCTCGGTTTGGTCTCGGTTCGGACAAGACACCGTCGTGCAAGACTTTGCACGAAAATGTCTCGTACTGTGCTTCGATTAGATGGACTAGTTTCTCTGGGACCCCTAGTCGTCTTAGAGCAGCCCAGATGTTTTCGTGGTTCAGTCGGTCAAATGCTTTTTCTAAATCAACGAACACCAGCAGAAGAGAGTTGTAACCGTTGTTACAAAAGGTATTAGTTCGTTTTTCAAATATTTTAAATTGTTATAGGTGAGCTGTTGTGTATGTTGTTAAATTTAAGGGAAATAGGGAAGATTACATGTATTAGCTAGTTTGGTTTGAATTTTGAATAACAATTACACATTATTGTTAGTTTATAATCAGGCGGGCTTCAGCGGGGGTGTTCAACAAAATGTTCATAGTAGTATGAACAAGTAGGGGTGGTTCGCCATGTTGGGTGGCATAACTATTGAAGAAATGGTAAAAGGAAGGGATGAAGATGACCTAGCTTCCGCTATAGGTCATTTTCATTTTGGCGTTCGTGTGTGAATGTTGTGAGTGTCTGAAAAATAAAAAGTACGGTTTATGTGGCATTTCCGGTTGAGATCAACGTAGATCATTCAGGTAATGGTGACCTATTAAAGCCAAAATCGAGTCCTGCAATTACATTTTTGCTCGATTACAGGACCTTGTATTCTTGGATCGATTTTTCGATCACAAAAACGTCCTCCGAGACCTCACACGCGCACGCGATTCGGCCTGGGTAGTCTTTGACTGCCTACGTCTAATCCGTAAAAGACCCGAATCTTCCGTGGAACCATCATCGCAAAGGAGAGAAGCCTCAGGCCCGACGGGCCTTAATTATTAAGGAGACCCCCTCTCGGCGCGACCAATACGGCCTTGCTGTGGTCCGCCGATAGAGTTAAAGAGGGAAGACGCCAGTTTTTACCATTTTTAGTGCCCAAAAGCTGGGGTACACATCGCCACGTCACCATAGTTACCTGAGAGAACTCCATCCAGCAGTCCCACGCCCAGTATCCTGAAAGCGCGCCAACGTAAGAAATCCGTCGACGGTATGTACACCCTCAAAAGCCAGTGAAGTTACCCCTGAATCACACCTACACCCACACCCACACTGTAGTAAAAATAAAAAAAACCCAGTTCCAAAATTTAATTTTCCAAATTCTTATTTAGCAAGAAACTCCACAGTTTGCCTCTTAAACTTTGTTCCGCGTTCCCTCCGTTTACCCAGTAGTAGGCCGACCCTGAGACACAGTTCAGGGGTCTCCTGCTACTGAGCTAGTTCCCGGGAGTATTGGGCCAGTAGGTTTTAGAGTCCTGGAATTCGTTGATTTGTTCCAGTGTTATTCGTAGCGTTGTGATGTGGTCCACACATGATCGTTCGGATCGGAATCCAGCTTGTTGCCGTCGGAGTGTAGCGTCGATTTTCTCCTGGATCCTGTTCAGAATCACTTTGCATAGTACTTTGAGAGTTGTACAGATCAAAGTTATGCCCCGCCAAATACCGCACTCGGTCAGGTCTCCTTTCTTCGGGACCAATACAAGGATACCCTGCATTCAGTCGGCCGGGAATGTTGCAGTATGCCAAATGTCAGCGAAAAGACGGTGCAACATTTGTGCTGACTGGGCAGGGTCGGCTTCGAGCATTTCAGCAGGAATGCAATCGATTCCAGGCGCTTTGTTGGATTTCATGTCCTTGATTGCCGCTTCTATTTCAGCCAGCGAAGGCGCTTCCGAGTTGACGCCATTAATGCGACTAACTGTTGGCGCCTCGAGCTGCGGATTCTGTTGACCATCGCTATTTGTGACTTACACCACTAAGGCGGCGAGTAATATTATATACCCAAGCAACATTTTTGGTATTATAACCGGCTACAAGACCAGCTTCAAGTTTCATAAGAGGCATGGAGAACCTTATAAATAAAACAATCAGTGTTACTTGGGTAGTAATCGGATATCCCCAATGGCGGCGGCTTTTTCTCCCTCTTCGGTCAGGGAGTTTGTCCAGGCTCTCTTGTATCGTCTACAAGCTCGGGTAACTGCCTTTTCCAGCTCCGCATATCGTAAGCGGGCGGCTGCTTTGGCTGACCCGGTACATGCCTGCTCAATTCCGACTTCCGCTTTTCTCCGATCATCGATCATCCTCCAGGTTTCATCCGACATCCATTCACTTCGTCTTCCACAAACTTTACCGTTCGGGCCCGTCAACGGAGGAAGTCCAGCTACTCGCCACAGTAGCTATTGAGAAGGTGGAAAACTGGACGCGCTCTAAGAGCCTACGCCTAGCACACCACAAGACCGAGATGGTGCTGATCACCAACTTGATTTCAGCACAATCAGGGACGATCGCAGTTGGACCGTGCGCAATCGAGTCCAAACGTGTGGTAAAATACCTGGGGGTGATGATCGACGACCGGCTGAGCTTTACGGCCCACGTCGACTACGCCTGCAAAAGAGCGGCAATGGCGACAGCAGCCCTCTCACGGGCTATGTCGAACAACTCGGCGATCCGCTGCAGCAGAAGGAGGGTCCTGGCGAGTGTGACCTCGTCCATTCTGCGTTACGGAGTGGCAGCCTGGAAGGCAGCCTTGAGCAGGCAGTGCAATCTGCAAAAGCTCTGCAGTGTGCAGCGGCTGATGAACCTGCGTGTAATCAGCGCATACCGAACGGTGTCCTCGGTAGCTGCTGATGTTGTGGCGGGGGTCATGCCCATCTCGGTCTTGCTAGAGGAAGATGCCTTCTGCTACGAGAATAGGCACATGCCCGACGTGCGTAAACATGCCAGAGAGAACTCGCTGTCCAACTGGCAGCACCAGTGGGACAGCTCGGAACGTGGCCGGTGGACCCATCGCTTGATCCCTAATATCGGATCCTGGATGAATCGAAGACATGGTGAGGTGGACTTTTGCATGACACAGTTCCTGACTGGTCACGGATGTTTCATGCAGTACCACCATCGGTTTGGACACGTGGCTTCGCCATCCTGTCTAACCTGCGGAGACATAGTAGAGACGCCAGAACACGTAGTGTTCAGCTGTCCAAGGTTCGTAGAGGTACGTGCTAACATGCTTGCCGCCTGCGGACCAGACACGACAGCCGACAACATCGTGCAGAGGATGTGCGAGGACGCCAACACTTGGCGCGTGGTCAGCGATGGGTTCACCCGGATCATGACTGCCCTGCAGAGGAGTTGGAACCAGCACCAGTCCGCGATCGATGTAGGGTGACTCCTTCGTCGGGGAGCACCTGAGTAGTGTGCGTCCGACCCTGGCAGTAAAGCATACAAAGATAAGACTATACCTTCTGCGTATGCCGAGCTGCTAGGTACGTCGCGCGTCTGTGTGTAGGATACCTCCAACGTTATCGTCGCGGAGTATCCGAGTCGAACGCGCCCTCTGCGACGGAGGCTGTGGGGATAAGACTATACCTTCTTCGCAGTCGAACTCGTAGGGGGAAGAGTATTCACGTCGCGGAATACTCTCGGGTAGAGTGGCCTCACGTCGCCGCCGGATGAGCCACTCGAGTCGGGTAGGATGACATCACCGTCGAGATTCATCTAAGTCGTAAGCGTCTAAGACACGTACGTGTGCTGTGACAGGCGCGAGTCCAGGATAAGCTGCTCTCGATTCGGCACACGGCGGGCAAAAACCCTAGGGTTGCCAGCAAAAAAGGGAGGAGGAAGACCGGAACACGGTCGGAGTAGAATGTCCTTTCGGCGGGGGGCATTCAAGTAGTGTGCGTCCGATCCTAGCAGTAAAGCATACAAAGATAAGACTATACCTTCTGCGTATGCCGAGCTGTTTAGGAACGTCGCGATCGTTGTGTAGGATACCTCTATCGCCGCGGAGTATCTGAGTAGAACGCGCTCCCTACGAGGGAAGCTGCGGGGGTAAGACTATACCTTCTTCGCAGTCGAACTCGTAGGGGGAAGAGTATTTACGCCGCGAAATACTCTCGGGTAGGGTGATTCACGTCGTCGGCGGGTGAGTCACCTGAGTCGGTGTAGGATGAATTCTTCGCCGGGAATCATCCGAGTAGTTTTCGTAAAGCCCCGGACGTGTGCTGTGACAGGCGCAAGTTCAGGATAAGCTGCTCTCGATCGGCACATGGACGGGCAAAGAGGAGAGGGCCTCGAGCCAAGCCAGGCGGAGCCAAGACCTCAAGTCGTTAGAGGAGAGGTCATTGGTCTCTTGCAGTGGTCTCGAACAGAGGCGGAGCGCACGTTTTTCGTGGGAACCAAGCTAGTCTCGATTTGCGAGTAAAGGCCGGATCTCAAGTCGTCAAAGGAGAGGTCCTTAGTCTTGAATCGTAACAAGAGGCAGAGTATATATGCTGGAGTTTGACTCGAACTGGAGTTTGCCGATGAGCGCTTAAGCGCGGACTTGGTCTCCCATCTTGGGTACAGCCTTCGTTGCAGGTCCGGATGGGAATTATGGCCAGAGGCCCCAGGTGGACTTTATGGCGTAGGGGTACATAGTATCATGAGTCGTCCAATTGCACCCATGGACCCAGAGTAGCATACTGGGGGGACTCGGTCGCTCGCCGTGCCTTGGAATGCAATCCGTAAAAAGGATTTACCACCTGGGTGATCAACTAATAAAAAAAAAACTTTACCGAGAGTACCATGGCTCGTCGTGATAAAGGCATTCTTGATTCCACACCACTAATCTTCGACTGTTCCGTCTGTCGGCAGCTCCGAGGCTCGGGATTCTAGCTGTTCAACGTATCCCCTTTTCACCTCTGGATTCTCCAACCGGCGGACGTCGTATCGACACCCGACTTTCTCCTCGCGCCGTTGGACACGCGCAACTCTCAGTCGTATCTCGCCAAGGACGAGGTGATGGTCAGATGCAATGTCTGCGCTTCGTTTGTTGCGGACATCAAGAAGGCTCCTTCTCCATTTTCGACTGATGCAGATGTGGTCAATTTGATTTTCTGTTCGGCCATCTTGGGATACCCAAGTGACCTTATGTGCTGGTCGATGAGGTAAGAGCGATCCACCGATCATCATGTTGTTGTTGCCACAAATCTCTACAAGCAGCTCTCCGTTTTTGCTCATCTGTCCTAGACCATGGCGCCCCATGATGCGCTCAATGTCCTGATTATCGGAGCCAATCTTTGTGTTGAAGTCGCCTAAGTGGATTTGAATGTCACCCTTCGGAATCTTCTCAGCCACGCTGTTCAATTGACTGTAAAACTGCTCTTTCTCCTGGAAAACGGCAACGTCAGTTGGCGCATAACACTGGACCATTGTATAGTTTCTCACTCGTGTTCTGAATCTGGCTACGATTATTCTTCCGTTTATCGGTTCCCATCTTATGAGGACCGCATGTGCCTGCGGGCTTAATGGGAAACCAACTCCTCGTTCCCGAGTAGCATGTTCTCCTCGTATGCCAGAGTAAAGCAATACTTGCCCAAACTGTGTCTGTGTTAGGCCAACGGACTTCGCTCAGTCCCAATATCTCTAGCTTGAGGCGGCTATCTTCTCTTGCAAGTTGAGCCAGCTTACCTGGCTGGGCAAGGGTCAAAACATTCCAAGTTCCAATTCTAGTCCGTGGTTTCATGCTAAAAGTCGTTGCCAAAGTTTCAATTCGGTTATTTCTTCTCTCAGTTTCTGCATCAATTCAATAGATTGGAAGCAGTAGGTTGTTAGCCTAAAGTCCCCAAAGTATAGAGATTACGTCGAAAACTGTACTCACTCGCTTGTAGATCTGAACCACTAATAAAAAAACAATCGGGCCTTGAATTTTTTTCTGTTGGTTCTTATATCAGCGTTGTAACGTTTAATCACAATTACAAACGAGTTGTATACTCGTAGGAGTAGCCTACTTGTTTTGTGAACCGTTAGCGAGCATACATTTTAAATTCACTTCACACTCACTTGGAATTCACTTCGTCGCTCACTTGAACTTCACTTGAAGATCACTTAAAATTCATTGTATATAAGAAAAGTGTTATTTGTGCCCTATAGTGACACCGCTAATTTGATGACGTGCATACACTCAAAAAACTTTTCACATGAATGCTACGTGAAAATGAACATAGGCTTATTGCCACCATGAAAATTATGTGGAATCTACGGGAATTTCAGGTAGTGAACAGAGCTCGCGTAGCAAGCAGTATTCACGTATTTTTCATATTAGTTATAAATGCATTCCTCTTGAAGCGTTTGGGAAGGGTTTGCTCTGCTATATGCGATTCAAGTCGATCCCATTAAAATATTAATGTATTGTATTTCTTTTCGCATATTTGAAATAAAAAAATATTTCGAAAAGGAATTTTATTTTTCCGAATAAATGCCATAACACAATAAATTTTCATTTAAAATTGGATTCCAGAAAGTTGTGTGCCGCAACATTGGAACAAAACACATTGGAGTACGACTTTCTCTGAAACTTTTTGAGCTTTTTCTGAGTCGTTTCGTCAATATGGATGCGGCTGGGGTCTGTCATCATGATACTCCTACTTCAGATTTGAATCTTCGGGTTGCAACCGCCCGGTCGTCTCAGTGCAAAACTGGTGGCAACACTGGGTATAACCAAATACGATATTAGTACTTGGTACCAACAGATGTTTCAAATTCCATTTAAAAAATTTTAAAACTTTGATGGCCTTAGTTATGAAATAATTTAGATGATTTTCCAACCCGAATATTTTGCACCGCACGCCTCACAGGTTCCTACTTCGGGGGCTGTATCTCTTCGCCCTTTTTCCCATTCCATTCCGAATCACACACTCCTCTGGCAGAGGGGAAAGATTTGGGAACGGTCAGAAACAAGGATATAATGTAGAGCAATAACGAGTAGGGATGCAACTGATAGGTGTATAAGCACGCCATCAACCAACCACCGTATTTCGGTTTTCCAACTGCCTGCCCAGGAGAAACAAAAAAAAAGGATCAAAGATGAGTAGAAAGACCTAAACGCCAGGAATAAAAGATGTACCAGGATGCGTATCCTGATTAGTGCGTGCCAGCTACTCGACCAGTGAATATATGTAAGATTTTGTGGCAAGGATATTTTGGTTCTAGTCCGTGAAAGGATACGCAATTCAATACTAGATTGCAACATGAGTTCGGAATTTAAAAATGTGGTCCTCCCGCCAACGACAAAACAAAGTGATTTCAGCATAGAGCACATTCTGACCAAGGCCGGTGAAAAATATGAACGGAAACGTGCCCGGTTCTTTCCGTTGCAGCCGGATTCATATTCCTGTTCCTCGACCAATACCTCCTCCCACAGTGATAGCCAAAGTGACCAGGATGAGTTGATGGTGTCCGAGGAAGATGACGAGGAAATTGTGGTGGATTGTTTGAGCCAATCCCGGCACCATTACCTTAGTAGTGATCAGATGCCGCGGGATCAGTTCCGGCAGCAGCTGCAAACCGACGGATTAGTGGGGGTTGCCGGTTCCGGTGCCACCGAACGGTACCTCCAGAACTGTGTTCCAAGTTTCGATTGGCTGTACTATACGCGCTATCGTCCGCCGAAACTGCCAAGTGAGTTTTTTTTATATTAAAAAGCAGACAGTAAAATTTAAATTGAATAGTGGTACACAAAATCATCAGCTAGGGATGAATCATACTCGGGGTGAAAATCCAGAGAAAAAGACAAAAAAAACCAACTGAAGCCTAGCGTAAAGAATCTCAAAATTCTAAAATTGATGTGATCTACAAATTTGAATATTTATGAAGGTTAGAAATTACAAAACACCGATCTTTTTAAAACATTTCATTGAATCGTAACAAAATATAGCTTGGGATTAGCAATTCATTTTAAATGCTCAAAACTCAAGGTCTCTCTGAAAAAAATCAATAACGACGCCGGCCACGTCCTAGTAGTCAATGAGGGTTGAAGGAAGGATTGTTAGTAAAATACTTTTTAGGATCAACCATGAACCTGTTAATCCAGTTTTTAATTGAAAGCTTGTTTTGAAAAACTCTGAAACAATATGATAAGTCGATATCACCAGCTAAAAAAAAATAAAAATGCAACACTTTCTTTTGAAAATAACTTTTGATATTCGACCACTGAGTTAAGTTCGGTCGAATATTTCTTTTTGTTTCAATAACGCAGCTTAAATTTATGCTATAGGCAATGGTTTATTTTTTTTATTTTTTATTTTTCAAATATTATCGGATAATTTTTGAATAGGTTTGAAGGTTGCCAGAATTTTTTCCAGCACGTATCCGGGCCGGACGAATCCAGGCAGTTTTAAATACAAATCTGACAAAATCCGGGAATTTGATTTAAAAATTGACCACAAATCCGGGCAATATTCGGTCGAATTTTGTTAAAACCCATAAATTACTAAACAAAAATCATGGAAATAAATATGAAAAAAATTTAATGTCAGATTTAAAATCGTATTTAAGACTACCAAAAAAACTTTTCAAGTTTTTTTTTATAAAATTAGCTTCAGAAATTTCGTTTTGAAGGCATAAATAAAAAAAAATTACAACACAATTTGTTTTTTCTTTTGTTTGATTTTCCAAATAAAGTGAATAATTCCGGGAAAAACCCGGACTTTATCCGGACTTGCCCGGATATTTGATAATGACCGTTTCGGCGTAGTTTCCCGGATTTCGTTATAAAAACCCAGATTTATTCACTTTATTCGCAAAATCAAATATCTGCTGATGCATTTCGATGCAAAACAAAAAAGGGTTTAGGTGTTTTTAGTGGTGGTTTTCGTTGAATAATTTCGAGTTTCGACCAGATTTGCCAGGATTTTGCCTGGTTTTTTGGGTTGAAAATTTTGAAATCAAATGCCCGATTTTCAGATAAAATAGCCTGGATTTTCCCGGCCTGTTCGGGAAAAAGACTGGCACCCATAGTTTACTACTTTACTTGCAAAATCGAACCAAAAACTCAAATACAGTTTTGATAAGTTTTGATTTTTGCGTCCGAACGTACAAAATCAAAATCAGAAATTTGATTTGGAGTCCTTTTTAACAACTCAAACGTTACTGACTTACTTCGTAAAAGCAAAATTAAAATTTTAAATAATTTAATTTACATTTCCTCTTGCATGCTTTAGAATAATGTGTGGATTTTGGTAAGATTTTTTCGGTTATTTGCCAGTTTTTTTTTAATTTGAATTAAAATGCCTGTTTTTCGCAGATTTTATTAAAACGGTCAGAACTACCAGTCTCGGATAGGTGTGGCAGAAATTCTAAGTTTCAAAAATTGTAGGCATCAATCCAACCTATCTTTTAATGTAAAACCAATTTTTTTTATTTTAAAAGATGAAAATATGACTTCAAACAATAACAGCCGTGGCACAGTGATCAAAAAACCCAGAAAAGCTGGCAGAAAGTCGATTTTCGAAGCGCTTAAAATTATTACACCATGTTTCCGATATTTTCAGGCTACACCAAACCATGAAATTAGTAGTCATAAATTTACCCGTTATGCAGTTCTCAAAGAAAGTCTAAGAAAGGTTTGAATATTTTTTGCAAATTTGGCAAAGATTTGCTTACATTGATTGACGAATAGATAACAAAATCTTTATTTTTATTTTTATTTTTTTGTTTGGCATATTTTACACCTAATTCAATGATTTTTTTTTTGTTTTTAGCTGCAGTTGAATTTTTTAAAATGTAATCTTGTTACAAAACACGATATTTTTTTAAGGTTTTTAAACTTCAACTCTCGAGTGAGCTTTCGTTACGTCGTTGTAAACATCATAAGAATTCACAGAAAACTGCTACGAATGTTATCAAATTAACTTTAGAATTTCTATTTCACATATAGAACATGTTGTTCATGCTACAAATATTTTAAATGGAAAGAAGTTGCGACTAGTTTATGTCGGTTTTTGTATTTTTTCGTAATAAAACTGTTTGTTTACATTTTGTTTCATACGACGTAATAAAAGCTTACGCGAGAACTAGAGAGTGAAAAAAAAAACTCCACACAACTCTGTTCTAATTTTAAGTATTTAGGATAGATTCCTGCATTTCTGGGCTACAAAATATTGCAATTGGCCTGCCTTTTTTTGCCATTTATGGAGACCGATTTTGAAAAGCAGAACCACTTTTTTCTTCAAATTTGACTTCTAAGCAAATAACCTCTCGGATGACGAGCTAAGTTGATTTTTGGTAGGTTCTTCAGATTCAGTGTTCTCAAAAATCCATTCTTAGGACATCTTCAGTCATATTTTGAAGCGCTATCAATATGAATGTCTGTGTAATTTTTCTACCATTTTTTACAACTCCCAAAACTTGATAGAATTACGGTTTCTCAAATATTCTTCTGATAAATGATCAAATCATAGAACCTATTTGCTGATTGAAGTTCATGAGAACCAATGGAAATTTAAAAAATTTGACATATGACATATGAAAAATATTCAAAAATAAAAATCTGAAATAAAAGTAAAACATAAAAAATAATGAAGGATTAAGTGTCTTTATCTCGTGTAAAATTTAAATGAAGTGTTTTTCGTTAAAAACAGAATGAATGATAATTTAAGAAAAAAAACTTTTAGCTATACCTCAATGTTAAAATATTGATCAGTAATTGGGAAACTATTAAAAAGTTCTCATCTAACATAAAATTTCTATATTAACGCGTTAATTAATGAAAAATTGAAAAAGTGTTCAGTAAAAGAGCGTTGACATGTCAGTCTGTTTTGGTTCAATTTATTTGTGCTGTTATTTTGAGTTAACTTTAGATACAATGAACATTTCGAGAATGTGAGACATTTTCTGTTAGAAAATTTTTAATAAAGGGAACACTCACTGAGTGAGACATGAATTTTTTTCAAGTTCTTACGGTGAAAAAAAATAATTTCAAGTAAAATTTGAAAATGATGAGTTTTTTTCAGTAAAATTAATCATAATATTAGTGAACAATTTTAGTAATTTTCAGAGCCAAAAATGTTAAAAAAGATACTTTTGGCCAGCATTTTTAAAGAATTGGACTATTGTGCGTGGGTTGGATCGTCCTACTTTTCAATAGATTTTTGTTTGTAAGAAATTTGTTAGCTCTGTCTCAGGGTAGAAAGCAAAAGGCATGATTTTGAGTCATTAAAAATTACTAAAGAAACTAAATATATTTTTTGTCTGAGAACGTCAATGTGATGTTTAACCAACCAGAAGCTGTATGATAATCTGTGGACATAACACAAACCCTCTAATTTAGGCTTCCATTTTCCAATCTTCCTTCCAGGACCACAGAAGGCAGGCCCGGTCAAGCGGACGCCCGGCCGACTACCGCGAGTGCCTTTCACCCCGGCCCAGCTCAGTGCCCTTGAGGATGCCTACAAAGTGTCCACGTATCTCAGCTCCGAGGAAGCCAACCAGTTGGCCTACGGGCTGGAGCTGACCAATACCCGAGTCAAGATCTGGTTCCAGAATCGGCGAGCTCGCGACAGACGCGAAAAGCGGGAAGCTTCCGCCCTGAGTATTCCTGGAAGTTCCGAAAGTGGTGTCCGGCCGCCGAATTCGCCCACCTCCCGCGCCCTCATCGCCGGTGCTCATTATTTTGGATCCGTACGGTCCAGCAGCTCGCCGCCACAGCCGCCGTCGGTTAAGGATGGCGGCAACAGCAGTAGCCCCGAGTACAAACCGCCATACTTGATGCAATCCAAATGACCGCGCATCTTTTTTTTCTGGTGCACGCGCTGGTTGGCTATATGTGATATGTGAGCATAATGCTCTGTAAATAGATTATTTCTGACAGAATGCGAGTTGGAAGACGGACGCATGTGTACATAAGATGAAAATTAGTTGATGCTTTTTCTACTGACGGGTTTGTCCGAGCGCTTATAGATTAAAAAGATTCTATTTATATGAAAAACTTTTTGTGTGGATTTTTATTGCTTCGATGACATCATAGCGGATCGTTTGTGAGAAATAGAAATGGAAATTGTAAGTCAGGATGGCCGAGCGGTCTAAGGCGCTACGTTCAGGTCGTAGTCTTCTCTGAAGGCGTGGGTTCGAATCCCACTTCTGACAAATATTATTTTGGGGATACATAAATCAATAAATTTTGTTTACCATAAACTCACGCAGAAAAAAAACTATAGATATATCAGTTAAATTACGCGTCTACTAGAACATAAATATGGTTGTTCGGTTCTGACCCTAAAAATACGATCAAGACAATCATCAGATTATGCAATGCTACACAAATGGCTATGGCTAAACTAGCGATACTTAAAATCCAATATGATGGCTGTTTTGACCGTAACTGCTATTCCCCCTGAAAGTAGACAACTGTAGATTTGAAATATGAATAAAGGGCGAACACGAAATTATTGCGACACCGAAAATGTCATGCCAATTTTCCTATACTGTTTAGAATCAAACCAAAATGTTAGGGTAGTATTATACATATATTTACTTCAAACATTAGAAAGAAAGTTCAAAGAAAAGTTAATCGATGGAGCCTTGAGTGTAAAATTGAACGCATTTTTGCTTGATGCCCTCCATCAAAGTCGTTACAGTGTCATCCGGTACCAGTTTCTCAGTTTTTTTTCATTTTCTCAACAAGTCCTTCTCGTCTTTGACTATCTTCTTGCTCTTCCGAAGTTCCCGCTTAATTATTGTCCAGTACTGCTTCACAGGGCGCAGCGTCATACCACTCCAGAACACTTTTAGAATAGTGGCATGATGCCAAATCTGGCCAACACGATGGAGCTTCGTCGTGCTGCTGCAAGAACGGCAAAAGGCGCTCCTCGAGGCACTCAGATTTGTACATCTCGCCATTTACTGCGTCCTTTGTCGCGAAAGGCTCACTCCCCCCTCAGTCCGCAACAGCAGATAACGAGATAAATATTGGAGGCGAGCTTCGACATTTTCTTCTTCTTAAATTCGTCGTCCACGTCGAACTTGCTCTTGCCGGTGAAAAACTCCAACCCTGGAATTTGCCTAAAATCGGCTTTTATATACGTTTCGTCGTCCATCACACAGCAGCCATATTTTGTCAGCATCTTCTCGTAGAGCTTCCGTGCCCGAGTTTTAGCCGTCGATTGCTACCGCTCATCGCGGTTTGGGAAGTTCTGTACCTTGTATTTATGTATGTAGTCCAGCTCTTTTCTTTGCATTCTGGACGTAGCTCTGCGACATGCCGATCTTTTTAGCCAAATCACGGCTTGAGACGTTGGGATTTGCTTTAATCATCCGCTTCACGTTTCTCTCCGCCTTTTTGTTCTCCGGTCCCGATTTTCTTCCAGCTCCTTTGCCGTGGTCCAACGTCAACCGCTACAATACATTTTTTTTTTTAATAAAACGCATATATTACAACCGATTTTGTTGGTCTCATGGCTGAGATCTGCTGGGGGAAGTAAAACACCTTGGCCCAGAAAAAAAGGTTTCGTTAAAAGTCCGGCCGATAGAATAATGTAAATATTCGAAAACTTACGCGATATTATTGGTTTGGGACCGGAAATCAGGAGTTCTATGTTGTTTCTGACCGGGAATCCAAATTACGCCCGCTGCTTCTTGTTGCCCATAGGTATCTAATGCCGTATTCGTTTTCACCGTGGTGATCCACCGGTTGTGTACCAAGTGCTGTCCAAGCGTTTTTTTATATGAAGATGACAGCAGTTGGTGCACAACCGGTTGACCACCAGATGAAAACGAATACGGCATAAAACGAAGTAAGATTATTTAACAAAAAAAATAGCCAAATCGGAACGGGAGAATTGGAAGCAAAATCTAAACGAAAAAGTGACCCAACGGCAACGCACAATATACCAAAAATTGGAATGTTTTCAATTTTTTTAAAAATATTTTTATAAAAGAGAAAGTTTAAGGCCAGTTACGTTAATGTCCAACACAGTAAAAAATCTTCACTTGAAAAAGTACGTAGATATTTGCCACCCTGAAAATAACATGAAATCTACAGTGAGGGGAAAAATAAAGTGTCCAAATTATTATTTAACGAAAACACATCGTAATCATTTTTAAAATATTGTTTATTATGTTCTTTTCAATTTTTGTTAATGTTGCGCTGTTAAAAAAAGAAAGTTTTTCTGTAGAAAAAAACAGTTAATATTCCAAAAAAAAACAGGGGCCCAACAAATTGTCCAGATCAGTACAGCTTCAAATAATTCAAGGCAAATAAGAACGATTTAATAATGTTTATGGCCTCCTTCAGTCTTCAACAGCTCCTGCAAGCGCTTCGGCATACTTACTTTCAACAAGGTTGTGCAAGTGTTGTGGGTCGAGTTCTTCCCACGCACGCTCCAGGGCATTAGTCACACCAGTCTTTTCAATCCGAGCATCGAGGATGGCCCACAGATTTTCGATGGGGTTCAGATCAGGTCTTTGTGGGGCCGTTCAAGGGGTTTGATGCGGCAGGAACGGAAAATGACTTCGTCAGATTGGCCGTTGGCTTCAAATCGTTATCCTGCTGTAAAACGAAGCGCTCTTCGAGGCCCGTCTTGATGAGGGATACCTCGAGGTTTTCCCGCAGGATATTGCAATATGACTCAGCTGTCATGATTCCGTCGATTTTTACCCAAGAAAAGCACCCCCACACCATCACGTTACCTCCTCCGTGCTTGACTGTTCCTTGGATATGGCGGTCTTGGAGCTCTTCACCCGACTTGCGCCACATATGATCCCGCTTCTTCCGGTTGAATAGCTCGAATTTGGATTCGTCGGCCCACAACAATGTTTTCCAGTACTCGAGTTGTTTACCGGCGTGTTCCTTGGTGAAATTGAGCCGCTCAGCCTTGTTCACCTGGCTGTTGAAAGGCCTTCTCACTGCGATCTTGCTATGGTACTCCTTTGCAAGGTACTCCTTTGGATGCGGCGACGGACAGTACGACGCAATACCGAAAATTTGAGCTCTTCCTGTATCTGTCGGATCGTTATTATTGCGTTTTTCATCACTTCAAGAATGATTTTCTTGTCCGTTCTGGCACCTGTCTCGGGCTTCAGTCCTCTTCCCGGGCGATCCACCACCGATCCGAACGTGTTCATCTTCTTCATGATTTATGATACCGCTGTCTTGCTGACTTCGTAGTGCTTGGCCACTTCCCGGTGCGTTTGACCGTTATTCACATCACGAACAACCAGTTTCCGGATGGACAACGGAATGGAACCAGAAATTTATGCGTTCTCCATATTTTACAACTCTGAATGTAGACACCTGTATGAATACTCCAGAGCCAAGACAGTTGTTTATGAAACGTCAAAATACACAAAACAAACAAATTCGTTGAATTTGAACCAGAAAAATAAATTGAAAACAAAATAATTTGGACACTTTATTTCGCAATCACTGTACGTTGCAAACAGACCTGACTTAAGCATAGCTTATAAAATCTTTTTTTACCATCTGTTTCAAACAATCGTTTTTGGAGCCTTAAGTGGCTAAATAGACGAGATTTACATATTAAAGGACGCTTTGTCACAAGTCAGGATGGCCGAGCGGTCTAAGGCGCTACGTTCAGGTCGTAGTCTTCTCTGAAGGCGTGGGTTCGAATCCCACTTCTGACAAGAAATGTCGTTTTTTACTGTTGTTCTTGAAGAAGGTCTTATAAAGAAACTAGCAGACCCGGTAAACTTCGTCTTACCATGTTAAACTTGGCGTCCATTTTCCTTTTTCTTCGCTGTTGGACTTTAAAAAGGCATCAAATCTTGAGTTGTTAATCATCTCGCTTTCTTGGACATGTCCTAGTTTTTTTTTACATATCCACCATACGTACGTTCACCGTGGTGGAATTGGCTAACGCGCCGTTGTACCGAAGCGGAGATTGCAGGTTCGAGTCCTGTCGGTGAGCCGTTGTATCTTTTTCGAAATTTTCATGATATTTACGGCTTATGTTCTTTCGTTCTTTGATAGTTCATGTTTCTCTAATTTCTTTCATCACATATGAAAATGTGATCATTTTCAGGTACAAAGATGTACCAAGCGATTTCATAACATCAGTATTGATTACATATCCATCTTTTGCGTTTGCTCGAATTGTCCCGCTTAATTATATCGGAATCAAATCTAAGAGTTTTAACTCAATTCTACGAGTCTTCATAAATTATAAAAAAATTTGCTTCAATCAATCTACCATGAATATTGCGAATAGATATCAGCTTCCCGTTGCAAATTCGTTTTTTTAGCACTCACCGTAACCGTCAAAGTTGGCAAGTCTCATGCTAAAAAAATCCATTCTTTGTAACTTGTTCCATAAATAACATATGTTGATAATATCTATGTTTCAGTTCACTTTAGGGTTGAAATCGAAATCAAAAGTTTTTCATTTAATGGAATTTATTGCAAATGCAATTTTACGGAAGAAGAATTTTGAATATCGAGACAATTTTTGGAGTATTTGCCCAATATTTTGCCTAGCGCAGCACTTTTAGCTCCCATGAAGCTTTGGATGGTATATTTTTTAGAACTGAAGAAATAAAAAACATAAGAGAAGATTTTTAACAAACCATTTTCAATCAGCTTTTTGTTCACTATCCTAATCCTTGGAAGTGGTTACTAATATCCATATTTTCATCAAAACCATGTCCAAAAAAAAGTTCGCCCCAAAAATTGAAAATTAAATTTCTTTGAACATTAACTCAATAAATCAAGTTTTCTTGATTTATTGGAAAGGAAATAAATATGGATTTGAAAGGAGAAAAAAAATGTTTCAATTTTTTGTTATTAAACTGTATTACAGCATTTTTATTATTATCTTTTTTTATTATTCCTACATTGTTATTTTCATTAAAGAAACATCGGGGCAAGTGCAAATGGGTATCATCACAGTTCAACTTTCATATTCTTTCAAAAAGAAAAATACTTTAAAATGAATTTAATACTTCTTCCTGTTTGTCTTTTTATCACCTTTCATTGATACATATATCTGCAGTTTTTCTCCAGAATACAATAAAGCTAGGTACTACAATTTTTCTGAATACTGTTTAGCCAAAAGATCTCCATTTACAAAGACATTTAATAATTTTTGAATATCCGCTTCAGATTTAACACTCGGGTACCCTTCCTGACAATTTTAGAGAAAAATGTGTATATGTGTTTCATGGCTAAAAGGCGCGTTGCATTTTGTTTCACCGTGTGAAATGACAGGAGTTAGTATTATTTTCCACAATTTCAGGCCATAATAAGAACGTATCAAAAAAAAATATGCTTCTGGAATATCAATCACAAAAAAAATCAACAAAAAAGCGGATCTAAAGTCTCTTCTGTGTTGCCAAAGTATGGTAAACAAAAACACACGTTTATGTAAAGTTCGTACTTGAATGCTGTGTAAACAAACAGGGAACCTGTAAACAGTTTTTCGGTGAACGATTTAAAAAAAAGTTGAGTTTATTTAGTCAGATTGTTTATTGTGGCCCAAACATTTATAAATTAAGAAATCGTGCATACATTTTTTGTAAATTTTGAACGTTTGCACTTCTTTGCATTCGGCCTTTAAATGAACATCAAACCTTTATAATCCATTTTAAAGGACAGGCTCTTGTTCAGTTCATGTGTCTGTTCATTTTAAACGGATTATGTAGTTGTTCTGTAAATTTAAAGGCGCTTTATACATCTTTCGTTAAGCACATTTGCACATGTTCGAAAAATGTTTCTATCGTATTGGATTATAAACCAAATCTTTCTATTTATCTTTTTTCAAATGTGCGCAAAGAGTCCATACCATTATTTCATATGCATCAGTACTAAATTCATATTTTTCAGACAACAATTCCTTCTTTAAATAACACAAATTAATCTAGGATCTAGGAATCAAGAAGAAAAAAACACATCTAGGCTTCATATGGTCACCACATGCATTGAAATTATGCTTGGTTGAAAAATGCGCGCCCAAATATTCCCACTAATCACAATCAGTATGCTATGCCATGGTTACTACCCTTTCTCGACATTTGCTTACGACCCCTCGACCTTGGAAACGAAAAACAAACTGCCCAGCGCCCAAAGGAAAAAAAATCTCTCGAAAAAATGCAAGCCATGACTTTAATTTGATTCAAAAAACTACAAATTAAATTATTACGGACAATTGATGCGACTTTTGGTTATTTTTATTCTATATAAACCGATTCGCATGTCTACAGAATATTCTAAAAATAATTTCATTTGAATCGTTTGGGCCATTTCGGAGGAGTAGTACTACAAACACCGTTACAAGAGAATTTTATATAATAGATTATACTTTCTCAGATCGACTACTCTGTTGTTACACTTAAGGTATAACTCCATAGCGCGAAATAATAAGACAAAAAAACAATACTTTATGTGATATTGTGATAAATCACTGGTCAAAAAACACAACAACATCTTCTGAGAAATAGTTATTTTATTTATATTACAATACGCCTTAACATAAACTCAACACTAAGGTGACCCAAACTCAGGCTATAACTGGTTCTTGGCATACCGGAAGCTCACATGCCAAATTGAGTCCGAACAGACAGAGTCTGAAGTTAAATTGAGACTTATGGCATTTTGTTTAGGACCAGCCGGTTTCTTTTGAATATGGGTTTTTTTAAGGCTTAAATTATGACACATTATGACACAAATTATAGTTATTTCACATAGAACCAGTTTATCATGTCTCTCCCGAAAAAAATGTTTCAAAATTCCATACGAATTTCAGGCGTTCGTTTTGCGACCCCTTCCCGTTTTGCGATCGGACTTAAATTATGCATATGACCTTCTGGCATTCCAATGATCAATCGAAGCCTAATGCGCGTAAGATTTATCGAGTTTTATTATCCCCGTACACAATATTGGGGCACTTTACTCAACACTTTGCCTTTTAGCTTAAACTTAAATGTTGTTTGTAATAAAAAAAAAATCATTGAAAGTGCTTGCAGCGTTTATACAATTTAATATTTATAGTAGTGAAAAACGTGTGATCAGTTTCGCCATGTAATGGCGACCAGCAAAAATGCCACTTATCTATAATAACACATCTGCCTTAAATTTACTTGCGTTCAAAGTTCAAAGACCAAAATCGGGTTTAACATACTAACAATGTTTGTCTCTTACCTATCAGCTAGGGGATTGTGGAAAAGGTTACAATCTAATGGGTGTACTCAAAATCATTCGATTCTGCATAGTATAGTGCAATCATAAAACGTGCTGTTAATAAGCTGATGTAGTAGTAGCTACTACTAAAAGAATTCTTTTTATGTAAAATCTAACTACGTTGTATTTTTATTCAGTTATAGTTCCTTAATTGCGTGGGCATAGTTTGATGTGTTAACCCTTCATGTTAGGCTATTCTTCGTTTATTTGTGCGATAAATCGTACTGAATGTGGTGTTTTATCTTTCTCATAGTTTCATCTCGGTTAAGTATTTGCTTTATTTGGCACTGAAGCCACATAGTTAACGTTGAATTTAGTAGTTTAAACGATTTAGGATGCTCGTTTGATAGCGAAATTTCACTTTTTTTTGTAAACAACAATTCACATTGATATATTTTAGACGACCGGTAAACATAATTTTGTTATTTTAGTTTAAAATTGTTCCATTATTTTTACAAAAGTTCAAACACTCGGTATTCGAGATTTATTGTTAGGAAACACAAACAAAATTTATTTTTTGTAGTCCTATCATTTACGTTACCAGAGCGAATGTAATATAAGTAGTTTCACAAAATTGTACTCAGAAACCAGAAAAACGAAACGAAATTATGTTTATTAATGGGAATAGTAGTCTATTACTATCCCCATCTCAATTCGGCGAAAATGAATTCATTAAAATTTGAAACGCTTATGTTCGTACAAATTGAAGTTTCCCTTATGTTGCTCACATTTCCAATAATTTCGACACTGCCGCGTATTATCCTGCAATCTTTCGCGATGTAGGAAGAAAGCAAACGCACCAACCGTTGCGAACTTCTTCGGCTAATTAATCCTTAACATTGATAATCGATTCACGGCCCTTGCCAACACCGATCCACCTTACCGGCACGCCCAGGTCGTTTTCGATCAGCCGGATGTAGTCCTGCGCTTCCGGTGGCAGTTCATTGAAGTCCCGCACGTTCTCGGTGGACTTGAGCCAGCCGGGCATGGTAATGTAGTTCACCTCGACCTGGCCCAACTCGGTGATCGAACCCGGGAAGTAGTTGATCCGTTCGCCGTTCAGGTTGTAGCTGAGATAGTTAGGAATATTCAAAAAAAATTTTTTTTGAATGATTTGATAGCAAATAAGACCGTTATAAATGATTTTTAGAAAATTTAGAACCAGCTAAGATACATCAGGGTAAGTGGAGAAGATTTTTCGTAAATTTCAACTTTGAAAAAATGAGGTTCAATTTTAATGAGATACTGCTGAACTCAAAACTAAACACGTTGCTAACAAATGTTCATAGCAACTCACCTAACAGCTACTTTAATTTCCTTGAGTGTATCGAGAATGTCGAGTTTTGTTAAGCAAAGTGAAGTGTAGCCGTTAACCATTCCGGTATATCGCAGCAAGGCCAAATCCAGCCAGCCACATCTGCGCACTCTTTTCGTAGTAACGCCAATCTCACCGCCTCGTTTTTGCAAAAAGGAACCAATTTCCTGCAAAAAAAAACAATAGTTTTCTTTAGATGAATTTTGAGACATTTCCTGGGTTTCCTTACATCATGCAACTCGGTAGGGAATGGACCATCGCCGACGCGGGTCGTGTACGCTTTCACGACCCCAATAACTTCACCAATTGTCTGCGGTGGAAGTCCAAGACCAGTGAGCACTCCTCCAATACTACAATTGCTGCTGGTTACGTACGGGTAAGTACCTGGGAAAAGATTCGAGGTTACGATTTCAAAACACCCTCTCCTTCAAAAGGTTTCATCTCAAAGTACCAAAATCTATGTCCAGCATAGCGGCATTCGCACCCTCGACCAGAACGCTTCGGCCTTCCTTGAGCGACGTGTGCAAGAAGGATATGGTATCATGCACAAGGGGTCGCAGCCTCTCCGCGTACTCGCCATATCTGTAAACGAGAGCGTTTTGGGGAACGACGGATTAGTTTTTTCTAGGGTGGTGTTCTGTATCACGAGAACAAACACACAGAGAGTTTTATTTTGCTGGTCTACCGGGTGGAGAGCTCACGCAAACCGAGCCTTCTCCTACCCCATTACTTATTTAAAACCATCGATTCAGTCAACTCGGGACCAAATCGGAAACTCTTTTTTTTACCAGAACCTAAAAGAACATTGGAAAAAAGAAAGCCAAGAATTGGTGTCAAATAGGATATACGTGTTAACCTAGGGTTACGCTAATGAATCACGAGAATGCCTTCAAGTCGTAGTACCCACCTTTTAAGCTCAGCTTCAACGTCGACCTCAAAGGTAGTCGGATACAGTCTTTTGTACATGTTAACCATAGACTCGAATCTAAAATGTTAATGAATTAAAATTAATTTTGGTTTCTCGTGTAACGACTGTGTGACCACACATACTTTTCGCTGAAGACTTTGAAGTCTCCCAGGAGATCAGACACGCGAATACCGTTGCGAGTAGCCTTGCTAGAGTAACATGGTCCAATACCCTTCTTTGTGGTGCCCAGCGATTTGCCTCCCTTCTCGGCTTCCTGCAAGCCATCTACCTGTTGGTGCAGATCGAACACCAAATGTGCGCGATTGGATATGATCAACCGCTTCTCCCAATCGGTCAATCCCTTGGCTTCGTTTTTGGCCAGTTCCTCAAACAGCCCCGGCAGATGAATGACAACTCCATTTCCTGTTCGATGAAAAAATGAGAAAAAATGGAATGAAAATTAATTTTTGAAGGTTTATTTTCAATTGATGAACTATGTTCACGATAGAACCGCAAATTAAAGTAGAACAGTAATATTCCTTGGGAAATATAACAGGCCACTTGTTGATGACCTGCGCTTACATCCAATAAAAATTTACACAGGAGAAATTCAACAGCTTGTTGAGTAAGGTGCCAGATGCGTTTCTGGTTGAAGTCTTTAAAAGCACAGCGATTTTCATGTTTCTATTTTCCTGAGACTCATATTTCAACGAACACTAAAATCTGACTAGGATTGTTCTGTAGTTATAGCTGCCAGAACATGGTCCGCTTACCTTCCTCCGCGATAGATGCCCTTCTAATGCTACTAATGAATGTGATACGGTTGTTTGGCCTTTTGAGGAGACACGCGAACTCATATCTCGTAAAATGTGTACGTACTTCGAATGACAAGACGACAGCAATCATTATAAATTGCACAGTTTGATTGTATAGCGTATCATCACCAGCAACATCGATTTTATCGACTTTGACCTACCGATGCAATTCTGTTTGTGTTGTGAATGATCGTTCACGATTCACAAAAAAAAAATACAACTACGCTACAGTGTCAAACACGTGTGTTCTAATTCTGTAAATCACCAAATTTTTAATTGTTCTGGCAAAAAGCGAACGGTTTCCACCACCGTAAATTTTATCATTCTTGCTATTGCCGAGCCTGTTATATTTACTGATACAATCACGTAACGATGACAAATTTCCAACAGTTGTGGCTTGCCAAGATGATGTCTGAGTAACAGTTTTGCAAATAAGTGAGGTATGTACTGTACAATGAGCTGAGTCGATTCGGGACATTTCGGATTTCTCTCACCCTGAGGTCTGAAAAGCTTCGTTTTGGTGCAAAACTCATCCAGAAATTTGTGCAGCATTTTTAAAGGAACATGAAAAAAATTCCACTTTAGGTTGGTATGGAGAAATTGAACATTTCGTTCTGAAAACGAACAAGATTTTACTTTGAATTCAGAAACAGAGCCATCTAATTGTTTTGTGCCAATTAAAATTGAAACAGTTTGCGTCGGCGTTTTGCAGTTGTCTACTATAAAAACAGCTCATTTGTATGGTTGTGAAAAACAATTCGCAGGCAGAAGAAAGGGTATAACACGGTGCGGTGTCCAGTGTCGGTGGTGTTGTGGCAGTTGTGTTAGCCTTGCGTCGGTAGGTGGGCAACGGACTTATTTTGGACCGCCTTGGGTCAGTTTCATCAGCCGGTGCAGCGTCGCGTTGAGCAGTGTTGCGGCGTCGAGGGACCCCGTCGTCACACATGGCAATCGTTCTCCAACTTCTTTCCACATTCGCCAAATCACGCTCCACTTGGTCTAACTCGTTCGTTGCGCTCCTGCTTGTCTGGTGCCTACCGGATTCGCAGCGAACACCTGTTTTGTAGGACAGCCGTCCGGCAGTCTTGCAACATATCCTGCCCAGCATATCCATCAACATATCCCAGAAGGCTGGACATCTTCTCCTTCTGGATACTGGATTCGCCGTAGAGCCGTGCGAGCTTGTGGTGCATCCTTCGCATCCACACTCCGTTCTTCTGCACTTTCTGCGAGGGCTAAGTCTTCTCGGCCACAGTTGCTTGTGGAGTCCATAGTAGGCACGACGGTCTGCGGTCACCAGTGAGCCGAAATAGACAAAGTCTTCGACTATCTCAGCTCGTTGCTATCGATCGTGACCTTGTTATGATTGGACAAGCGGGTTCGGTCGGTCTCGGATTCGCTGGCCAGCATTTACGTCGTTTTGGACGTACCAATCATCAGCCCAGTTCTTCCTGCTTCGCGTTTCAGTTTGCGGTAGATCTCCTCCACCGGCGAAAATGATCTGTCGACAATGTCTATGTCGTCGGCAAAGCAGATTAGTTGATTAGTAGATTAGTTGATTAGCGAATCTGTTGAAAATCGTGCCCTGCATTTTTCCCACCGTTCATTTGAAAACACTTTCTACCGCCACGTTGAGCATCATGCAGAATAGACCATCGCCTTGTCGAACCCCCCTGCACGATTCGAATGAACTCGACAATTCACCCGAAAATGCGCACACAACATTGCGTTCCATCCATCGTTGCCATAATCAATCTGTTCGACTTCCCGGAAAAGCCGTTCTCATCCATGATTGTTCATAGCTCGCTACGGCTCTGAACTCGATGAATAGATGATGGGTAGAGACTTGGTATTCACGAAGAATTTGCCGTAGTGTGAAGAGCTGGTCCGTCATGGACCGTCTCTCCAAGAAACCAACCTGATGACTTCCCACGAATCTGATTGTGAAATCGAAGCAAT
The DNA here is from genome assembly GCF_029784155.1 of Uranotaenia lowii. Lineage (NCBI taxonomy): Eukaryota > Metazoa > Arthropoda > Insecta > Diptera > Culicidae > Uranotaenia > Uranotaenia lowii. The sequence continues at coordinate 183,127,353 of NC_073691.1, forward strand.
CAAGATTAAAAACAACCGTTAGTTGTTGTTGTTAGTGAAAACTTTTCACTTTACTTTAGTTACAAACCACACTTCGTAGAATAAAGACCCTTCTTCAAACCGTCCTGAGTCCCTCGTTATTCAAGAGGAATGATTCTGCAGCTGCTGCGCTTAGGGCTACATATTCTGCTTCGCTTGAAAACATCGCCACCGTCGTCTGCTTCTTACTGGACCAAGAAACCGTTGAACCGAAGACCTTGAACGTGAAACCGCTCACCGATTTCCGATCCTCCGAATAAGCGGTCCAGTCTGCGTCCGCAAATCCAATCAAACCTTCCGAGTTTTCGTCACGTTGGTATTTCAGAGAAAGTTGGAGTGTTCCTCGTAAATATCGGACGATCCGCTTCAGAGCCTATCAATGGCTCGCCGTAGGATTCTGCTGGAAACGTCCCATGTATCCCACCGGAAAGCAGATGTCCGGTCGTACTCATAGCATGGTATACATAATGCTGCCTAACAGCTCTCGATACGGTTCCTTCGTGGTTGGCCCTTCACGGCTCAGTTGTAGTCATTTCTCCATGGGTATTCTGGAAGCATTGCAGTCGGCCATACCAAATCGCTGCAATAATTTTCTTACCTGAGCTTCCTGTGATAGCGACGGACATCCTGCATTTTGATCGTAGGTAAACTTTATTCCGAGAAAATGGAAAGTTTCACCGCAGTCAGTAATTTCGAACATTGTTGATAATTCTTCCTTGAGTTTTCGGATTGACACTAACTTCCTTCCGGCAATCAGCAGGTCGTCGACATACAAAATAATGTACAGCTCATCTTCTTTCTTGTACCTTACGTACAGGCAATAGTCGTGGCGTAATCTAACGAATCCCAGCTTTAGTAGTTGTCCGTTGATTTTTTCATTCCAGCAGCGTGGTGATTGTTTCAGACCGTACAACGATTTTCGAAGCTTGCAAACCATGTTCCGTGGAGCCACAACGCCATCTGGTACAGCCATGTAGATGTCCTCACGCAGATCTCCATGCAGGAACGCCGTTTTAACGTCCATTTGGTGGAATTTCAACCTGTAGCGCACTCCAACCGTCAAAACCGTTTGAATCGTCGTGAGCTTGGCCACCGGCGCATACGTTTCTTCGTAGTCTCCGGGGCGTAGCAAGTACTCTTTTACCACGAGACGTGCCTTGTATCGTATCCTGCTTGGGCGTTTTCGTTATCTTTCATTCGGAATACCCACTTCGACCTCAGTGGTTTCACATGCGATGGACAAATTTCAACCCTCAACACACAGTAAGCATCCATGGATTTCAGTTCGTCCTCCACAGCACGCAGCCATTCCTCACGGTCGTATCTGGTCGCGACATCTTTGAAGGTTTCCGGAACGTCTGTAATGTTCGGGGCGACAGAGCTGTTCTAATTGCGAAGGAAGCGCTCGGGTATCGTCAGTCCCATCGGACAGTCTATCTTCGTCAGTCAGTTCGTGGAAATCGGGTTCATCTGACTCTTCCTCTTCATCAGATGCCGTTGCAACGTAATCGTTTTTAGCAACTAGGGCTTCATCTGCATCAGGGACTTGGATGTCAACTTTCCCCTCTTGCTCGTGAGGGAATACCGACATCAGCGGCTTGACTTTCTTGTCTTCGGGAGACTTCTCAAACGGAAAGTTGTTTACAAAAAGTCAGGCCGGGGGATCGATGGGCCCGCAAACGTCCGAATGGATTCTTTCTAGAACCCTAGAAGCTCGCTGACGAGTTCCGCTGAAGGGATCACGACACCGTTTCCCTTGTACATGAGCGTCACAGAAATTAAGCTGCTCTTCTTGAAAATCGACACCCGTAACCAGGTCTTTCCTCATCATTGCCTGCATTCCTTGTTGACCCAAGTGGCCGAGACGTCGATGCCACAACTTATCGGCTTCAGACTTGCACAGATTTGTTGTAGGTACTCCGACTTTGACTTCCAGTTCATATAGACCTTCTCTGAGATGAGCCGTGCCGATAGTTGTCCTTGTTTCTTGAGAAACGCAACCTTTCCGGAAAAATTGACACCAATGCCTGCCGCAGTCAATTTCTTCACCGACATTAAGTTGTCGCGTAGCTCTGGAACGTAGAGGACCTCCTTCACGTTGATGGGGAACTGCTTGTTGCTTTCGCCGTTGACCTCTCCAGCCTTACGAGCGACAATCGATTCTCCATCCTTCGCCACGTTGATGATGATCGGTTGAGTCAAATTTCGGATCTTCGAAAAACCTGCAAACTTCTGACGGCAATCCTTCTTGAGGTGACCTCGCCTTTTACATCTGTGACACTTACCATTGAACTTGGATGACTTTTTGGTCTTCTCATCCGAAAAAGCTGCTAGTTTCAGTTCTCCATGAACTTCGCTACGTTCCATTTGCTTCATGCCCTCGGTCAGTAGGCGTTGTTTAACAACGTCAATTGTCAAATCTTTTTCCGGAATCGGGCTCCTTCTCCTTCAGACGGCGCTTTTTTCCTGGAAAATTCGGACTCACTGCCTCTTCCGCTGTCGGCGATTGTTCACGTTTCGGCGGATGCTTTTTTGCACTACGGTAATCCAACAGCCCTCGAGAGGGGCTTCGTCAAGCTCACTCTCTGCCGGCAGCGCTGCTTCGAGCGATTGCGCGTAGTCTGCTGCGACCTCAGATTGCTTCAGTCGTGCGATATTTAATAGAGGCGGGCGTCGGTTTTGTATGTTGATCACTGCGGAGAGTTTTGGGCATGCGCCATCACCAGATAGTGTTCTGACTCGATGTTGGTGCCTCGAAAGGATCTGACGTCGATGATGTTCGAGAAGTGCCGGCTGTCTATCGCGATCTGTGATTGCTTTTGGTACAGTGATCTCCAGGTGTACTTGTGTGGTAGGCGGGGCTGAAAAAAGGTACTACGTACGGCCATTCGTTTGGAGGCGACGAAAGCTATGAATCTTTGGCCGTTTTCGTTGGTCAGCTGGTGCGCATTCAACCTTCCAATTGTCGGTTTGAATTCCTCCTTCTGGGCGACCTGAGCGTTAAAATCTTCGATGACAATCTTGATATCATGTTTTGGGCAGCGGTCATGTCCACGTTCCAGCTGCGCGTAGGATTCGTCTTTTTCGTCACCTGTGCACGTTGATGATGCTGATGTTGAATTCCCCTGTGCCCCTTGATTCTCAACAGGCACATTCGTGGGTCGTGGGCCACCACCCGATTAAGCGCTTTCACATCTTTCCATCACTATAAAAGCTGTTCCAAGCTCGTGTGTGTCGCCGCAGCTCTGGTAGATGGCATGATCATCTCGGCACGTTCGTACCGTGGAATCCTTCCAGCATACCTCCTGCGGTGCTACGATGTCGAATTTGGAGAGCATGCAGGTACTGCCCAATGAAATTCAGAAATCGGCAGTTCCATGTTGCAAATTTCCAATCGCCAGTACCTGTTCGTTGCGTTGGTCTTTCCATTCGAAGTTTCTTATTCATTACTCGTTGCTGGTTTTTTTCACTCACTTTCTCGCAGAAGGACCGTCGTGATGTTGCTGTTTTTGGTCCCGAACGGCCTGGTGGGTTTTTGAACTTTCGCCCCTGACATGGAGAACAGAAGCGTACGGAGCCCCTATCACAGTTAGCATGCGACCATAGATAGCATCTACCGGGGTTGGGCACCCGATTTCCGCTAAGGTTACTCGTACCCTAGCTAGCACTACGAAGAGGTTGAGGATCGAAGTTATAAGACAAGCGTTAATATAACCATTACCATTTATCACCTCCTCGTGATGTCTCTACTCCAAGTGACAAAAGAAAGATTTCAAATTTATTCCGAAATATTCAATTTTCCGATACAAATCTAAAAGTTTAATTTTACTCATGTTAATGTAGCTTAAAAATTCCGCAAAAAAATGGACATGTTTAGAATTTAAATGAAGCTTTTAAGACCTCCAGGTTTGAGAAATAAGAAAATGACCCAAAATCAACTCAGTCTACTGGAACATGGTTTTTCGGTTAATAGAATATTCCGGTAAATGAAATTCCAATATTACAACCTTAAGAATTACATGATTTGGAAAGCGTTGTGGCAAAGGAGTGGGCCGTTATTAACCACAAATACTGTGATCGGGAAGATCCACTTCGAGCAGACAGCAGCGTTTATTTTCTCTGTATGTGAATATTGAATAGTTTTTTCTGAATAATATGTCACAATTTCTAAGGATCACGTCCATGAGGTTTTGAATAAATAATTATCAAATGATTTAAAAAAAATGTGTTTATTTGGTCGATATTTTTCTCGTTGCTGTTTGTAAACAAATTGCCAAAACACTATCTCTAAAAACAAAATAAAAAAAGTGCTATCAAAAGACGAACCATCACGCAACGTTGTAAAATCTTAACCGAAAAAAAATAACAATAGACCTACGATGACAGGCCGGAAAGTTCATGATTCGTGCTACGGTTTAAACGATTTATGATTATGAGGCAATCTATTACGACTTTAGTTAGCTAGTGTGTGTTGTGAATAGTATTTTTACTTTTCTGTTGCTTTCATCATTCAACTGAGAAATAACTTTGGGGGTGGTATTTCTACTGGGTGTACGTTTTAAGTATGGCTTATTGAAAATACATGCATACATCTAAGAAATGATCTAATACTAATCAATGCCAAATTGAGAAATGAGAAAAGTTTATTTAGTGATAGAGATCTTTTTCGACGCCCCTCCATTCCGAGCTTCTGACGTCGTTCAAATTTGATCGATAGAATATTATTCTTTCCCCACAAAACCCCAAATGAATTTAACAATGCGGAAGCCCCTTTTTATGCCAGTAGGCAAACGAGAGTTAGTGAAGAACCGGTTCAAGGTTGATCTATATACACCGGTTTCCCGAATAAAACTTCGACCTTGATATGCTAATAGGTATTATGCCAATGGACCAAAATTTGATGGGAATCGGCCTGAAGAGCGAGGGGCAACGAACGAAACAAAAACGACTTGTCATAATCTGTGCAAACTTTTTGGGCCGGTCCCATCAAATTATTTCGTCTAGTTAGATCAATAACGTCAAACAAGTTGTTGGAAGCTTGTCATTTGATCCTGTAGGACAGAAACCTTTCTCTGAACGAGACTTTTAACCTTGACAAACGAATGCAGTTACTCACCGATAATGGATTTACAGTTTTCGTTGATGATCCCACTGGGCAGCAGATGGAAATCGAAATCCTTGCCATTGACCACGACCGTATGACCGGCATTGTTGCCTCCCTGTGAAGCAGAAAAAATGGATTAAACAAATGAAAATAAAACAACTGAATAATAGGTACGGGTAAATGGGATTTGCGAGAAAAGTCGGGAACGAGCACGAAAGACACAGTTAAAACAGATGTCTGCAATTTTGTAAAAATAAACCACTTATGTCAGTCGACCTGTAAACAGAACATCACCGCCAGTGTGCAATTGTTGATGGCCGCGTGGAGGTTTTCCCTATCGAATTCCGTTGTCGCTTGGCGAAATTGACGGCCAATCGGAGGGCGAACGCTCACAGACAAAGTGCACCCCCTCTTAACATTTCCGCAATGGTGCCCACAACTTAGCGCAATTGATAGAAATTCATTTGTTGATAGATATGGGGGTGAAGCTCTCGTGGTTTCCGTAAATCCGAATGTACAGTTTAACATGTTTGAAAAATGGATTTAAAAAAAAAACACAAAATCAAGTGTTAAATGCTCGCATTTTCAAATGTATAAAACATTAAAACTGGTATGCGGAGCAATAGCTTCGGGAATAATTATTGTAATAGGACCACTTTTGAATGAACAGATTCTTATAATTTCTAATCGATCAACAAACAACTAGATGCGTCTAGCAATCTGTGTTCTTGAACTTCACGTGACATAGATTTGGCCAGAAGCCAAACTAAATCTACTGTTCAAGCAAGGGAATTGACAACGTCTTTGTTTTTTTTTTCCTCGAGCCTATTCAACGGAAATAGTGCTGCAATACGTATGTGTATGTATGAATATATTTAATTCGTACATTCTCCTGCTTAATAAGAGTATCTATCTACCATCGCTACAGTTCAACCATATTGATTGTTACCCGGCAAAATCATCTGCTTGTCGCCTGGCGACGAGACTGGGGAAAATATTTCAGTGAAACACCGATTTTATCACACCTTTTTTACCCGATTTTGTCATCATTAGTAGGAGAATGGAATTAGAAATAAAATTTATTATTTATTGTGCATTTTTTTATATTGTTATTATTTATATCTCAATTTGAACTTCGAAACTGTACCCCCCTCCTCCCCATGGAGGAGTCCTTCGCACGGCCCTGGTGTGTCAACTCTTATCAGTTTTCGCACCGTTAGCGTGACTACGCAAAAAGAGGCTTGTTCGGCTGCCAATTGATAAGGAATGGAACTATTTTTCAGCCTTTCAGCAAATAAAAAAAAACCACGTTGGAGTGCGAAACCAAAGCAGAAGAAATTGATAAGTCCGGACTGAAATAAAACACAAGTGTTAAACTGGAGGTAACACAAGGCAAAGCCCGCTTGCTCATGCACCTTTATTATTCATGCTCAGCTTTCTCTCCTCATTACACCAGTGTGCCCACTACAGCTCTTCCTTCTTTAAAAGTTATTATTTATTTTCTTGCTTACGCTACACTTTCTTTCATTATAAATTACTATTTTCTGAAAGCCCCTTTTTTCTCTTATTTCTGCCTGATCTGCGCAACTCTACACCATGATCTATCGCTTGTCTTTTTCTTTTCAACCTCTTCTCATTCACTTCATCCGGAAATCCGAAAAACTCTTCTTCGCTGTTGGATTCTGCAGTTGCTTGACCCACTTCATTGTCCTTGGAATGAGAGGTTCTAATATTAACGTTCGGCCTATTGGAATTGTCCAGACGAGCCGGGATCCTCATTTGGGTACGATGGATTTTTATGCGAACGCTTCCAACTAGTACCTGCAGAAGATTTTGAGAAAATCGCTTTAAATATATTGCTTTTAGCCACCTGGCATTGTGTTGTATTTTCGGATTTTTGTACCAATTCTTATCGCCTTCGTTTAAATTATTCAAAGGATCATGTAACTCCTTTTCCCCCTCAATTTTTTTTTGAGTTCCATTGAATAACTGCGTCAGCATTTGCTTAGGTTTAAGTTTAGGATTTAACAAATCCATTATCATTGTGGGTTTGTATGAAAATACTTTTTGAGAAGGAAAATCTCCATCTCTTGTCGGTGTATTCCTGTAGTTCATTAAAAACAAATTGATTTGATCTTCTATACTCAAGTCAGCAAACTCAGTATCTAGCAGAAATTTTATTAAAACATCTTTGGTAGTTCTAACTAGCCTTTCAGCTTGCCCATTACTTGAAGGATTGTATGGTGGACTTTTTAAAACCTGCATTCCTTGGTTTTCTAGAAATTTCACAAACTTATGGGAATTAAATGGTGGTCCTCCGTCCGATACCAATACGTCCGGTAACCCAAACCTGGCAAAATATTCTACCAATCTTTTTAAAACCTTACTATGGTCGGTCCCATTTTTCATCCAAACTATTTCCAGCCACTTGGAAAAACTGTCAATCAACAGTAAGAAAGAATGATTAGAAAAATGAAAAAAATCTATATGTATTCTACTGAACGGTCCTGTTGTTGGAATCCATTTAGATGTTATTTTTGATTTAAAAATTGGCATTCTGCTACTATAAATATCACATTTTGTCACATATTTTTCAATATCGGAATTGATACCAAACCAATAGACCGTACGTCTAGCTAACTGCTTCATCTTCACCATTCCTGCATGGTTGGCATGTAAAAGTTTGAGAATACTAGCATGTAGCAAATGCGGAATGACAACTCTGTCTTTATAAAGCAAACATTGATCTACTATTTCCAGTTCATGTTGGTTTGAATGAACGTCGACAAACCGTTTTTCTAATCTATCTGGCCAACCATTTCGTAGAAAATAAATTACGTCCTGCAAAAATTTGTCACTGATTGTAGGACTAGCTACTTTACCGTAATCAATAGGTAATTCGTTACTATTTTCAGGTATCATTTGCTGAAGTGGAAAACGGGAGCAGAAATCTGCATTCCCCATTTTCGAAGAAGGTCTATAATGAATTTTAAAATCATATATAGACACTTCTAAAACGTATCTTTGCAGCCTCGTAACGAAAATAGAATTTTGACCAGTTTTTCCAAAAATACCCACTAAAGGCTTGTGATCAGTGAATACTACAAATTGTTGGCCGTACAAGTATTTGTGAAATTTCTTTATTGTACACACTACTGCCAAAGCTTCAAGATGCAGAATTGGATAACGTTTTTGTGCCTCATTCAAGGTAAACGATGTGAAGGAAATAGGTTTTTCAATCCCGTCAACAATATGTGCAATAACACCTCCTAAACCATATCCCGAGGCATCAGAACCATTGGCTTATTAGGGTCATAAAACTCCAAAAAATTGGTCGCAGTTAAGGCTTGTTTGCTTTCTTCAAAAGCTTTAGTACAATTTGAGTCCCAATTAAATTGAACATTATTTCTTAATAAATTATACAGACAATATAATTTAGTTGATAAATGTGGTATGAAAGGATTATAATAATTTATCAATCCTAGAAAGGATTTCAGTTCAGTAACATTTTTTGGTGGTTTGGAGTTTTGAATCGTCGAAATTTTATCCTGACAGGGTAACAAACCCTTTTCACTCAATATATGTCCTAAATAATTTAATTTAGTGACTAGAAATCTACATTTTTCCCAATTGACTTTCACATTTGCTTCATCAAGTTTTTCCAATACCAAAAATAAACGTTGTCTACATTCTTCCATACTAGAACCACATATCAACACGTCATCTAGATAAACAAAAACACTATCAAGCCCCGCTAATATTTTTTCCATGATTTCTTGGAAAATGGAGGCACTCGAAGAAGCTCCTTGAGGTAACCTATTATATGTAAATAGTCCTCTATGAGTGTTTATAACCATAAATTGCTTAGATGTTTCTGACAATGATAATTGCGTGTAGGCTCCTTCCAAATCCAAGGAACAGAAAAATTTAGATCCAGCCAATTTAGCGAATAAATCCTGGGCTACTGGCAAAGGATAAGAATGAGGTATTAAAACTTTGTTGATTGAAACTTTGCAATCTATGACCAATCTTATTTGATCATTCTTTTTCATCACAATTACAATAGGTGAAGCCCAACGACTAGTTTTTATAGGTGTCATAACTTTTTCCTTTTCCAGTTTATCTAAATACAATCCGACTTTTTCTCTAAGTCTGTACGGAACATCATGCGCCTTTTTAAAAATAGGACTTTCAGTGTTGAATACTAAATCTGCCTCAAAACCTTTAATTGGAGAGGAAAAGTCTTTAACAAATACTTTTGCAAATTTTCCTTTAACATCCGATATTAATTTATCTTTGTCTAAGTTAATCACAGTTTTAATCGAAGACACATTAGACAAAACCAGTCCTCCAATTGGGGACGAAAATATCTAACCAAGATCTTCCAAATAATGGTGAAAAATTGTTATTGCAATCGAGAACTATTAACTTTACGTACGCCTCCATACCATTATATCGCACCCTCACCATAACTTCTCCTTCTATCAACAATTTCCCTTCATTTACAACTACTAATTGTTTAGAAGAAGGCTCTAAAGGGAATGAGAAAAATTTTAAATATTGGTTTTTACTAATTACAGACACAGATGATCCACAATCGATTTCCATTTGGATAATTTTACCCTCAATTACCACATACATGGATCATTAATTTTATTTATAGACGTCACATTCATGCATTGGAGATCACCTGTATCTGAATCACTTTCCGAATCCGACTTTGCCGCTCTTAAACGGTTGAGCATTTCACTCAGCTGCTTATCTGTGGCTAGTCCCGAGGGTCTAGGCTCTACATCTTCAACCGCATCCGCAAACTTAACTGCATCTCTCTTCCGGTTCTTCAACTCGAAACATTTGTGAACTAGATGACCCCTACGATTGCAAAAACTGCATGTGATGCGATCGTAGTCTGGTCTACGCTGTCCCGGGTAATATTTTCTCTCCTTAGTCTCATCACGATGACGATCGCGCTTGTAGCTGTATTATAATTTTGCGCCCCATCTGAGCGATACGGTTCACGCCTCACAGGTCTAGCACCCAGACGATTTTTAACCGGCACCCTTATAGACCCCACAACTCCTACAGCAGCTGTTTGCGCCTGGCTATGTTCCATAACTCTTGTATGCTTCCGCGCTAATTCATACCCAGCTATTATCTTCTCCGCTACACTCAATGTTAGGTTGGGTTCTTTGATCAATAACTGCTTCAGCGGTATATCTGTTACACCGAACAGAAGCCTATCACGAATCGTCTTGTCCTTCCCATCAAAATTACAAAACTCTGCCATGAGCTTTAATGAGAGTAAATAATCCTCTGCAGACTCACCTGGCTCCTGGAAACGCCCACTGAAGGCTAAACGTTGTGACACCTCGTCATCGACCTTGTCGATTCGCGTTTTTAAAGCGGCCACTATCTGTGCAAATGTCGCCTCCGAAAGTTTTCCAGGACCGGGGAATAAAAGCTTTAGCTCAGAAAAAATAAACGGCCCAGCCAGAGTAATGAAATGAGCTTTTTTGTCGTCTTCTGATATCTTGTTAACCAAAAAACAATAACCTAGTCGCTCAACCCAATCAGAAAAGGAAGTTCCTCTTCTGTATGGTTCGATTGACGTTGCTAAATTAGAATGCGAACCAGCTTCTGCCATAACGGATTGGGAATAACAAGAATCGTGTGCTTCCAGAAATTCAATCGAACTTCGATTCAACAAAAATAATTTCGAAACAGCTTACCTTGAAAATCCAATTATGAAACTATTCACCACTGTATTACCAGCTCTTGAAATGCACTTATGATGCACCGACTGCCACTCAGCGTGAGATCTATGGCTGGATACACAGCTGTTTAGAACTCAGATGAACCCTTTTAGAACTCACTCTCTTTGTGAGGTTTCTTACTTCAGTTGAAGTTCTAATTGTTATCGGGAACAATCAGGTTCTGTTGGGGATGAAAAATAAGAAATCGAACAATATAGCCTTTATGTGATTTCACAATATTACTATACACTCCAAAATGCTTTGTTTTCACTCGAAAATTAAAATGGTAATTCGCGCGAGACTTAAAAAAAATCCAATTTTCTGTTTGAAGGGTTTTGTTTTATATTAGAAGGTTCCACTTTACCGTACAGATGATGTTATAAAGCAGCTGCTCCGGTCAATTCTGACTCGGTGCCGTACAGAATAATTTAGCCAATCAGCTCAAACCGACACAATTTTTTCACGCGACAACAGTTGTTGTCTATATTTTATGCACAACTCAACTTTAATCACTTTTTTGCAGTAACGATAAAATTATTCGCTTTTCACTCGTCGCCAACTGATAAGTCCGGACTGAAATAAAACACAAGTGTTAAACTGGAGGTAACACACGCTTGCTCATGCACCTTTATTATTCATGCTCAGCTTTCTCTCTTCATTACACCAGTGTGCCCAGTAGGACACTACAGAAATAAATTACACTTACAGATAAACGAGCGAAATAGGGTAACGGACTTATTTTGGACCAGAGGACCAATTTTGGACCACCTTGTCTAGCTCTCTTATAAAACAAATAATCATGAAATTTTTTAGTAAATATTATTGAAGCCCGGAAACTTAATGTAATGCACTAATTTTTTTCATTATTAGTTGCATTATAAGAGAGCTAGACAAGGTGGTCTAAAATAGGTCCCCTGGTCCAAAATAAGTCCGTTACCCTACTTACAGATAAAAGTAGCAAAACTTCTAAAAGTTATGATAACGTTTAAGGTACCAGACACATATAAAACTTTAGAAGGACAGAAAAAAAAATACAATTACAGGGAGGGAAACCGTGGTTCTGATTTAACTGGTCTGAAAGTTAAGGCAGAAACACAATACAGCGTCGGTCGTCGCGTCACGTCAGCGGTCAACGCTATCGATAAGTACTAAAACGCGGACGCGACGCACCCGACGATTTTTGCATCACAATTCAGCCTTAAGAGACATCTTAGATGTCTCTTGACGCTGAATTGTGATGCAAAAATCGTCGGGTGCGTCGCGTCCGCGTTTTAGTACTTATCGACAGCGTTGACCGCTGACGTGACGCGACGACCGACGCTGTATTGTGTTTCTGCCTTTACTCTTCTAAACTAAAAACATGAAATTATGAGGGGACTAAGAATACTTTCTTGAGTAACCACCGTTAATAAGTATCGGTAAACTTCAATCAGTGCTTCAATCTTACGGTGCAGTTTTAACATTTCGTAAAAACGACGTGACGACGTAAACACCCATGTTTATCCCCGAAAACTGTGTACAAACCGTGCGAATTGCAAAAAATATTTAAACCGTGTAAGTGACACAAAATCGTGTTAAAAAACTATGCTTATTTCAAAGTACTCGAACTTGAGACAATCAGACATCAGACTCGAACTTGAGACAATCAGACAGACTTGAGACCTGAGCCGTGAAATCTGCAACCTGAAACCGGAGAATTTAGACCTGAGACATTAAATTTGAGACAAAGATCCTGAGACCTAGGGATTGAGATGGAAGATCTCAGACCATGCAATGCAACATTAGAACTTAGATATGAGACATGCATGCCACCTGAGTTTTAGACCTGGACGAGACATGAAACATGTGATACCAGACCTGAGGAGACGTGACACATTGACAACGAGACGTGAGAAATGAGACCTGAAAGGGTGTCCACGATGAAATTGCCACACTATCAAAATACTCTAACTTTTTATCCGTTGGATAGAATTTAATGAAAATTTGGGTGAATTTAGTTCATAGTGCATTGTTTACATCTTGCAAGTTTTAAAGTCCTGTGATCAAAATTCGCGGAAATGGACTCGAAAGAACAGCTCGTGCATGATAAAATCTTGCGCATTCATTACGAGAACAAGGATTTCTCGCATCGTTCCATCGCTGAAACGTTAGGAATCGCGAATTCCACGGTGTCGCGAGTGATTAAGCGGTTGGAGGAACGATTGACAGGAAAACCCAGAAGTATTCCTTACAACACCAAAAATCATAACCGCGTAGTTGGGGCCTTCAACCGAAACCCGAACGCCTCCGTTCGGGATGTGGCTAAGAAGCCGAAGTCGCAAGCCGAAGCCGAAGTTTTGTCCAGAAGGCCAAAACTAAGGCTGGGCTTCGAACGTCCAAGATACAAAAGGCCCCTAATCACGACGAGAAGCAGAACAAGTCCGCCAAAACCCGTGCTAGGAAGTTGTACCTCAACATGCTGACGAAAGTTGAATGCTGCATCATGGCTGACGAAACATATGTGAAGGCCGACAGATCCCCGGCAACCTGGTTTTCACGGCCAAGGATAAGTTCAGCGTTCCGGAGCATGTCCGCACTCAGAAGATGTCCAAATTAGCGAATAAATTCCTGGTTTGGCAAGTCATCTGCACGTACGGGAAGCGGTGTCGATGTCAATTGAACAGTGATGTCAATTGAATTTATTGTTTATCAATGCGAAAAGGCATACCCCTGTTAAACGGCAAGTAACTTTTTTGCCTAATAAGATACGAAGCTACAGTCTTCAACAAAATTTCCTTGAGGAATTTTATAAATTGGCACAAAAACCATCAGCGGTTCCACAGAAGAAACAAAAGTGATGTTGATTTTTCAGTATAAAATGTTCAATTTTCCCATTCAAATTTACTCATGTAAACGTTACTTAAAAATTCTACAAAAAATCGTGGATGAGTTTTGGACCAAGGCGAAGCTTTCAAGATCCCCGGGTTTGAGAAATTCAAAAATGACCCCAAATCGACTCAGTCTAATACACATGGCTTGAAGATTTCATCAGCCTTTGCGAACGCTGATAAATTCTCGCATAAGTCACGTAATTACACGTAATTCAGCCATACGATTGGAAACGATATGCTGTTCTCCATAGCAGCCTTATTAGGAATTTTTTATAAGATCTCTTTGGACTTCGCATGTAATTCAAATTGAATAACACCAAACACATTTTTTGGGGTTTTTTCGAAATATGTATAATGAGCCAAAGCACCATACGTCATTGTGTAAGAAATAACTTCCGCTGAAGTCGTGAATGGAGTCCTATATGTTTGTACAGTCACAGATAAGAACGTCTACTGCCAAATACGAAACTGATAACACTTAGCAGTTTGGTGCTAGTGACGTCAGCCAAGTTTTGATTGATGAGCGATTTGGCGGGTTGACAAAATAAATATCATAATGACCGTCAACAAAATCAGCATTACTAAAGTAAGAATAAACCATTTGGTTTGGTAATGCTTCATGTATAATATCAAATCATACGAGGTACACATTTCTTTATCAGAAAATCAATTGGATTGTGTTTCCACTTGAAGTCGACGAGAGTGAGCCATTATGGGTTGGCCCCCTGTTTATAGGAGTATAATTAGCGTTCTGGTGGTAGAAAATTTTTGCTGACGGACTAGAAACTCTGTTATTCACAGAATCGTATTCAGGGGTCGGCAACCTTTTGTATCATAAGAGCCAAATATTACAAATCTTCAAAATTTCAGAGTTTGAAAGAGCCGCATAATGATTTTTTTCGACAAAAGTAAGAATTGAATATTTAATTAGATTTTTTTAAATCATTTTAAAAAGGATGTTTATTCTCAATTCCAGAATTTCAGCGCCGAATTGGGGGAGTTGCCAAAATTGCAATAACCATGACACGCAAAATCTCACTAAGTATTTTTGACAGCTTCGTTCGTAGAATCACAAGTCGCTGATATTGGGTGGGCCAGCCAGCGCAGCGCAGCCGACGAAAACAGGATGCCTGTTGTGCAAAATTGAATCGTCCGTTTGTGGCCGGGACGGAAGCGAAATTATACAGGTGAGTTAACCTCGATGTGACATGCACATGCAGCTAACCTTATTTCGCTCACTGTGCACGCAGATAACCCCAATTCACTGCAGAGTGCAGCACCATTTGGTGAGGAGGCAAAACCCTTAAAACAACAGCCCCAATCTAGGGTAAATTCATTGCAATCGGCAATCTGGAACGCCTTACATCACCAGCAGCCAAATCAACTGTGACATTGGCCGCACCTCAAGTGGTGCAGTGCGAGCTTTGGGGTATCGTCTATGCGGACATCGAGATCGACTGGGGCATTGGAAATGCTCTTGCGCCGACAGCAGTAGCTGCGAAGGCGAGCAAATTTTCGGTAAGCACAATGGCAGTCTTTGAGGGCAACACCAGAGTGATCTGTTGGCTGGTCGAGCGAAGTGATCAAAAAGGAATGGGATCCCGGCAGCAAAAGGTTGCGCACGACAGCGAGTCAGGACGAAACATCGTAAGTCGATAAAATTGTAAACGCACATTGAAATGTTGTGACGCTAGGGGGAGGAATTACAATTGTTGCCAAATATTAAAAAAAAAGCAAATCCAAACTTCCATATTTTTATTTCTTGTTACCTAAAGTCATAAATTCCTTATTACAAATGGCGCCCAACGTGGGGCAGCTGATGACACTCTAGCCCTGAATGACAGTGAGTTCCGAATCGCCATCTACAAGCCACTGGGCGATCGGAACCATAGTAAATACTAGACTGCACATCCGAGCGATAGCGCAGGTGCGTGCCATGGGCCGTTTTCCAGAACAGCCAGAGCACATTTTCGTGTGCCAAACAGCAGTGATCACTCAGGTGCATTCCAGGAACAGCACGTGTGCAGCAGCGTGATTGCACAAATTGGCCCAAGTTTGGCTCGCAAGTGGGCCAATTCAGGCAGGAGTTGTAACGGCATTACAGCGTGGCGTTGGTGTCACCGCAGAAAATTGCGGAAAAGCAGGCGAGGAACCTCAGATCGAGCAGTACGGCACGGGTGAGGTCAACCGAAGCGTGTCGTACAAGCAGCAAAAGTCGACGGAGCGAGAATCTACAGCGGAGGGCAGTTGCGCAAATTTAGCCAAGATTGAGTTGCGCAAACAGAAAGGGCAAATTCGGAGAGAAGCGGCGAATATATCGAACGCTGGGTGCGACGTGAGTGAGGTCATCCGAAGCATGTCGCACAATCTGGGAACAACTGGAGTGGAAATTTAGGAAAACCCAAGGTTGTTTGAGGCCAAAAGCACTGCCAAGTATCATGATATGCAGAAGCACATAATTTGATAAATTATATCATTCTATGGGGGGGGGGGGACAATAAAATGGGTTTAACCTAATCTGCAACACTGTCAACGGTTGCTCCGAATATGTTTGCTATCTTTGAATTTTCCGTTTCGATCATCGACCATAGTAAGCCTCCGTTACAAGTTTTCGAGGGGGGTGTACCTCCAAATTCCCCCCAATACAACGGTCATGACTGGAAATATTTGTGAATCGCTGCCTGCGGAATAACATCCGCGCTTAGTCGCCTGGCAACTGGATCTCAAACGTGGAACTACATCTCCGGTGTCATCAAAAGGCGTTAGAAATCAAGATTCTGGAACGTAAATGAAGATGACAGGGTGGCCAGCGAGTTTCCATTTTTAAACTCCCGGTTTTTTCCCGGTTTTCCCGATTGAGATTTCATGATTTTTCTAGTTCTAAAATACATTAATGAATTTGTTTATCAGATTTTTTTAACCTAAAAAGTAGCCATTTTAGAAAAGTTGCACGTACATTTTTCAATCATTGAATTTGAGTAGAAAAAAAATCAGATCACAGTGTTTCGTTGGGATTTTTACAGAAAAAGCTGTTCTTGCAGAATGTAATAAAAAACATTTAGCAAATAGTTCTAGTTTTCATAACATTAGCTTTATCTTGCGAAATTTTGTCAAAAATTGTTACCTTCTTTTCAGTCTTTCATACAAACTTGGTTTTTATAAGGGGAAATCCTTATTGTTAGGGGCCGTTCAGATACCACGTGGACAGAAAAATGAGATTTTTGACCCCCTCCTCCCCCACCGTGGACAAGCGTGGACATTTGGCAAACCCCTACCCCCCTCCCCGGATGTCCACGTGGACAGATTTGAAATAGTTTTCTTTTAAATACCAATAATTTGAAAGTTAGAAAACACCACTTTTTGCCTCTTTGTTATTGGAAGGGCTGATTTTGAAAAAAAAACGAATAAGAATTTCCTGATATAAATATATGATTTCTGAATTATCATATTTATCATTTGCTTTCTAGCAGCAACTAATTGTTAAAACTTAAACTGGAAAGCTTTGCAATTTCAAGATTTTGATTTAAACATCTTAATATTTATTCACATTTAGAAAATATTTTGAAAGTAAGTATGTCCACGTGGACATGACCCAAACCCCTACCCCCCTCTCCGTGGACAAGCGTGGACATTTCCACACCCCCCTCCCCCTCCCCCTAAGTTGTCCACGTGGTATGTGAACGGCCCCTTAACATGGTTTAATATGATGCCATGTAACACTTTTACTTCTCTCATACTGAATTTTACTTGTGCATGTGAGCTTTGGCTTCTGAATCCTGGAATTTTTAACATATTTGAAAAATTTCGGATTGAGTAACTGATATATGAATCAGAACTAAAACCTGAGTGTTTAGTGCAGAATTTTGAATTTGGCTATTTATCCAAATTCTGAAAATAAATTTCCAGGACGACCTTAAAAATGTATATTTCTATTTGATATCTTAATCCAATTTATCCAAACATTATTTTTAGGTGAAATTTGCTTTTCAAATTCTGATTTGGGGGATAAATGTTTAATGAATAAAAGTCCGAATTTTCCAAAGTGATTCCGTAATTAAATCATACGATCTGCGATTTTCAACATTTTTTATCTTATAAAAAAATTGGTAGTTAATAGTAAAAGAGCGGAATTTATACTAAAATCATTTGAAAACTTGGTATCTTCTTTCACCATAAATTTCAATTAACCAAATAACATGGAGGCTACTCAGTTTTTTTTGTTTCCCGCATTTTTCATATTTGAATATTTTATAATGAAAACGTGCACCTATTAAATACTGCGATTTTCTTTAAAAGTTCCATGAACTCAATTCAAAACAGCCAAAAACAAGTAAAGTAACGTAAAAAATTCGCATTGTAAAAATTATTTGAAATCAATATTTGATAAAAAGACCTTTGTTAAATTTTACTTTTCAAGAAAATTGGTTCATTTACAGGTGACTAAGGACTGAATAAAAACTAAATTTATATCTATCTTTTCCGTTCTATTAACATTTCATCTTTATTTGTTCAAACGAATTCATTCGGTTTTTTGGTCAGGCTCCTCAAAATTCTTCCCCCATTCCAAATATGTTTGTTACGTGGCTACTCATTTTTTCAAGTTTTGATTCAGCACAACCTTTTTGAATAAAAAAAATTGAAGTTACGACATCTTAGTTTTTGGGATTTAAATTAAGTAAAAAGACTATCTGATTTCAAAGTATGAATTTTAATTGTTTTTACTTATTTTTGGCTCCCTTCCTCAGTAACACAACACAAGTAAAGTGAGGCGCTTAGGATCAGAGGGGTGCAAGTGCCGAAACGATGATTTCGAGAAAACGGGCCTCAAAGTTTTTTTTCTACATCAAAATTATCGAATCACTTTTTCTACTCAATTTTCGGTGGAGTGTGTCTCAAGAGGTCTAAAATGAATGATTCTGAAAGAAAAACCAAAGTTTTTGCGATTTTTATGTCAAAACGGCGAACTAGTTTTTTTGGTATTTTTCACTTGCACCCTTCTGATCCCAAGAATGACACTTGCACCCCTCTGGCTCCAAACAATGTGATAGCATCCTTTTGGAACCTATATGTGACGAGTATTTTCAGTATGATACTAGCTGTTTTGTTTTTGTTCACACATTTAATTTCGTTGGAGTTTTTTGGGGTCTTGATGACCAGTTGACTCTCCAGAAGTGGACTCATTCTCGTTAGCAACTGCAGCAGCAGCAACTTCTGATTCTGCAGAAGAACCGTGGATGTTTAATTTTTCTTTTTTGGGTCTAATTCTACCAAGCCCCTTTCCTAAAATGTTATGTAAATATTCTTTAAAAGACTTAATGTTATTTTTTGTGAACTACCTGTCGACAACGACTCATCTGAACTTTCCGAAGTTTCATTTTGTTCCGTGGGATAGTATGTGACATCATGATCAGATATATATGATATATTTGCCAAAAGATTATTGTTAAGTCCGTTTCGTTTCTACCTTTTATACTTGTTAGTATAAGCTAAATTTGCCATAAAAAAAAACATTTTAGAATTTTTCGTATAAACAACAATGAGATTTTTCATGCCGACGAAGTTTCACCTGAATCTATTTCCATCGCTTCTCTATATGAGGACTTTGGATTATCCTGGTCAGAACCAGTAGAAAATTCTTAAAAGTCGGAGCTAGATGATGATTCCATGTTTGTTTTTCCACTACTTGTTTGCAACTGAAAAAAATGTATACGTTCTAATGAATTCAGCCTAAAAGTTTGATCCTTTGTGCACTTGCACCCTTCTGACACCAAACGAAATAAGATTTTCATTAATACATTTTTTTTTATAAATAGCTTAAAAATATCGAAATAATTTTTCTTTTGACCTGTGTCTTCTACAGAATGTTAATCTATACTTTAAATATCCAAAAAACAGTTTATATCAGTTTTGATAAAAAATCACTTGCACCCCTCTGATCCTAAGTGCCTCAAGTGAAAACATGGCACACAAGAATATTATAACTTAAATGCCTCAATAAAATTATTCAAAAAAAAAATAAAATAAATTTTCTCTTCATCAAGTGAGCTTTGCTATACACCATACGAACAATATCCTTGAGCTTAAGAATAGATTATGCTCTTTGTTTTTCTACGAAAATTTGTTCATTTAAAACGCCTACATTTAAAATATTTTTGAACAGGACCTGGAACAACTCAGAGCCCTGAAATGTATGCGCTGAGCTCAAATATCCCGGTTTATAAGAAATTTCTAACTCTCCCGCATTATACTTATGAAATTAAAATTCCGAATTTTTTTTTTGTTTTTCCATCCTGAAATAAACGACTATGGGGAGAAAAATTTTGAAAGAAAATTTCATCATGATGAAATAAATGAACTTCTTCAGGGTTCAATAAGTTTTTGTATCATAAAAACAATCTTTACAGAATTTTCCCGGTTTCGATTCGAAATTCCCGGTTTTTTCCCGGTTTTCCCGGTGCCATTTTCAATTCCCGGTTTTTTCCCGGTTTTCTCGGTTCGCTGACCACCCTGAGATGAACTAGGTTGATGTCATGTTGAGGCGACAAGCATCGCTTTGCGTTCTAAGTTCCAATAAGAAAGCAATGCTACGCATTGGTATATCATACTGGCACGCCATGTCGCTTCGAAATTCACTATAAATCATCACTTCTTTACATATGATAATGCTTGGAATCGTCTCCTTTCCTTCGGGAGTCATTAAAAACTTATCACATCATGACACGGATTGTAAGAATGCCGAAATTTGAACCGACCAAATTCCTTGTTTTTTTTTGCCGGAACTAAGAATTCATGAAAATATTCTCGCCGATTAAGATATTTTTCAATTTATTATCACAATTTCGGACGGATCTTCGAACTATTGTGCTTAACCCGGAATCACTGCTTCAAACCGAGAAAAAACAATATTCCCATTGGATTTCCTACTTGTCGCGCTACAAAACACCCTGGCATCAGCTTTGTCGCGCTTTCCAAAGCGCTCAGAATGACAGGTCTGCGCTTTTTCTATGGAGATTAAATAAGAGCAGGTATGTCGCGCGAACGTGTTGCACATCAACGCGCTGCTTGTCGCCTCAGCATGACATCAGCCTTAGGCACACGCTGCGAAGGCAGGCCTAGAAACCAGTTGCAGCGTAGCCTAGCTACCGGATCGCCTAGCTACCCTTCTATACATATGATTCCCATGTGTAAAAAAATCAAACTGAGGAAACCGCATCCAAACATTTGTTTTGTGAATACTTTGTACAGGTCAACAAACTTTAAGTGGCCATTTCTTAAAAATTTTGGTAACTAAATTTGTACAAAAACTAACATTTTAGGTAATTTTTAATAAAGCAAACTTTTTCCATGGATAACTGATAAGTAATAAAAATGAACAACTTTACACCCAAAAAGCCCATGCGGCTCGCGAGCCGCAGGTTGCCGACCACTGCCCTTTTACCTATTGCCGCCGCCACACCAACGCGCCGTTCTGTTCGGCGCAAAGGAAGGAGCGAGCGTGTGTATCTTACTCCACGACGACAACACAACAAATAGGCACAGCTCGGCTCGCGGCTGGGGGTTACGAAACGAGTCACATGTTGATTTCACCCGCATACCATTTTCTCCATTGACTTTTCGATGCGGATTCTAACGATCTACTATCTACCACCTACCAACTAGTCAGTTCGTCTGTGTTGTTTAACATTGTGTCTCTCGGCTCACCATGCATGTTGAAAAAAAAGATTCTTTCACGTAACTATAAACAATCGATCCAAACGAGAGTTGAAGCATGAATAATTCTCACTAGTTGTCAACATTCAAATTACGGTCAAAATTAATGTCATTCTAATAATCAGACTTAGTTTTTAATGGCTATCGAAATAGCAGACTAATTGTCCGTTTTTAATTAGAAATCTAGTGTAAAATCAAATTTTATATAAGAGACACAAGCCATTTCACTTACGGATGATTCAGTTATACTTTGAAACGGCTTGACATTCATATGCTGAATTTAGTCTTTTGCATTTTTCATTTAATATTCCGTGTACGATTTAAATAAGTAATCTTTTTTTTTTTTTTTTTTTTTTTTTTCAAGCGGCAGCTTTATGAGGAATCACACGGCCCTTTTGAGGCCAAAATTACTCACCGCGGGGGAAAGCTAGGTAAATGAAATGGGTAGGATTGGGAGGAGACCGCAATACACCGGGCGGATTAAGAATGTGTCTCATTTAAACTCCGGTTGCTCTCTGACAAGTCAAACCCTGGCGAACCAGGGCTGGGCTTGCCAATGAGCCGTATTGCGAGCGAGGGTATTTTATATCGGTTGTATAATGTGTAAATGTGTAACACTGTGTCATGTGAAGTGAGCAACAAATAGTAGCTTTGGTATGGTTTGTTTGCTGGATTCGTCGTGATATTAAGTAGTATTGTGTAGTGTAAAGTGAGCAACAAATAGTAGCCTTTGTAGGGCTGAGTTTTGTTGTCACAGTGAGTAGTATTGTGTCATCTGAAGTGCGCAATGTTTGAATTTTGTTGTCCCAGTGAGTAGTATTGTGTCATGTGAAGTGAGCAACAAATAGTAGCCTTTGTAGGGCTGAGTTTTGTTGTCACAGTGAGTAATATTGTGTCATGTGAAGTGAGCAATGTTTGAATTTTGTTGTCACAGTGAGTAGTATTGTGTCATGTGAAATGAGCAACAAATAGTAGCCTTTGAAGGGCTGAGTTTTGTTGTCACAGTGAGTAGTATTGTGTCATCTAAAGTGCGCAATGTTTGAATTTTGTTGTCACACTGAAAAGTATTGTGTCGTGTAAAGTGAACAACAAATAGTAGCCTTTGTAGGGCTGAGGTTTGTTGTCACAGTGAATAGTGTTATGTTGGGCCCTACCTATCACCTATCCTTACTCGATTCAAAAACTTTGAGCCCATGATAGTATTCTCTTGAGATTAGCATAGATTGGCGTATAAAAATATTTACAAATGAGTAAGTCTTAAGAGATTCAGAACAAATGCGTGGCTACTCTGTAATTATATTAACAACTTGGATACCATAAAACAGAATCTCCATTTAAAGGTGTTTATCACTGCAGCAATTGTAAAAAAAATCTACGTTACACACACAATAAAATAATTGATAAATAACCAAACAAGACCATACTACTAATGACAATGCTGTTCCTCTAAAGCCTCATCGCTAACTCTGAACATCTTCTCAGAGCAACTTTCCTCAATCTGTTTCGGTTGAATTAAATAACACTCCTATTTTTAATTCCCAATATTATCTTCCTGGACTGCCTTTATATTATTGTTTTTCAAAATCTTTCTTCGACTACCTTAATTGAATTTCAAGCCTAACCGAACAATAGACAAATCTACCAATAAGCGTTGAAACGAGAAAGAATTATTGTTGACAGGAAACTGTCCAAAAAGCATTCTGATCCAATGAGCCTCTAGTTCTTGTAAAATGCTTAATTTAAGAATAAGCCTTCGAAATTCATAAACCGCAAATACACACTTACTAGAGCATTGGGGAGGCGAATACTACTACCTTTACAGCCTAGCGTACGGGGACACATCTGAACCTACAGAATACCGGACCTGAAATATAAAACTTTATTAAACAAATTGTATGAATAATTATATCAGGTCAAACAATCAATACTGATCGGACCATATTGAACACTGGTAAGACGTTTGTATAAAGCCGTGGGGCCAACACGTAGGTTCCGTTTCACTGGTATTCATCAGTGATCCGTTCGTGTTCGCAAGATCTGGTGTGATACTATCACTATTCGATTCTTTAAGATCTTGCGCGACAAGGCATACCCATTTATATCAAAGTGATATAAATGAGCCTCTTACCATGCCCACGGTGATTTAAATAAGTAATCAATTGACAAATATAAATTACAAATTTTACAATGAACTCTAAAATTAACATTGTTGACTGTATGTTTAGAGTTATCGAGGATCAATCTCCTAGATCCAAGACATTTCTCGTCCAGTTACTCGCTTAAATGATCAATTTGTAACTGAATCATGTAGCATTTTGTTTCAAAATTATGTATTCACCCTTCGCAAAAGGTATGCTTTTTTATTCACTTGTATTTTCACGCTGTTGTACGTCGCGCTAATACGTTTAGCGTTTCCCAAAGTACCATTAGAGGTTTTCAAAAATTGCCTCGTCTTAGCTTCTAGAAGTCTAGAACAGATTGCAAAATAAAACTAGAGAAAAAAAAAGTTCCTACTTTCAATCTGTTAGTTCCAACGATCGGGTCATGTGAGGAAACTTTTTGGGTTGCAAAAATCTCTTGTAGGTAGATAGATACAGCCAGGTTTTAGTTACGTCACAATAAATGGAAAATTCTAACAAAATAAGCTGGACTTTTGCTCACCTGACACCGGCAGACGATGTCCGCCTCTGTAGCCAACATGTCGACCACCTTGCCCTTGCCTTCGTCGCCCCATTGAGCTCCCAGCACCACGGTCACCTTCGAGCGGTACGGATTCAGACAGCGCTGGTGCATTTCCTCATGGTTTCCAGCCGGAGGATGAAAGTTACCATTATGGTTCTCCCCATTGACTTGTGGCGTTGCTTGCGACATGATAAGTCAAGCTTTTGTCCAATTTCTTCCGATTTTACCACTCCGATGGAAACTGAAAAGTCCCTACAGCACAGCTGGTTTACAGAGAAAATTTGATTTTCCACCTCGCTGACAGCACCGGAAAGGTCACGGAAATGAAAGCACACCGCTAACACAGCAATCAGGCGCTATTTGGCCGGAAATTGAATTTACCCTTCTCGCCGAATCAACCCGAAATCAAAAATGCTTGCAGGCCTTTTTGAGAAAGCCAAAGCCAGCTTCAAGCGGAAGTTTGCAGGACAGCCAGCTGTCTCAAGTCCCAGTTAACCTGATGAATCACTACAACGCACAACCTTCAGCGGAAGGATCACCACATGAGTACACTCGCGACTCGACCCGACTGCGGGAAAAAGGGGGGAAGGTGGGATATTTTCAACAACACGACCACCAATATTTCACGCACGTTTTTTTTTTCGACCAATTCAGCGGTTCCAAGGCAGCTCGCCCAGAGTCACGTCGCCGCGGAAAGCGAGCTAGTTGCAGACTGAACCACTTCCTCCTATTCTCGGAACTACGAAGCAGCTGAATAACAGATTTTATTTTAGCTATTCGCCACACTACTGTGTAGATTTTGCAGCACCGCACGGGGTAGTAGATTGAGAATCGAAAAAATAACAAGCGCGTGGTTCTACTCGAGGAACAGGTAAATCGCGAGATAATCGCGAACCAGCCGAGCGAGAGCAATTTTTGCACACGAGGGTCGATGACAACCAACCAAAACTATACCAAAAACTGGCTCGCTCCCCGCACACAGAAGGCGCCGGATTTTTTTCGCAAAATTTGACGTTCTCTTTTGTTCCGTCCGCCATGCAGAGTCAATAGAAATGTCAAAAACCGGTTCCGAAGGGGTGCTGGTTCCCGGGAATATGAAAATAGGTCAACAACGAACGTTTCTATCAGGACCTCAGGATGAGTACAGTACACTACATAGGAGTCGATCGATTTGTTTGGTAGATGTCAAATCACTTCCCAATGCTAGTGCATACACGCTCTTTTTTTTAACTCAAAATTAAGTATGACCGAGGTTCAAAACATAGTTCGATTCTATGAACTTAAAGTTAAGTACCCTTTTTTCCTCCTTGCGATGGATCAAAACGGAGTTCGAACTGCGAACTCAAAATTGATCCCTTTTTTTCCTTCGGCGAGGGATCAAAGCTGAGTTCGACCTTATGAACTAAAAATTGAACTCTCTTTGTTGGACTGAAAACACTTAGCGAGTTCAGTCCGAACCGGAACAGCAACCAACGAACACGTCGCAAAATTATGTCGTTCCGGAACAATTACCCGAAGACTATGAAGGAACTTCATAATGAAATGCATGTTCACCGTGTCAGCGTAAAATTCTGTCCGTCATTGTCATCATATGGTGAGCGGCTTGGA
The DNA here is from genome assembly GCF_029784155.1 of Uranotaenia lowii. Taxonomy (NCBI): domain Eukaryota; kingdom Metazoa; phylum Arthropoda; class Insecta; order Diptera; family Culicidae; genus Uranotaenia; species Uranotaenia lowii. The sequence goes on from NC_073691.1 coordinate 183,153,098, forward strand.
ATGTCCGGAAACTTCCGGATGTTGTTTACTTCCCGTGGGAAGTAACATCCGGAAGTTTTCTTAGACCGGAAATGTCAAAACTTTCCACCGCTCTGTAATTGCAATGCAATGTACCGGAACAGCAGCATCTTGGTACAACAAATTTTAATAATCCTTTAATTCCCTGAAAATCAGCTACCCTCGAAAAAAAGGATAAATTCGAGTTCGGCTGCCGAACTTAGTATTGAGTATGCCTATCAGAACTTAGTTTTGCTATTGCCCAGTCAAACTCAAAGTTGAGGGAAGCCACCGAAGTGCTGTTTTGAGCCAAAACTACTTAATTTTGAGTTTAAAAAAAAGAGCGTGTACGTTTGTTTGCACGCTCTTTTTTTTTAACTCAAAATTAAGTATGATCGAGGTTCAAAACACAGTTCGATTCTATGAACTTAAAGTTAAGTACCCTTTTCTCCTCCTTGCGATGGATCATAACGGAGTTCGAACTGCGAACTCAAAATTGATCAGTTTTTTTTCCTTCGGCGAGGGATCAAAGCTGAGTTCGACCTTATGAACTAAAAATTGAACTCTCTTTGTTGGACTGAAAACACTTAGCGAGTTCAGTCCGAACCGGAACAGCAACCAACGAACACGTCGCAAAATTATGTCGTTCCGGAACAATTACCGGAAGACTATGAAGGAACTTCATAATGAAATGCATGATCACCGTGTCAGCGTAAAATTCTGTCCGTCATTGTCATCATATGGTGAGCGGCTTGGAATGTCCGGAAACTTCCGGATGTTGTTTACTTCCCGTGGGAAGTAACATCCGGAAGTTTTCTTTGACCGGGAATGCCCGAATAGCAAGGACCATGGTTTTAAAATAACTGAACAATGATATTCAATGTAACAATCAACTTCATCGTGGTATCTAAATATCTTTCAACCGCATTTAATTATGAAATCACCATAATTTTCTAAGTAACCGTGAAGTACATCGTTTATTCAAAATATTTCATAGTTGCCGAAAATGACAGAAGTACGGTATTATGATAATTTTCTTGTGATTATCATTGTTACCATTATGTACTTCATGGTAAAATGAAAATCCAAACGTTGTTAAACTTTGCTTTTTCTACACTTTAACAAATTAGCGTGTAGGAACAAATAATTGCGCGCCATTTTTTTCGCGGAACGATTTTCTCGCGATTGGAGAAATCTTTTTCAGTTAAAAGCTGCTGAATCCTGACAAGTTCTGGAATTTTTGGACGTCATGCCGAGTTGGAAGGCAATTGCTCCATCTGCGGTGGTGGTGGTAAGTACATTGCATGCATATTGATTAGAAAACTGACCAAACTCAAAAAATCATTTTTTTCCAGAAGCTGACAGAACTTCCGAAGCTCCACTTCAGACGAGGGAGCAAAATAACTCAACACTGCGAGAGGCTCGTGACACGTGGCCAATAGATTCCGGGAGTGGCTATGAGATGCTGGTGTACAAAGCATTCCAGTCCACCGAATAATCACCGTGTGGTTAAATGTGTAAGTAAAATGTTGAGATTTTCTAAATAAATGTCATGAACAAATAAATACATTCGTTTTTTTAATTAAACAAATCTTTGAAAATGATGACATAATTAAAATCAAAAACAAAAATCCCACCATGATCAAAGAATTTTATTTCAGTGGGTGAACATTGAATATTATCGGGTTTTCATGGTTTTACCATGAAAAACTGGATGATGTTATAACCATGAACTTTATATTATTGGGCTTCCCAATGTATGGAAAATCGCCATTTTTTTCATGGTCACGCTGCATAACAATACCCCTTTTTCATGGTTATTTTCGTCAAAACGATGAAATGTATGGTCGAAAAATATGAATTTCAATGTGCATTCACGGTATCGTGGACGATAATAAGCATTGTGTAGACCATAAAATTTATGGTTTGTGAATATGGAATTCATAGTTTTTTCATCGTACATTTCTATTCGGGTGTCAAAACTTTCCACCGCTCTGTAATTGCAATGTAATGTACCGGAACAGCAACATCCGGGTACAACAAATTTTAATCATCCTTTAATTCCCTGAAAATCAGCTACCCTCGAAAAAAAAGGATAAATTCGAGTTCGGCTGCCGAACTTAGTATTGAGTATGCCTATCAGAACTTAGTTTTGCTATTGCCCAGTCAAACTCAAAGTTGAGGGAAGCCACCGAAGTGCTGTTTTGAACCAAAACTACTTAATTTTGAGTTTAAAAAAAAGAGCGTGTGTAATTTACGAACGCCAGCATCGATAAAAAAAATCACTTCGATAGAAAAAATCAATTTACGAACACGCCGTCAGAATTTCAACACTTAAGTGTGATTAAATATGATTTATTCAAAAAGGCAAATAAATGCACTTAAGATAAGGTTGCCAGATTGCCCGGTTCTATCTGGGTTTACCCATGGATTTGGGAACAGTGCGGCTCAGCCAGGCCCGGGTGCCTGGATTTCATTGAAAAAAGCCTGGATTTTGCCCGGAATTATTCACTTTTTTTTGGCAAATCAAACAAAAAATAAACAGAGTTTTTTTTTTTATTTCTTTTTAAAAATTAAATTTCTATCTAAAAATCTGTCGATTAATATTGATAAGTAAATTTATTTTTCAAATTTGTTGATTTTTGTTGAGTAATTTTTAGGTTTTGACAAAATTTTTGGTCGTCATTTTGAAAATAAATGCCCAGATTATGCCAGGTTTTATATAAAATAGCCGGTATTTGCCCGACCCGGCTACGTACTGAAAAAATTCGGCAACCTCATCTTAAGAGCATTCTACACAGCAAGAAAAATTCGTGTAAATTTAGATCGAAAACGATGCACGAAAACGGAACATCGATTTCGATGTAAAATTCTATCACGGTTTATTTTTTTCCAGGATGTAATTTTTGAGGCGTGTAAATTTAGATTGAAACCAATGCACGAGACCGGATCACTAAAGCCGTCGTGTAAAAATACACAGGGATGTAAATTTTGAAATTTATTATCGTAAATATTGATATTTTTACTAAATATTCAGGTTTTTGCTTTTGTCTTTGAATGAATACGCCCACATGTATTATTTTTAATTCACATTTATTTACAAAACTGAAAATTAAAACACCATCACGGAAAGCGTCAAGCTGGAATTGTTGTTGCATCCGATGATTCCCAGCACGCGGATGTTTTTACAGTTCAGCGTCATCAGTATCCTCGAATGGTTCCGGAACATCATGATCTTTCGGTCAGCACTTGGACACTTTAATTGATCTGACAAAAGTTTGTCCGGATAATAACTGTCCGGATAAATATCAGCCTTTGCGAAAATATCTGACCTTGCTGTAATGGAGAAAAAACTAGTCAGTTTCAACCGCATTCTTCATTTCACGTATACTTACGACTTTAAAAGACTCTAGATGTGCTGCTGTAGGTAGCTACGCCTTTGATCGACTCGTTTCCGAATAATTTTTCGACTTGTTTACTTTGTGCGCAAACTAACGAAATATAAAAAGGCAGAAGTAAAATATTTGCATTCAATTTTAAATCAAACAGATCTAACTTTACACGGTTTGTGACATAAATTTCATTGACCGGTTGATTTTTACACGACGCAATGTAAAATTACATCAAAACAGTTTATTTCTATCCTATTTTTGAAAAAAGTCTAATATTACATCAAAAGGAGTTTAAAATTACATCTTTTTGCAATTACACTCAAGAAAAAATAGATCACTCGTTTTTTAGATTCCGTGTACTTTTAGAAATTTTTTGCTGTGTATAGTCCTATTTGCCGCTAGTAATATTTATACGTGTCATAGTTCAGGGCATTTCACTAACACTTTTTAATTTTGGAAACATTAACATCATAAACGAGCGTGATCGTCGGCCGGCTGCTGAATTTTTGCATTGCAATTTTTGGAGGTTAATTTTCCCGTTCGGCGTTCGTACACGCCAGTGGGACGCTTGTTAATGTGCGTGAGAAAATGTCAAAACCCACTCCTTAAAAAAAAGTTTTTTTTTACCGTGCATTTTCTTTAAAGTGAATAAACAAAAAAAGCCGGGAACAGATTCCGCGAGTTTATGTCAAAATTTTTTAGGAATTTGTAAGGTTCTCAAAATCCGGGATGCCACTTGAATTGCATAAAATAAAGATTTGAAAATATGAGGAACTTATTTTATTGTGTTGTTGCGATACTTTTCGTTCTATGTTATTTAATATTCTAACAAAAAAAGAAATCTTTTACAAAAAAAATGAGAAATAATTATTTTCAAACATTGCGTAGAACCGCTGCCTGCGGAATATCATCCGCGCTTGGTGGCCTCCCGCATGAGCCAATACTGTACGCTGAATCTTCCGTATCATTCTATTCTGATAACATTAATAGTAACGTTCGATATTGCATCTTGGCTAAATGTGCCTTTGCTTGAACGGATAAAATATTATTCCCGAAAGATACGATGAATATTCTTAGGAACAAAATGATTAATTTTGCAACGCAATCAAATGATAGAGAACTATTTAAGAAAGATACAATTAATGGTCTTCAGAATTAATTGAGTATTTTAGCAACACGCACACACTTCTTCGCTGTCACATCAACACGCGTTGTCAAACTGTGTAAAAAAAAGTTTCTCCCGGATCAGGTCGGGCAAATTTTATTATGACTCGTCCAGTTACGAAACTGGAACCGGAAGACGAAGGCTTCGAAGAAGGATATATGAGGGTAAGTAAAATACGTTTTTGTATTCATTGTGGAAAACTGAAATTGTTTTTTTATTCTCAGGCACAAGCTGGAGGAAAAATCCGAAGAAACTTTTTCTTCCGGAGGCAGAACCAATGCAAGGAAAAGCATCACTACCCGCCGACCGGTTTGGCAGTGATGCAGCAGCAGGCTGCAGTTCGTAAGTGCTGCAGCGATGGAACATCCGGAAGCTGTTCCTGCAAACATCCGCGGAAGGTTTGTTTTTTTTAATTAATCATTTTAGAGGAATAATAAACTATAGGTATGTGAAATAAAATGAATAAGAGTACATTAAACTTTTTTTTTATTTTTTGCGGAAATTCAATTGCAATTTATAAAATTAACAAATCCCCAAATTGGGTTTGAATCTTTTCATTATTGGGTGACGATATGCTCTATCGTTACCTTTTTATGAGAGGATCATTAGATAAAGATAACACGAATGATCAAACCGTTTTAGAACGAGTAGAAAAAAGCAAAAAAAATGAATGGTTACTCTACTTAACGACCCGTTCGCTGTATCGTAAAGTGCGTCCAAACGATTCCATTCCATGGAAAAAAGACTACCTTAATCGTACATCAATAATCCAAAACTATAAAGCTAATCTTTCGTGTGTCTTAGGAGGAAGATAATGGAAATCGTTATTGTATAATACTGTTCTATGCGGGCTGGCAACTGGATCTCGAATGAGGAACTACATCGCCGGTGTCATCAAAGGGCGCTAGAAATCGAGATTCGGGAACGTAAGTGGAGATGGATTGGGCACACGCTGCGAAGAGATGAAAACGAGATTTGCAGAGAGGCGCTAGATTGGAATCCAGAAGGTCATCGAAGAAGAGGCAGACCCAGAAACTCGTGGCGGCGAAGCCTAGCTGCTGAAATCCGAACTGTCGACGAGAATCTTGACTGGGACCAGGTGAAGACGCTGGCTCCGGATCGTCAACAGTGGAGGTCTTTTACCACGGCCCTATGCACCGGAGGATCGGCGCGGGATCATTAAGTAAGTAAGTAAAACATTGCGTAGATTCTGGAAATAGGCTTAAGAGAAAAAATTAATTTTCAAGAAAATCCAAAATAATTGACAATGAAAAATGTATATCTTTGGCAACACGGCTCGTGACAGCTGCTGGATGGCTTTATTCCTGATTCGTTCTTTTTCATTTTCACGCGTTTGGTTGGTGCTGAATTTCGGTCGGCAAAAATTTTAGATTCGTGCTTGCAAAACTAATGGTGGAACAAATAGATAGAAAATAACTCCTTTCCTCGTGTTTTCCGAGTACTAGCGGCTGGATCGTAGTGACGCCAATAGGATTACCTAAGTTCTCAAGCGCGATCTATCACAAATCGGAAGCGGACTTGTGTCCGCTTGAGACAGCTCAGGGCCAAACGTTCGGCAGTATTCAGCAGCAGCTAAAGCAGCATCGCCTTTTTGTTGGTATCGAAAAACGTGTTTTTTGTGCCAGAATATCGGGAAACGGGATCCGATCAATTCGAATAGCTCCAAAAAGGATCAAAATGGTAAGAACTAGCTAACATTGAACTGAAATAACTATAACAAATCGATTATTGTTTGATTCCTTTTAAAATGCGGTGGTAGATAAAAGCGGTATATTTGCTTCACATAACGTTGGAGCAAGCAGGGCAGCACTACATGCTGTGCGCGAATGAAACTCCGCCTATAGCTTTCGAGAGTAAAAGAGCAAGACTGATCGGGTGCAACTTGGTTTCCGGATTGAACGGATTTTTTATTCTGACAATTTTTTACCCTTCTGATGTATTAATATATTTAGATATATCAGTAGTGTATTAAAAGTTATATAATTGAATTATTCTGGATTTGCAGTTTCAATATTTACCGTCCGCAGGGTTCGCCCAGCGGTACCTTCAACATTTAAGAGATTCTATAGTCTAAGGCAACAGATTGAAAGACTTTGCTTCTTTTGAAATTACAAGTCAGGAAATGTAACATCTTTTAGAAAAGAAGATGGTGCAATTCACAAAGACTGTAATTTTATAAAACGGAGAGTTGACGAGTAGCACCAACCGAAATTTTAGGCGACTTTTTATGCGAATGCGAATTTGCAGTTTCAATATTTATTCCACAAAGCTTCATATATACGCTGTGATTGTTTTTTTTTAACGAAATGATAATTAGTACCTTTATAATAAAATATTCTGTTAGGTCATCAGGGCAACTTGTGTCCGTGGCAAGTCCACATAATTTTCAGATTATAAAATTGCAGTTGTAATTGTTTATTAATTTTAACCTAGTCTGTTGTTAAACAGTTCAACAAATCTCTTTTCAAAGCCTATCTCAAAGCAATCACCGAATTATTCTCCCTTGTAGAAAGAAATGAGATACTGTATTTAAGATGATTTTAAAAATTCTTCCGATTCGTAGGCTAGCACCGATGTCAACATGGAACCGGTGGAGAACAGTAAACCTAGTTCATCCACATCCCCGTCGTCTTCCCGAACGCCAAATAAAGCTGCCACTACACCAAACGGGAATAGTGATGGCATGACGGCCGAGGAGCTCGCCACCAACGCCGAAGATATGACATCGCGTGATTATTACTTCGATTCTTACGCACACTTTGGCATTCACGAGGAGATGCTGAAGGACGAAGTTCGTACGCTCACCTATCGCAACGCCATGTACCACAACAAGCATTTGTTCAAGGGCCGAACGGTGCTGGACATAGGCTGCGGAACCGGTATTTTGTCTATGTTTGCAGCAAAAGCGGGAGCCACCAAAGTTATTGCTGTAGAGTGTTCCAACATTATCGACTACGCGCAGAAGATTGTAGAGGCCAACCATTTGGACGACGTGATCACTCTGGTCAAAGGAAAGGTGGAAGAAATTGAACTGCCCGATGGCATTCAAAGTGTCGATATCATCATTTCCGAGTGGATGGGGTAGTTTGTTTATTGTTATTTTTTGTTCTTTATTTTTCTTATGAGTACTTTCCAATTCTAGATATTGCTTATTTTATGAATCGATGCTGGACACGGTAATATACGCTCGGGATAAGTGGCTCAAGCCAAATGGTATGATGTTTCCGGACAGATGCACGCTATTCGTTTCGGCTATTGAAGATCGGCAGTACAAGGACGAGAAAATCAACTGGTGGGATAATGTGTACGGTTTCAACATGAGCTCCATCAGAAAAGTGGCTATCAGTGAGCCATTGGTTGATGTTGTTGATCCGAAACAAATCGTTACCAGTTCTTATCTGGTGAAAGAAATAGATCTTTATGTCGTCCAGAAGAAAGATCTTGATTTCGAATGTCCGTTCCATTTGATTGTTAAGCGCAACGATTTCGTTCAGGCGCTTATCACCTATTTCAACGTAGAGTTTACCAAGTGTCACCAGAAGTTGGGATTCAGTACCTCGCCAGAAGCGCCATACACACACTGGAAACAAACAGTGTTTTACTTTGACGAATATTTAACGGTAAAGAAAAACGAAGAAATTTACGGAATGTTTACCATGAAACCAAACGCCCGGAACAACAGAGATTTAGATTTTACCATCGATCTACATTTCAAGGGCGAACTATCACAAGTGAACGAAAAGAATCACTATCGAATGCGCTAAAAATCTTCAACAACACGCATTAAGAAACGTTTTATATCATCCGGCATAAAAAAAAACCCACCCATTTCACAGGAAGTATCCACATAACCTTATTATACATTGTAGTTGACTTTTCTCAAATGTAAAGGGACGAATTTTTAACAATTGAAAAACTTTTCTTCACATATTCAAGTAATATAATTCGGACAACCAACCATAACTATGTAATACAGAGAAAAATTCTCCAACAAAAATTTGAGTTCATCAAAACGGAACGCCGCATCATGTATGACTCAGCGATAGTTGCACTACGGAACAGGACCAGTGTGTATCCATTTCTTATTTTCCTCGTCATTTCTATTTAATTATTTCAAAATAATAAACAAAGTCCTTACACCATATGAAAACTGGCTAAAACATGATTCCTTATTGAAAGACTACAGTAAAATGAAACAAATAAAATTAACCCACACGCAAAGCGTTGATGTCCTGCTTCACAGATCATGATTGAAATGAAGGTTTAACGTTATCCAAAGCATTATTTGACCGGGGTTGAAAAAATATACCAAGTTGCAAAAGAAACCTATAACAACAAAGCCCATTGCTTTGCAACTACATTCAAATACGTGTCTGACTCAGAAACGCAGCAAGCTCTCAGAAATCATCTATCGACTATCGAACGAGGGCCATGCGCCATGTGCGAGGTTTAGAGTTTCCCGTAAAAAAATACGAGCCATGGAAATGAAACGGAAATAAAGCGAAATATCACTTTATTGAAAAAAACATATGTAATCCTACAACAACAAAAGGACAATTCTGTTTCGCGTTTTTTTTTATTTAAGTAGAATTGAAAGAATCTTTACCAATTCAAACATGAGAAATGTTACTTACTATAGCTATTTTTGAACGTCATTAATACAAAAATTATTTTAAAACGCTGATCAAATCCCAGATAAATGGGAGGGATACAGGGAGCTAAATGGTCATATAGCTGTTAAAATACCAATGATTACATAAAATTTAAAAAAAAAATCCAGTTTTGCACCGGGATCAATTTATCAGTTGTGCACTTTTTGCTGTCTTTTTGTTCGTTTATGCACTCAGTTTAGCACCGGTAGTACCCATTGAACTGAGCGTGAACGGTGGCACACTATAAGATTCTGTCAGTAGTGCGTATGCGTGTGTGAGTGAGTGAGGTAGCAATACACTGACGAAGATTTGTGTTCGTTCTTGTCGGGTTGAGTGCAAAACTGAGCAAGTGGAGCAAACGAATACGGTATAAAAGATACTCATTTTTTAATCAACACGCTCATATTTTATTAACCATTAATGACTTTTCTTGAACCATTTCATGCGATTTTAGAGAACTGCCATAAATGTTGATTTTTAACCGTAGTGTACGGTTCAATTTTAAGCATTCCAAAGTTCTAACGGAAAAATTATAAAATGGTTAAATTTCAACCGCAATATGTTACAATATAGTGGCCATCTTTGGACGCGCAGTTCGCTAGTTTTTCTTACGCGCTGCCGGCTGAGTTCAACTGAATTTAGTTGGTGAAGGAGTGTACAGCTCCAGGAGTATTAAATATTTGATAACAATACGGGTAAGCATCGGCTGAAATCAACTAATGAAAAATAAAAATAATTTTTTGAATCAACGCGGAACTAACCTATATTTTTTCTACTGAACAGAACAACCGGAACCTCGGCAGAAAGCTCTGAAATAGCTAGCTGTTTTGAGGGAGAACAACCGATCGGCTCTAGGATTTGGATCAGGTGCTTCCAGTCAGAAAACAGGAATGGTAGATGGCAGCAATACCAACGATAGCGATGCGGAAGGTGACTGCTTAGAGCAAAACAAAGAATAAGGTTGGTACTCAAATTCGGTTTTTGCTTTGCCATTTCAGAAATGACCAGCAGAGCACTTCCTCCGAGTCTGTCCGATTCGAAAAACTCAGTAGAAACCCGACACTGAAAAAAGAGAGCAGTGGGCGCAGGATCAGGTACATTCATCGGGGAAAAGGCAGTAGCGCTTATCCGGAGTGGTGGCAGCAGTGACCGACTGAATACCTGAGAACCATTTAATCGACGGGTTCCTCACTTCATATCTTCTTCATTGCCAACATCCGATTGTGGAGGTTACCGGAACAAGTTCATAATGGAACCGTTTTTATTAACCAATAAAAGATCCTACGAAAAACTCTCAGATTAATTCGATCCTGTTCGGTGAATTTTTCCCTTAATTATTGGATTTTAAGCAAAAAAAAACATAGAAACCAAGGAAATTCCCTCAAATTTCTGCAAATTTTCACTTTTTGATTATGCTTGAAAAATAACCATAATCCAAGTTCTCCTTGAAATCTCATTTCAAGCGTGAGTTTTCAAAAGGACGTATGTCGCAAAAGTAAACAAATTGAGTTACTGTTTGCACGGTATAGTAAATTTTATTTTCTTCTGTATGAATTAACTGTTTGTACAAAAAAAAATAATATGCCGTTAGCTAAAAAAATATACAAACGACCTATGTCATCTTTTCTCAGTGTTTTCGAAATTCTTCTTTACACCTCTTTTTGGTAAAACGACGCATCTGTCAAAACAAATAATATCGCACACACAGCAGATAGGATCGCAGCAAACCGTCGTATGCGTCAAATCAGATACGTCGGTTTTTTTCACATCATTGCAGATGCGTCAGTTTTAAAATAATTATTATTTTAAAACTGACGCATCTGCAATGATGTGAAAAAACCGACGTATCTGATTTGACGCATAATGAAAACAATTTGTCCAAGCGACGAATCATAAAGGGTGTATGTAAATATTAAACTGTCACAACGACGAATCATTATGGCGTATGTGAAAAAAAACTCAACAATACGGTGTAAAATATTTTTTTTAACAAATTCACTAGGAAACAGCAAAAAATCCAGTATGCTCAAACCTATAATTAAAACATTATTGTTTTTCCTACAGCTGCCATGATAAAACTTGATTCTAGATCAAACAGCTTTAAATAGCATTTATTTATATTAACATAATTTTGTCCCTCCTTTTTCTCAGATTTTGTCTGATGTTACATACGTCCTTTTGAAAACTCACGCTTGATTTTATGAGTATTCACGGTAAAGTCATAAAATGAGTTAACCCGGGAAAACTATCATTATGGTTATTTTTCAAACATTAATGGTTTAGTCTGGTTCTGCGTGAAACAGTCATGTATTGGTTTTTTGAGCTACTCGACTTGCACATTCGATCAATATTTTCTTATCGTGTACAACTTTCATTCCTGGCAGATTCAACGTTCCAGCAAAACAAAACAAAAAGTTCGACGAAACCCGCCGGAGGATCATGGAAAATCCGGAAGTGATTTGCAGAATTTGCCTCTCCGATCAGAGCACACTACAAGCGCTTTTTGGAGCGAGTGAAATTGACCCGGCAACTCAGAAACTGCTGGTATCGATCATCACCGATGTAGTCCAGCTGGAGCTTCGTGAGGGCGACGGACTGCCAGAGTCTATCTGCCAGCAGTGCATAGATACCTTGCTGGACATCTGGAACCGTTTGGAACAGTTGCGGGAAAACAATAGGCTTTTGCGGGAGCGTATAGAAGTCAAGATGGAACCAGAACCGCTGGTAGATGACCCGGGAGGTGTTGGTAAAAGGTATGTTTTCAAAGGTGGAAGATTTTTTTTAAGAATTTTTTTTATTTAAAACTTATATTTGATGATTTGATATCTTTTTGAATTGAAATGAATTTTTTTACAGTTTAGGGCATCCATCAAATCACGCGAAAGATGAAGATCCAATCGGAACTAATCCACCATTCGAGAATGTCGAGTTAAAAGACTACAGCAATGAAGGCAATGTTCTATCAACACCAGTTGAATGTCTTAAAATCAAGATAGATGTTGAAAACTCCGACGAAAGTTCCTCTGTCGAAACTAAACGTAGAAAACCCAAAACGGAAAAAATACTACGAAAACGTGGTCGGAAGAAAAAGATTGACACCCATAAAAGAGCACCCGTTGAAAATTCAAAAAGTAACAAACACAAGTGTTACATTTGCCGGAGCGAACCTTTGGGATCGGATAAAGCTTTACTGGAACATCTAACGAATCATTTGGATAAAACTCCATACACCTGCACGGAATGTAAGATGGAAACAATTGTGTTAAAGAGCGTCCGTTCGTTAAACTGGCATTTGAAAATGCACGCACAACCCGTTAAATGTGAATATTGTGACCGTCGTTACGGTGACGAACGAGCTCGGGATCATCACGTTAAAACATTTCACCTGGGTGAAAGTGCTCCTTGCCCGTCCACGTGCGAACAGTGTGGCAAAGTCTGCAGTTCACTTTCGTCTTTGAAAACTCACATGCGTGACCATCGTTTGGATTTGAAATGCGAGTTCTGTGATAAAATCTTTCATCGGAAATATAGACTGAGAGAACACGTAGCTCAAGTTCATGAGAATGCCGGAAAATATAAATGTGAAATTTGTGGAAAAGTCGTAAAGTCTGTTACCAGTTATAATTTACATCTTAAATTGCACACACAGGAGAAAACCTATGAATGTGATCTATGCCCGCAAAAGTTTTATTCGTCCGGAAATCTCAACGTTCATAAGAAACTTCACTCCAGTAACACTAACTATAAGCCCAATAAAGACTGGAGTCAGTACTACACAGTTCATCAGGAGCCTGGGCAAAACAAAACTTACACTTGTAAGATTTGCAGCAAACCATATTCTAGTACTGTAATCAATAGTCATCTCAAGTTGCATTTCAAGGAAATTCTGTGTGATCAGTGCGATCTCAAATTTCCGAACCAATCGCAATTGAAGAAACATTACGTTGTGCATACCGGTGAACGACAGTTCAAATGTACCTTCTGCAGCAAAGACTTCCTCCATAAAGGTAATCTTCGGCAGCATCTCAAGTTGCATCGGAATGAGCAGAACTTTGCCTGCGAATTTTGTGGGAAACTTTTTACCTACAAAGAAGGTATGAAATCCCATATCCGAAATCACCATCTAAAGGAAAGCCCCTATGAATGTTCGTACTGTGAAGGCAAGTTCGTCGACAACGCTTCCCTAGGGCGACACATTGTTGCGGAACACGAACCAGCCCCAGTGCCGGCGGTGCAGCTGGGTCCTCCACCGCTCAAGGGCACTGTCAAGGTAGGAATAGCGGTTACACGTGAGTAAATCCATTTTTATGTCAATAATATCAAACGATCGCTATTGGAGTTTTGATTACTCTCTTCGAAATCCAGAAACTTTGATGATGCTCCCGTTAATTCAAATTTGGATACATTTAAAGATTTATTAATACTCGACATTGGAATATTTTTTTCTTTCTTAGATTATAACTCATGTGAGTTAAACATCCCATAAATAATTTCATAGGTCATTTCTATGTGAAATGGCCAATTGCAAGGAATCACCCAACATGCAATTGTTCCTACTGACGGCTTACCTCTAGCGCGGTCGACTACTGTGTGGTCCTTCAAGAGAGGCTAGCAATCACACTCACAATAACACAAGAGAGGAGATAGCTATGTCACTCACACACTGCACTGTTGCATGTTATACTATTATTCACTAGACTGGCTCATACCACACATCTCCCCTCTTCTCCCAGGTGAAAAACAAAAAAAAAATCAAAGCTTTTATTAAAAAAAAAAAAAAAATAACCCAAAAATATTGTCGAGAAGTTTCTCTAATTTCTCAAAATCAAACTTCGAATAACATTTCATAAAAGAAGACAAACGTAATCTTTCTCAATTTTTTTTTTTTTTTTGAAGCATTAGTTTTCCTCCTTTTGTACTTGTCAGAATATGTCCATTCTCACTTATCCTGTCAAAATATTATGCCCACAGTTAACACTTACGGTTCTTACAATATGGTTCCATGTTCAGCCGTCCAATGCTTTCACTGCTTTTCAGTACAGTTTAACTTAAATAATATAAATAAATTTTAACAAAAAACAGATGTAAACTTATTAACATTGAATTGTGAACTAACTATTTATCAATCAGAATATTATTACCGCTTCATCTACCACAAGCCAATATTAAATTCTTAAAACAATTCCATCCTATTTCAGATGTTAAAAGAAAGGATATACTTGAATTCGTTTATCAAGAAGATCTTTACATGATAGTTTTGACTTACGCTTATCTAGAGCTAGCAGAATAATTGATATTTCAAACATCTCGCTGTCCGAACCAGGTCAATAATTCAAAATCTTTGATAATCTTCAGTTGAACTTTCGTAAATTTTTCAATCCACCGCCTTCATGCTGTAGAAGATATTTTGTGCTGGTGATTTTTTTTATTAAGGACCTTTTTATCATTCGGGTCCATTGAATGTGTTTCAAGATTACAAAGCATTATTCAATTTTATCGTACAATTGGAGGGTTTTTAAATAACTTATCACTTTTTTCGCCATGTCGCTATCATATGCTAATGCTTCACGTAGGTTTCCTGGAATGTTGTGCTTTCCCCGTTTCTTTTCTAGTTGGGGCAGTTTACGATTATGTGCTTTACTGTTAGTGTCCCATTGCATCTTGGGCAAAGTGGACAATCGACTCTATCCAAGAGATATGCATGCGTGAGCAGTGTATGTCCAATTCGCAGGCGGGCTAGGAACACTGATTTGTACGGTAAATACAGTGTTTTTCACTTCACGCAATTTTTTATTAAGATTAACGTGCCATTCCATCTGCCATTTGTGTAAAATTTGTGTCTTAACAACTTTCCGCACTTCCTTAAAGTCAACGGTTTCATGTTCTTCCTGTAACAGTTCCAAAGAACTTTTTGCTTCGCGATCAGGCCTCTCATTTCCTGGAATCCCAATATGACTGGGGACCCAGCAAAAGATGATTTCTGCGGCTGGTGAATCTAATTTCCTTGGCAAATCTAATTTTGATCTTTAACTGATCATAGAAATATTTATGTTAATTTTATTATACTACGACTACGCCTCAACGGGCACTCATTCTTTTTTACCACCTGGAAAATCTACAAGAAGGACTACAGTGAATTTTATGATAGGTTATAGATTTTCTCATTTTCCCCTTATAAGAATAAGTAACGCTATACGAATACTTAATTACGTAAGATTGAAAACACACTTTCCAAGTTCAGAATTAATCTTCAACTTATCGTTATAAGTCTTTTCCAATGGAATTGGTAGGTGTGAATCAGTATCTTACTGCATTTAATAACACATAAGTTTTAAAGCATTGAAAACTTCCCTTAACTATCATTGCCTAAGTTGAGACTTTGTGCTGGAAAGAATCAGGGATTAAACCTAGCGATTCTCAACGCTACAGTTCGATTCAATGTTTGCAAAAACCTTTTTTTTGTCTTGACCAACAGAAAATTATATTTCTTTTGTATGAACTAAATTTAATCATTAGAATGTATAATTTCTTTTTTATTCAAATCTCCCATCTAGTACATTCTAGAACATTTAAAAACAGAGATAATTATAAAAAAAAGACCATCCTATTTATGCTCTATCTTAGCTACTTAACCTTTCTATTACAAATCGTTCCGAGCGGTGAACCATTCTAACCATTCAAACTTGATCTATCCCATATAGTTTATATCAAGGCTTTTGCTCCTATCTGTGTAGATTCCAATTAACCCTTTCCTTCCCATGATAGCACAGGTGATCCACAACTTTGCACAGCTCGCATTTGAACTGGGCGTTTTGTATCAACACCATTTTTTCACCGAATGTGTAGATATGAGTGAAGAAACATCGCATGAAATTTCAAGAAAATCGGTTCGCTAGGTTTTGCTTGGCAGATAAAAAGCTGCGAAAAAGTCGGATTTTTTTTCGAATTTAAATCAAGTCGTCATTTGTTGTTCAATAACTTGAAAAGTTTTTATAACTTCCTTCAAATAAAATTACTGACGTGCAGAAGGTTGCTTATGCAAGCAGAATTAAATGATGGTTTACTTAGATTTCAACTTAAACATATAAATTTTTAAGTAAGTAAAGTGGATCACTGGTGATACACTGGGAACAAAACGTACTTTTCTTCTTGTGAAGCTTCTTATCAATACTCAAGAAAATCATTTCGTCAACAAAAAAATTCGCTTCAGGATAGTTATTTCATTTGCTTAAATGACCACATGTCTCAAAATATTTGTAAAAGTTCGTGATTTTCTCGAAAAACGGCATGTTTTGTTTTCCTTACGTAAAGTGTCATGGCGGCCAATTGTTCAAGGCAAACATGAAAATTTCAAATATTTCAATAAATAGTGTTTCGAGGGATGCGTATACCAAAGAAGTTTTTTATCAAATAAGATCGTTTTAGTTTGTGATCAATGAAGTGATGAAATTCCATGTTTTTTTTGCAATTATTTCCTGTTTTTCATTTGCACCCTATGTGTTGTTATCTTCCCAATGGAGCACATATGATCCACCTTGAAACCCAAATTTATCAAATGGATCATTAAAGTAGGCTTAAATTATGCATCTTTTGTTCTAGAACTTTAGCTGTAAATCAATATTTCTATTTTTAAAACGTTAAAAACCTCGTGGGAAGGAAAGGGTTAACCGAATGTAAGTCATCCTGATTGCGTTCGTAATTAGCCATCAAATATTTCAATTTTCAGATGCTCATCCCAAGCTATGAACCAATAGCTCGTCTTGAGATATTACCCATTGTTGTTCTCAAATGTTCACCCTGAACTGTACACCTAGTCGTGCCCGTACCAATTCCAATTAAATTCTGAATGCTCGTCCCGAACTACGAATCAATCCAATTCTGCACATTTCGAACTTAAACACAAAACTTTTTTAAATAGAAAAACCAGAGCTAATACTCAAATTTACATCTTTATGCTCGTCCAGAGCTGTGAACCGTTCTAACTCTGCTCATTCCGATCTAATATACAAAACTATTTTTCAATTCTCGTCCCGAGCTATGATTCATTCCAATTTTGCTCGTCTCAAGCTATAACACAAAGTTATTCTTTAATGCTCCTCCCGAGCTGTTATACAAATCAATTTCGAAATGCTCGTCCCGAGCTATGAACCATTCTAATTCTGCTCTTTCAAAGCTATAGCACAAAAGAATTCTTAAATGCTCGTCTCGAGCTGTGATTCATTAAATCCTACTTGTCCCGAGCTATTAGACAAATCAATAATAAAAATGCTCGTTCCGAGCTGTGAACCATTCTAATTCTGCTCGTCCCGAGCTATTACACAAATCAATTCCTCAATGCTCGTCCCGAGCTGTGATTCATTCAAATTCTGCTCGTCCCGAGCTATTAGACAAATCAATCATAAAATGCTCGTCCCGAGCTGTGAACCATTCTAATTCTGCTCGTCCCGAGCTATGACACAAATCAATTCTTAAATGCTCATCCTGAGCTGTGAACCATTCTAATTCTGCTCGTCCCGAGCTATTAGACAAATCAATCATAAAATGCTCGTCCCGAGCTGTGAACCATTCTTATTCTGCTCGTTCCCAGCTATGACACAAATCAATTCTGAAATGCTCGTCCCGAGCTGTGATTCATTCAAATTCTGCTCGTCCCAAGCTATTACACAAATCAATTATAGAATGCTCATCCCAAGCTGTGAACCATTCTAATTCTGCTCGTCCCGAGCTATTACACAAGTTCTTTCTCAATAAAACTAATATCAAAGCAAAATGGACAGTGAACAATAATTCAACTTGCTCGTCCGAAGCTAACAATTCCGTTGATTTTCTACTTCCTGTCATCAACGTAACCAAAACAAAGATTTTGCTGTTGCTTCTTTCTTTTCCTCTCTCTTTCTGAGCCACTATGATCACACGTCAGCAAGAGCGCTAGCGCTCCAGTAAACACAAACTGATGCCGCCAATTTCAACTACTGTTTCACTGATTGTTTATTATTTTCACTTTTCCCGGAGATGCTGCATGCGGGGTGATTCCTTGATGGAGAAAAATCGATTCTTTGTTTGTCTTGCTGATGAACAAAAGGCAAAACAAACCTGTCACGGTCGTCAATATGTGAAATGGCCAATTGCAAGGAATCACCCAACATGCAATTGTTCCTACTGACGGCTTACCTCTAGCGCGGTCGACTACTGTGTGGTCCTTCAAGAGAGGCTAGCAATCACACTCACAATAACACAAGAGAGGAGATAGCTATGTCACTCACACACTGCACTGTTGCATGTTATACTATTATTCACTAGACTGGCTCATACCACACAATTTCCTTTGGACTCCTCTTAGGTGATTTTTGGGTTTTAAAAAATCTAAACTTTGAGCGATTTGAGGACCCCTAAATAAAATCATTTTTACTTAATTTACATGGTCAGTTTTTTAACCTCGATGATCAATATGCATAAGGGTCCTACGCCGTTTGGTCTAAAGTCATTTGGCATAAAGCCGTTTGAAATAAAGCCGTTTGTCATAAAATCATTTGGCATAATGGTCATTTGGCATAATGGCCGTTTGCCATAATGGCCGTTCGGCATAATGGTCATTTGCCAAAAGTTTTTATCCATAGTTTAGGAAAGTGCCGTCTTTCCAGTTTTATTCAGGCCTCGTGTTTCTAGGTTTATCCAAAGATAGGGACAATCCCCTTGTTTGGTTCGCATGCCACATGCCCAAAGTAAATGCATTATTTTATTCCAAACGACCCTTATGCCAAACGGCCTTTATGCCAAATGACCATTATGCCAAACGTCCATTATGGATGTATGGTATGTATACCCTATATGATTGTCAATATATTTCGTGCAATCCGAGGTTTCATTAAGCCGACGTGGTCCTTCCTTCGACTAATCGAATAAGCGGAGTTGTACTGTATTTCAAATATTTAGTATGCAAACCCACCGTAAGATGGCGTTTAACTCGCACACATATGCACTTTCATTTACTTCTGTCAACCGCATTCAATAATTTTTACGGTGATGCTTTAATTCGAAAAATTTGGGATCGAGCCGATTGTAAACAAATCAAGCCTAGTTTCCTTACCAAATTTCAAGTAAAATCAAATCTTCCAATCCAAGGAATGTGAATTTAAGAGCGGTGCCAAGTTCTGAACTGCCTCCAACACAATGGAAAAACTGGTGCTGAAGTGTCTGGCGCCGGGATGTGAATCCAAAACCGACAATCCGGATATAGTATTTTTCGCGTTTCCCCAGGGAGCTGAGGATCCACGGGAAAAGACAAAGGCGTGGAACAAGGCGCTGGGTTACAGGGCGAACTGTAAGCACATACCGGATCCAAAAGTTTGTCAGATGCATTTTCGCAGAGAGGAAATTTTACGAGATGAGCACGGAAATTCACAACTAGCGGAATCTGCCGTACCAATCGCTGTTCTAGTGGTTAAAAACAAAGACGAACCAGTTGGCGAACCGAGCTATTGTAGGCTGTGTGCCAAAATGGAAAGATATCCACTCAAGAATAATCTGGAGAAGTTGAGCCGTTGCGACGATACTGCGAGGTTATTAGAACTGTGTTTGAAATCTAGCAGGAACCATGAAAGGCTTCCGGTAGAGGTTTGCGATGCCTGTTCGCATATGATGAAATTTCTTATCAAGTTTGTGCGCAGTTGTACTGCAGCCCAGGTAAGGTTACGAAAGATTTTCGGTGGACACAGTTCAGAAAACGAACTAGCAAAAGATGATTTGAAGACTGAAAATGAGGAACATGAAATTGTCAGCGAAATCAAAAAAGAAAAGGTTGATGAAGAAATTATGGAACATGATCCTTCTGAATTCCTGGTAGTTGGTTTTGATAAACACGAAAATGATTTGAATTCCAGCCTTAGTGCTGGGGACGAAGCTCGAGCACAGATATCTAAACATATTCAAGACGAACCAGAGCAACTACAAGTTAAAAAAGAGTTCGAAGACAACCCAGCTGATTCCAGTGACTCTGAGGTTGATATACCCGCCGGAGGTGAGCCATTTGAAAGCTTTTCTGAATCCTCGGAAAGTAATTCCGAATCAGATGATGACTATAGACCCCAGGAAACTATTGAAGTAAAAGCTGACTTAGAAACCGAAGCTTTGGCGAATGAAAGCAAACAGCCAACAGATGCTCCTCCCAAGAAAAAACGAGGTCGTCCTCGTAAAGGAGAAGTTAGAACGCCAGTGATAAAACTCCCTAAGAAACCTCGAAAACCATACGAAAGACGAAACAAAGATTCCATCGAAGAAAAACCAGCCTCGATGAGCAAACAAATTTGCCATTACTGCGGTAAGGTGCTGTCGAGTGCGGCCACCTTCAACGTACACATGATGACTCACACTCAACAGAAGGACATTGTGTGTCCGATCTGCGACAAGCGGTTCTATGTCAAGCAGCAGCTCAAGGTACATATGGAATCGATCCACGAAAAAAAGGACTTTGTGTGTAACGTTTGCGGACTTAAATGTCGCTGGAGAAAAAGCTTGCGGCGTCATATGCGCTTGCACGAGGAAAATCCGTATCAGCATAAGTGCACCTATTGCGATAAGGCCTTTGCTCGACCGAATCAGTTGCGGTATCACGTGATGAAGCATACTGGCGATAGGGTGTATTGCGATATCTGCGGGGCAGATTACAGGTTTGATAGAACATTTTATTCCTGAAATAATTAAGTTCATAATTACAATGAAAGTGTATTACTTTTTTTCTTATTCGTCAATAGGTTTAATTACATGCTAACGCAACACAAAATGCGCAAACACGGCATTGTCTTCGAGGGTGTTCAGTTGTACAAACAGAGCGTTCGTAGGAAGAAATCTGAGGCTGGAGAGCCAAGCCCTCGAAGGCACAGAGTCGTTGGAATGCCACCGTTGCTACCGACACAAACAAACGATGGATCTGCTGTGACTAGTAGCGAAGATCATCATCAAGACCATCAACAACAACAGCTACATTTGCTGCATCATCAAACGATTGGAAATTTACCCCCAGGATTGGTTTTGCCCGATCATGACCGTACTAATCAAAGTGATCTGACACACGTATCAGATCTGGGAAGCCCAGCAACATCAGCATCTTTCGCCACGATCGGATCACCAGAACCACCAGCTCTGAATAATCTTCATCATTTTTCCAGTCACCATCAGCAACCTCCCCAGCCCCAACAGCTGTTGCAACCAGTGGCGGGACAACACCATTCGGTGGCTGCGGGACAGAGCCCGCTAGAAGGATTTAACGGTTCGGGAGGACTGTCCATGCCACCGGGGTTGCTCGGATTCTCGTCAATGAGCAGGCCGCAATAGAAGATATTTAAAATTATTATAGCGGTTTAATTTGTAAGAAAATAAGAACTCCGTTTAGGGTGGTACCTATAAGGAAAGCGAGAGCTATAAGTAAGTTTCACAGTTTTTATAAATTGAGGTCCGCAGGATCAGATGGGTGCAAGTGCCAACATCATCAATTTTGAGTTGCCAAACGTTTCTCAGAATCTTAATTTATATGTGCAAAATTCAGATTTTATCTTTTTTTAAATACTTTTGCGATTGAATTAAAACTTTTATTCGAAAAACGTATGAACTTGAACCCTCCAGCATTTGAATACTTGCACCACTCTGATCCTAAGAGCCTCAATTGGAATTGTCATAAGTCAAACTAAAAAATATTTTAATACTAAATTTGGATCAGGAAATTTGGAAAAAGTATCGTATCGTTGAGGCCATGAAACACTATAGCGACTCAACGAGTGCCATTTGATCAGCTCTCGCATTTGTATGAACCTTCTTTCGCAAACTTTCTTCATGCAAGATCATGCTCCAAACAAGTAATAAATTTTCAGATAAAACTAATTAATTAAGGTTGTGATTATTTACCGACTTAATATCCGAACTAATTAAATTTTTCGGTTTCCCAATTAAAAGCCTCTTTAATTTCAGCATTTGCCTGAAGTTTAGTCGCGATAACAATAGCAATCTGCTCATGGCTTGGAGTAGTTAACGGAAGTCAACGAAACAGAACATTTCTATAATGGAATCTGTATTCCAACAATTTTAGGAAATGAAATGTGATCTTCAGATTGTACTCACGAACTTCATTGGTACAGAATTAATGCTTACTTTGTTCGAGATTTAAGAATTTTTGGTTTATTCACTCCCGATATATGCTTAGTAATGTTCTACTTGGGCGAAGAGATTCGTCGGTGCAACTGTGAGATCTGCAGGTGGTAACTGCTGACTAGCAGGAGCTCCACTGAGTTGATTGAACGATAACGGAATACTGGAGGCAACAATTGGAAGTGAGCCTAGCTGTTGCTGCTGGGAATTTGCTATATTAAGCTGCTGACTGTGTAAAGTTAGATTATGTGGATAATCAACTGACACACCAGAGCCACTCTGCTCCGTCGACGAGTATGATGAATTCGAGGCTTCTCCTTGCTGATGATGATTTTGCTCTGCTGTCGATTCAACACAAAAAGATGCAGTAGAGCCTTTAGATTTCCCTTTAGGAGATTTCGCGCTGCCGCTGGACTTTTCTTTCTGGAAACGCTTGTACAATTTAACTCCTTCCACCTGTATTCCATGAACTCGAATTTTATGCTGAGTCAGCAGAAAGTTGAACCTAAAATCATACAGAGTTCACAATGAATTCTCAGATTGAAATGGGGAAAAACTGCTATCCTGTACCTGTAACCTGCACCACAAATATCACACGTGACTTGTTGGCCGGTGTGGCGCCACACATGTAGCCGCAGCTCGTTTGGCGCTATAAATCGCTTCCCGCAATAACCGCATTCGTGTTTAAACGAATTTTGATCATGCTTTCGCATGTGTTTATACAACGCATTTTGCCACCGGCACTCTACTCCACAAATTTCGCATTTAAAAATTTTCTTCTCATGGACCGAATCCATGTGCATCGTCATCTCACGTTTGGTGTAAAACTTTTTGTCACATATTTTGCAGCAAAAATCTTTCTGATCATTGTGGTACTTCATATGCACAAAAAACGAACCTCTCGTAGACAGGATTTTACCACAAATCGAGCACATATGGTCCCGCTCTTTGCCCGAGGGTTTAGAGCTTTTAATCTTGTCCGAATGTGACGCTCTATGACCGGCCATTTGACGACTATTTTCGCAAGTAAATTCACAGAATTCACACTGAAACAAGTTATCAACCATGGTGTAGCCTTTCTTGGATTCAGATTCCTTCGATTTTTTTCTATTAAGATGTTTCTTCTTGTGACTTGCAAGTTGATTGGCTTTCTTACAAACATAAGGACATTCCGGGCAATTCAATTTAGTATCGGTAACTTCTTCTTTCGCGTCATTTCCTTTGCCTTGATTATCTTGTTGCTGTTCATGATTACCTTTTTTCGATGCAAGAGTGTTTTTCTTTTCAGATTTGTGCTTTTTTAAGTGACTTCCTAACTGCCTAACCGTATCACAGGTATAGGAACACTCTGTGCATGTTAAAATGTTCTTAGATGTTGAATGTCGTTTGGTGTGATGGTTGAGTTGTATTTCGGACTTACAAACGAAAGAACAATGCTTGCATTTGTAGTCAGTTTCAACGGTTTTCTGACGATTTTCGAACTGCCGTGCCAAAGGAATGTCGTCGTCGTCCTCATCATCACTATCGTTGTCAGGCAGAATTTCGTCATCTCTGTCGCTTTCTACATCGCTTGTCAGAACATTGTCTTCCACTTTGATTACCGGTTCCACGCTGATTGCTCCATATTCTTCAAATTCCTCTTTAATCTCCGTCTTCATACCGTCGTCAGAAACGGATAGACATCGCTCTTTTAGTTTATTTAACTGTTCGGTAGCTTTCCGACAATTCCTAATGAACCGCATCATAAGCTGCACAAATCCGAAACATTCATCACATGCAACTGTCGAAAATATTCCAGTGCCATCCACCGTCAACATCTCCATCAAATATTTGGAATCCTGTGATCGGTTCATTTCGTTCAAATCGTTTCCCAACATCTGTTTTTCCAGTACCTTCGCACATAATCTGCAGCGAACTTGTTGATTCAATTCTTTCCTCGATGTTGCAACGCCCGCGGGTCCCAGAAAACGGCAAGGCACCGCAGTGTTTTTCCTGCTGAAGCTGACTCCACCGCTATTGTCTCGCTGAATGTCACCATCCTGAAAGTGACTCCAACATACAAAGTTCTTGTCGTCCGTGGGTTCATAAGCACATCCCAGCACCTCCAACCACTGTCGTTGCTGGTCCTTGGCCTCAGGAAAGCCAAACAGAAAGGTAGCGAAATCTAAGCTGGTGGCCTCACAGCCAGGAACGCAGCATTGCTTGGTCATGATCGGCCTCCTGACGCTTGCTCCTTCTCTTTCCTATTAAAAAAAATCTAGGTATAAATATGAACTTCTTAGTTAAACTGTATGAAATTAAATTAATCTTACCAATAACCCCCAAACCTGGCACCTCAAATAATGAATGAATGCACTACGCAAACGAAAACGAATTGTAAACAGTTAAAGGTACGTTGTATGTTTGACAGGTATTGATGAATGAAAATGCTTTGAATGTATAAGTTTATCATCGTGCGCATATATTTGGCCCATGTCCGTCACATCGATAAATTGATAAGAAATTCAAATTAGGTTTGTAATTGTAATTCATTGATTTGTAGACTGTAAGGCCTCGTTTTCACAAAAGTTACAATTAACTTTTGTTCAGGTTAAGGAAAACACTGATTTGTGTAACAAAATGTGTGAATTATTAATAAAAAAATGTTGGTTGTTAAAATTGTCTATACTAAATTTAATTTATTCATTGAAATAACGGTAGCCCTTCTTAAGTTACATATAATTGCACAAAGTGAAGGTAGAACAAATAATTAGCAAAAAATCATTAAGTACCCGCATAGTCAAGGATTAAACCCGCATTAAACCTAATACGATTTCATTGGTACGTCTGAAGTCTTACAAAAAGTATGAGAGACCTGATACTCGTTGCAAAACTAAAATTATGTAGCCTAAATTCGGGCAGCAGGGCCCCAAGGGAATAAACAACCGTAACAACATTTGCGTGTAACCATATAAATCCAAAATGCGACTTGTATCATGTCACTCCGTCTTACGGTTGCTACCAACACAAAACGCATAGCGAACGACTTTGTTTATGATCAGAAGAATATTTTTTGCCACCCTTTAAATTTCACAATCGGCTGATAACGACAGTCAATTAATTTAATTTTTCACGATGGCAGAGAAAAAGAAGGCTCTATTCATCTGCCTAGGTAAAAACAAAATAAAAGCGGTTATTAATTAAGGTTTTTACATATAATTCATTTTATCTTTCAGGTAACATTTGCCGCTCCCCGATAGCAGAAGCCGTATTCCTGAAAACGATAAACGATGCCGGCATATCTGCCAACTGGGAAGTGGACAGTGCAGCTATTGGTGGTTGGCACGTAGGCAATCAACCAGACCATAGAGCCTTGTCGACAATGAAGAAGCACAATCTGCCGTATGATAACCGGGCAAGGCAATTAGGGACAAAAGACTTTGAACACTACGATTACATATTCGGCATGGATAAGGAAAATATGACCGACCTGAAGCAAATGGCTCCCTATAAATCCAAAGCAAAACTGCTGCTACTGGGAGACTACGACACGGAGGCCCCGGGAAAAATCATTCGTGATCCGTACTACGACCAGGGATCCGATGGCTTCGAGCAATGCTACGTGCAGTGTGTGCGCTGTTGCAAGGGTTTCCTCGAGAAAGTTGAAAAAGGTGAAATTTAAGAATAAATACCTAACAACTACAAACAACGTCGTTAAATATGAAAAAAATGTTGTTCATTAAAACTTGATAACGTTGAAATAACTTGTATTTTTTTGAAAAATCACAACACGACCAAAATAATGCCATAAGGATGACAAATTGTCACTAATAAAACCTTAGGAAAAAAAACAATCAAAAGAAACAATCTATCATTCGTGTTACAGTATTCTGAAGTCAGTTTCTCCCTGATAAGCAAATGATAAAATAGTAAGTAGTCACAGTCAGCTTGTTATCTTAAATCGGGCGATCGCATGATTGACAATTGCTCGTAATCCTCGAAGCAGAAAGATGAGCATCCAAAGAATGTCAACTGGTACGGCAATTGACACATGATAATCGACAACATATTTTCTTTGTTTTAGAAAAAATAAATTAAACAATATCATTGTCGCTGCTTAAGACAAATAATTTTATATTATTAAAAAAAACCATAAACATTTACAAATAAGTTCAGAGTAGGTACCTGAACTTACTTTATTCTTATAGTTTATTTTTTAAACAGTAAAAAATATTTTCGATATTAGTTTTTCTTCCTTCCATAGGTTACTCTCCCAGGCTTCAGGGCAATAGAATCGTACTTGTGCGCACGTTTACTATGTAACTGCAGATGGGACTTGTATCTGAAATTGGATCTTGTTTAAAACAATTTTCACATTTTAAACTTAAATACCCACTTGAATATTCGCCCGCAAAAATTACAATCGAATCTTTCTTTGGTGTCCTGATGTTTTGCCAAGTGTTGTTTGAGTTTTTCTGGCGAAGGAAACTTTTCACTGCATTGGGTACATTTGAGTACGGTTGCGTTCAAAATTTTATCCGGACTTGCTACTGGGTGCTGTCGTTTTACTTTCCAGCGACAATGACTTGTCTGAGGACTCTGTTTCCGCAAGGTTTCGTCTACCACAGTAGCAGTGATAGTAGTACCCACAGCAATCGTTTGCCCGCCATGGGAGGTCACAAGATGAGAGCTAAGCATTTCAACCGTTTCAAAGTTTTGTCCGCAAATTTCGCAATCATGAGCTCGATCTGATTCTTCGGTATGGCTTCTCACGTGACTGTAATAGTTACCGAGATTAGGAAAAGTTTCGCTGCATTCGGAACAAGAGTAAACCACTTCTTCCTGATCGGTCACAATTGTACTATAACCGTGTTCCTTTAGAGATTCCGTATTTTCTTTCTCATTCATCGTAAAAGATTCCTCATCTGCCAGAAGCTGCTGTTGAGATTCCGCACATTGTTTGATAAAGCTATCGAATATGGTTATTTTCGTCACACATTCTTCGCAAATTTTCTCTGGAAGTATTGTGTGTGATACGTATTTGCCTAAACAGCTATTAACGACCTCTTGCATCGTGTCGATTAGCTCATTCAAAGTAGTTTCTAAGGGACTTTCATATTTTGTCGCACAAAACCGACAAATATATTGATTGAGATCATCAATGACTTCCACCATGTCGTTCTGATCAAAATCTCCCGAAGTTTCCTCTAAGCTCGGTAGATTAAGAGTGGGAATGGTACCAACCAGCAATCGAGGAATCTTGCGAGCTCGATCGATGAATCGTTCCTCGAAATGTAATTCGCAGATCCTGGCATCTTCTGGAGGATTCTTCCCAGTAGCACTACGCCACCAGTGCGGTAGGTCACCGAAATTCATATTGAAATAAATTCGAAGCGGATGCGGTGTATCATGGAGTTCGCATCCTTTGAGAAAGCATACGGCTTTCCCAATTTGACTCTAGAATTGACAGAGCTTTTATTATTTTGAGTTAAAAAAGTATAAACCTAGATATTTACCGAAAACTTTCTGTTTGTTTTAGAAGACATTATCCTAATTAAAGTTTAACTTCACACTATCCTTAAAAAAGTGAAGCACCTGCAGGACAATCTTGATGGTTTAATGAAAGATACCGGAACGAAATGGTTGTTTTGGAATTGAAGTTATTTTGTTGCAATCGAGGACTCCATTTTCAAACTGGCTTATGCATTAAAACATAACGAATTTTCATAGCACTATGTTTTATACAACATAATACATAGTGCCATAAAAATTCGTTATGTTTTTAATGCATATGATATACCCTTTTTTATAATTATCATTAAAATCATTTATCATTCATGATAAGCCTGTTAGTGATTTTTACATGTGACAAGCGTTCATACCAATCTCATAATGGCACAAACCATGTAAGTACTTATACATATTTATATATTTTTTATAAATTCTTTATATTTTTCCATGAATGATTAAACTTAAGTAATTGTTGTATAAATTTGTGATAATTTGTAAAATGCGCCCTTCTGATATTTTGAACTAGTTCTATAAATGGCCAAATAAAAACAAAATCATATGCGGAATTTTAATAATTTATTGTATTTTAGAAATACGCACGCACTTTTACTCGAACTAAAATTTTTCACATGAAAAATCATTAGAGGATCACCTATTTCACAATGGACATGAGCGATCTGTGCCGGCTTTGTGCTAAAAAAGAACCGGATCTCCAGGACATTATCATCGACGGGCAGAGAACGGCTCTCGTTGATCAGATTATTGAGCTATTAAAATTAGAGGTAGGCTATTATGAACGCTCTGTTGGTTTTTTAAATGTTACTCACAGTGCACATATTTCGTAGTATTCGGAAAACGATGGTCTCCCTCAAAAAGTCTGCCTGGTATGCTACAGAAGCATGGTCAATATCCAGCAAATCATCAACGCGTTTCGGAGCAATGATCATTTGCTCCGACAACAGCTTCAAGAACAAGACATCAAACCGGATATTTCAAACGACGACTCATCTGATCATGATATGTTAACAGTGTAAGAGGTGATTTTTTTTATATTTTTCTTTTTTTTTTAATTTGCATTTTTTTGTGATTATTCTAGGAAAACGGAACTATTACTTGATGAGTCCGATCCCTTACAAAACTATGAGCTTGAATACGAGGAATGGCTGGATGAAGGAAACAGTTCGGAATATATTCTTCCTTTATCCAACTCCGAATATCGGACACAGCTTGAACCAGTGGATGAAGTATATGTAGAAAAAAGGAACCAGAAGGAAGCAGCAGTACCAAAGAAAAGAGGACGAAAAAGACGACGTCGTAAAGAAGACAATAGCAATCCTTGGTTCAGGAAAAAATACAAATGCTATATTTGTAAAATGCATTCTTTCGATACAGATAAACAATTGTTAGATCACCTTAATTCCCACAGGCATCTATTGCCGCAAATCTGCAAGCTATGCGTCACTGAAACAATTGAACTGAAGCAAATTCGTTCGCTGAATTTGCACATGAGAATGCATACACAACCAATAAAATGTGATCTTTGCGATCGACGGTACACTTCGGAAACAGGACGCGAATGCCACATGCAGCTTGCCCATCAAACAGAGGGCACCTTTGTCTGTAAAACCTGTGGTAAAGAGTGTGCCTCCTTCGGTGCGCTTCGATACCATATGCAATACCACACAGGAACACACCGATGCGATTTATGCTCAAAAACATTTATACAACGGTACAGTCTGCAGCGTCACATCAATCGAGTTCACGAAGGCGGCAATAATCTTGAATGTTCAATCTGTAGGAAAGTGTTGAAAACCATAGACGCTTACGAATTGCATATGCAAAAGATGCACATACGTCACCGAAATCGTGTGTGAAAATGAGGCCGATGTTTGTTACAATTCGTAACAATCGAAATAATGGATTTAAATAAAATATGAAGTTAATTATTGAAACCTCTATCGAAAAGAAATCTTTCTTTTGTACCTTTATCAGGTTTCTTTAAATCAGTGAAGTCAACATCTAAAGTACAAAACGTATTCCCCCAAAGGCAGTGATACTTCACTTCGAACATCACCAAATAAATATTCAAATTCTATGAGACTCCCTCTATTGAAACAATTGAAAAAATCCAAAAAAATCTACTTGCCTTAACCGCGAAGAACGTTCAACTCTTGGGCAAGTTGCTGATGAGCGTTCGTTTGGGGAACCAGTGCTGACTGTTGTTGACCGCTGGCCATCGTCGGCTGTTGAGGAAGGTTCATGAATGCGAAACCGGTGCCGACTGCTCTTGGATTACCACTATTGCTGAACATATCGGAAACTGGGCTGCCCGTTCCGGGCGACCTTCTCACACTAACGGTTGGCATTGCCACAGTGGAAACTTTGGCTGAACTCTTTGACCTTTGAGGTACCCATTCTGGGTGGGTAGCTCTCAAGTGGATCCGAAGGTTGTTCTTGGTGGCAAACACCTTATCACAGTAACTACACTTCTCGGGTTTCTCGCCAGTATGGGTAGTAACGTGGGCTCTAAGCTGCTTGGCTGTGGCAAACTTGTGATGACAGTGATCACATTCGTACTCCTTGAAGTGAGCTTGCAGATGCGAGATCATGTTGTTCACTTTGTCCGTTTCATATCGGTCGCAATGATTACACTTAAAATGCATCGGATTTCGGTTCAGTACGGTGTAATGTTCGATCCAGGACTTGGCCGGTCGATAGCCTTCATTCTTGGCGTGCACCTAGAAGAAGAAATTATTTATGAGCAACAAGCAGGTAGGTACCACATGGGTATTAATTTCAGTACAGACCCTCAGATGAAGAATGAGATTACTGGAAGTATTAAACTTTTTCGAACACAAATGACACCCATAGCTACGTTCTTGGTTGTGCTTTTTCAAATGAACATCGTATGATTCAATTGATCGAAGGACCTGCAAATAAAAACATAATTTTAAGAAAATATTGCAAATCAAAATCGCTGTTCAGTTGACTACCTTCTTACATATAATACACTCATGACCACTGTTTTCTCTGTGGATTCGCTCGTGATAACGTAATTTGTTCGAATGATTAAATACCATATCACATTGAGAACATTTAAGCCTGCGCGTATGATAGCGCATGTGAGTTTTGAGAGATTGTTCTGAGTTACAAACTTTATCGCAAACTTCACATGTTACCTGACATGGCGCTCCGCCACCCAGATGGAATGTCTGTGTGTGATAGTACTTTCCAGCTGCGTTACTGTATCTTCTATCACAATAATCACATTTAACCGGTTGGGCATGCATCTTAAGATGCGTGTTCAGTGTTCGAACCCTGGTAAGAACGATCGTTTCCATGACACAAAGGGTACACGTGTGAGGGATTCGATCCATGTGATTCGTAGTAAGATGTTCAATCATTGCTTTGTGCGAACCCAATGATTCGCTGTTGCAAATATAACACTTAAAATCGTGCAGGGTTGGTAAAGTTTTACTACTGTCTTCTGGTTCATTTGGTTTACTGGATTTCTTTTTCCTTTTACTTGGTTTACCAATGATGGAACCTTTTTTGCGCCCTCTTTTGCGTTTGGATGGAGCCTCTTTGTCTGAATCATGTTTTAGCTCAACTAAAAGAGAATCTTCTTCAGATTCTTCGGTTGCATTCCCCGGATTGAATGTTTTATCTATGTCTTCATCATCACCATCATCATCGTTGTCTTCAGAATCATCTTTAGGTTTGATACGGAGTTTACGTTTCCGTTGAATTCGCTTGGGCCTTGCTTTGACGACAAGATTTTTCAATTTTTTACCAACGGAAGGTTCTTTCTTTTTTAAATGTGAATCATCGGAAGAAGCTCCATTAATGTCGAGCCTATTATCGGATTCTTGGTCGGACTGCTCAAGTTTCGTAATGCACATTGAAGATGGTTCATCGATGTTCGAAGAAGGGACGTTCTCTTCTTGTTTGCAACCATCTTCGAGAATGGAAACGTCCAGTGGAGTCTTGCTAGATCTCTGAAGGATTTGTAATGGCAGATTGTCTTCTTCGCTGTCGCTTTCTTGCTTTATTTCATTGAATTCGAATCTAAAATTAACAAAAGATGCATGGATAAATGGAAACGTATAGTTTACTGTTTGCAATGACAGGCCGGTTAAAAGCTAATTTACTATTCCTTTTTAAAATTTTCATACATAATTATCTCTTACCCTATATCCATATCTGATTCTATTTTCGTGGCTTCGGTTTTACCATCCGAGAATTTTTCTCTCTGAGAATCAACCCGATTCTTATCATCTTCGACGCTATCTGCCCCATCTGCTTCATCTTCATCGTCGTCCTCATCTGTATCATCCGAGGTGCGACGCCTTCTATTGTAGGGTCTCTTCCGATTCTGTTTTAACTCGTCAAGTACCTCTGGTAAGTCATTACCAGAGTCAAGCTTTTCACGCAATTTTCGATCGCTCTCAGTAAATAAGGATATTATCTCCCGCAAACGAATAAGCTTAACAGCGCACGATTTGCAGATCATTTTTGGGAGTTTATCCTGCTCATTTATCTAGGGAAATTTAAAAAAAAAATGTAAACCAGGTTTTTTTTCCATTGCAGTTTATCACCATCCCATCATCCTTACCTCGAGCCTTGCGTAGTCCCGGACTATAAACACTAGGTTGTGGTTGCGAAATATGGTGAATAGCATCCGCAATTTACACGACGTGGTCAAACACATCCGACACATGCGAACAGGATCGCCTTTTAACTTCGGCATTATGGGCCTTTATATTCCACGTAATTTTGATAAAATTGAAAATAAGCCCGCAGATTACCGTGCGAACAATCTGAATCTTGAACAGAAATAAACAAACGAAACAAACAAAAGAAATACACGCTTCGTTCAAAACCAATTTTTTTGGAAAAATTTCGAACCATAAATTTTGTTACAAAGTTTTTCCACATTGGACGAGCCTGCTAAAAAGAATAAAGGTTACTGTTTAATCTTATAGGAGAAATAAGAATAGTAAGGAAGCTTTTGGAAACATCCATATATTTTCTCCTAACTACAAAACGTCAAAGATCCGCTGGCATTGCGGATTGGATGTTTGGTTACTTTTAAAGTTTTAGTTTGGAGAAATTGTCAAATTAAACTAAATAATAAACAAAAGTTTGGTAAATATGATTAACAGTGTACAACACATGCCCTGCTATAAAATTTCGTGTATCACCCCTTTCGTGAATTCAGCCGCTGAACGGCTGCAAAATTTGGAAAACAGCCGCTGCGTTCGCGTTGCAAATTTCATATTCCCGCCATTTCTGTTCAAATGTTTACAAGAGAAGTCGGTGTTAAATTAGAGCGAATCTTTGTCGTTAATTATTAGATTTAACTCCATTGTTTAAATGTACACATTACTGATGTAGTTTTAATCTATTTCTAAGTGCACCGTGCAAAGAATAAAGTTAAAATGGTGACAGTGGATAGTATCAAGGAGCAGTTCGATGAGATGGGTATCGAACCCTCCGACGAAGTGATCGGCAAATGTATGCTACATTTTTCATTGTAAAATTTTACTTTTTACACATGCTTACGCAAATCGTAACTATTTTTCAGGTATCGAAATATGCACCCGGCACGACATTGAGGATGCCGTCGAATTCGTCGAACAGTGGATGGCGTTCAGTATTTCAAAGCTGAACGGTGCCGAACCAACTGTTGAGTATTTGCGGGAAATGGAATCAAACGAGTATTCCAACAAGTCTCGCAAACCGGTCGCTCCTTCAGCCGTCAGTCGCCTGCGCCAAGCCGCCGGGATTTCATCCCCAGTACGGGCTGGTTCCGGCGATGTGGTCTTAAATGGTGCCGGCGGCGGAGGAAGCGCTTCTGCTAATAGCACCGGTTTGGTAATATACAACAACGCCGAAATCGATAGCATTGAAAATGACGTACTTGGGTCATATGGATGCATTACCCCTAAGGTAAGTTTTATTTAAATTTGAATTATTTTTTAGGAAATTTCGGAACTTGATTCTAATTTATTATAATGGTATGTGAATAGTAGTTGATTTTTATTTAAGGAAACCTCAAGTTTAAAAGAACCTTTCCAAAAACAACTATCTACCCACCAACGACATGAATGACAAAAAAAGGTTAGAATGTCTATGATAGAATCACTGATAGAAATTTCATGTTTTATCAACACAAAAACTCTCCACAAAACATCCAGATACTTTATTATTTATTATGTAAATTATTTTGTTATGTTCCTAAAATAATAAACTTTGACTGCATTGAACCGAGCTACTAACTAGATTTCAAAAACTTAACCATATTTACCAATTCGAAAAGTATTTTTTACGAAATTCTTTTCTTCAATTCTAAATCAATAGTTCATTGTAGCTGACAGGCTACGCACAGACTACGTTAAAGTTAATAAATTACATTTTTTTTTCTATTTCGACTAAATTTCCTGCTGTTAATGTTTCACATGAATTTTAAGCTTAGGTTCTATTATTAGAATATTCTATACAGAATTGAATAGAAAACCTGCATCCACTTCGCTTCTACGTTTTCGAATATGTTTCAAGCATTGCATTTTGACCACTTTTAACCTTCTACATACGCTGTATTTCCTGGAAATCATTTCAGAATCTATATATTTTAACCCTAATCTGCTCTTCTTGAGTGTCAATATGACACTATTGGAAGTTGGGCGGCTTGTAACTTTCTTAGGGTGCAACCTAATAATACAGTTTCTTCGGGGAACCTTAATGAATTCTAAAAATCTTTGATTTTGCATCATTACTGTTTTATGGACGCATGAAGCCCAGAAAAAAAATCCCTAATCAGACCTTGAATGTCAATTTGAAACTCCTCGCTTAAAATCACTATATGTATCTCTCTTATTTCTCAACCGATTTTTACAAAATTCATAGTTTTGGAAACCTTGTGATGTAGCTCAATTACGTTTTTCAGACATTATTCACCTACAACACTTCAGTAAAAGGACTTATAGTTTCGCTACTAAATGCTAAAAATAAAAATTCACTATGACTAGGCGGAAAAAACGACCAAACCAAAGGGCGTGTCATACCAGTTGAGTATTTTGGTATTAAACGTTGTCAACACTTTCATATTTCTATCTTCTTCAACATGTAACGATTTCTAATTTCGATCCTGGTGGGTGAACGGAAACGAAAAAATACCCAAGCATTCGTGTACATTTTCTGGATATTCTTTGATTTTTATATTTATCATATTTTTGTAAAGCATTGCAGCGCTAGAATATTTGTAGCCTAGACAACATATTCTAAATGTAGAAAACAAATTCGAAAGTTGTTTTGATAACTTTTGCAGCAGTTTTCTGTGAATTCTTAAGACGTTTCATACGACGTAATGAAAGCTCACGCGAGAAATGTTACTTAATTTCTCGACCTATTCGGTGAAAAGTGATGTCTTTTTTAGTAAAAACATCTTGAGATTATAAAATTTTAAAGATTTTGTTTTGTTTGGTTTTGATCACCGCACTTTCTTGTGGTTTTCGTTTATTGATATTTTTCGGTGATTTACGACGAACAATAAGACTGCTATTCTTTACGTTTTGGCTTACTGAATTTCAGCCATCCTCGATTATATCGTACGACGGCCGTAAAGGAAACACGCGGCAAAACAATTTTTTTTTTCTGAGGATGGCTGAAATTCAGTAAGCCGAAACGTAAAATACTGTAGTCTTATTGTTCGTCGTAAACCACCGAAAAATATCAATTAAAGAAATTTTAAAGACGGATAGAAAGTTGAAAGAAATGAAAAATGGTGAGTTTATTTGAAGCATAATCATCACATATCTACCGAATTTTTGTTCAATTCTGACATTCTATCCGTCTATAAATTTTCATAATCTTCAAATGTTCTTACTAAAACGCACATCACTTTTCACCGATAAGGCTGATAAACTAAGTAACAAACATAAATTACGGTGATTAATCCCTTCATAAAATGAAATGTTAATGTTGTACAAATCGGTTGAGAAACTAGAGAGATCAGAGGTTTTATTCAGGAGTGTCAAATTGACACTTTAGAAACTTTAACAAGCAAAAAATCAGCGACGGACTGGGGTTAAACGGGGAATGATGGTCAAATTTAATTGAAAAAAAAAAACATTTATTTATTTAGCTTTCGTGGGCTACCCCTTTTGATTTTCAGTACTAAAAGAGATTGGGCAAGTATATATAAAGTAAACTCTCAGCAAACATGAAATCCCATCAGAAATGATAACTTGAGACGTTTACAATGGTGTTGCGAATCGCAATTCCAATTGGATGGTGAAAAGATCGTATAAAATGTCGTCTAAAGTCAGTTTAAATCGGATATGAGAAAGTCGGCCATGTTTGGAAATTTTGAAAAACATTTTGCTCCCGCGCGGGCTCCCTGCGAGTGAGAAAATCATCGTCGTGTGCAACCAGCAGTGCATCCAGATGTCTAAAAATCAAATGGAAATTGAGTGATATTGACCAATGTGATAACTGGAAAATATTGTCGCTGGCAACGATTTGAAGGCTATGGGAGCACAATTTTGCGCTCTCTTGCGTTCTTCCGATAGGTACGAAAAAGGTGTCGGATAACACTCAATTTGTGTAGATTTCGATACTTTAGTAAGGAATGAAATTTATGTATGTACACCGTTTATAATTGTATAGCAATTGGAAGCACGCGCACTGTCACTTCGACTTTGAACTTCCATAACTTTTTACTAAGATGACATTTTTTCTATCAAATTTTCTGCCTAAGATCGATCAACTTTCACTCTAAATAGTACCTATAGTATATCACAAAATTTGAGCTTTCTGTGGCCTGTGTGGCTTGATATACAGTAATTCTACAAAAATCGGACTTTTTAAACTTTTGCTATTAAAACTTAAATATCTCAGAAACAACGCTACGCTTTTTATTGAAACTGTATATATCGCCCAGATATTAGTAGGTAAGTGCTGTTTTTTCAACTTTCATACGATAATTCTATAATGGATCATCTTAAATCTGAATGCAATAAAAAGCGTCTATTTCAGAGCTATGTATGTAAACGAAATAAAAATGTTTTTAACTCAAAATGTAGGGGTTTTATTGCACTTTAAAGGAAAAATAATTAAACAAATTATTCCGATGTTGTTTTGATTAAATTTCGTACTTTTCGTCGAGTACCCCTCTTCGGGATGAATAAACCTACTTGGTTTAAAATCCCTGAGAAAAAAGGAAACAATCATAGTCGTCCTACAATTCTTCTTATCTTCTGCTTGACAATTGCCCAAAATTTTTCGATAGGGCGGAATTGAGGGCAGTTGGGTTGGTTGATGTCCTTTTAGACAAAATCCATCCGTTGTCCCGATACCACTGTAGTAGGTACCTCTTACCTGTAGTGGCAGCTTGCCAAATCTGGCTAAAACTTTACTACTCATTTGTGAGATCTAATGTACGGAAAAATCTTTTTCAGGCACTCCTCCTTGTACATTTCGGAGTCCATGGTCTTGCCAGATCAAACACTTTCTTGCAAACTTATCGGCAAAAACGAATTTGAACTTGGCGGGGACATCACCCCGACCAGTGGCTTTGTAAAATTTTTGACCAGGAAGCCGCCCAAAATCCATCTTTACGTACGTTTCGTCATCCATGAAGATGCATCCGTCGTTCTTCGTTAGTAAACCTTGTTGTATAACTTTCGGACCCGTCCTTTTGCTTCTACATTCTTCTTCAATGTTCGGTTTGGTTGCTTACTTGCCCGATAAGATCGTATTCTTTCGCGTATTCTTGCCCTGGGTTTACCTTGATCATTCTCAACACCTTCAAATGCAGTTTCCGATCCTTAGGTCCACTATAACACTTGGTATGAACCTGCCGATCGATAGTATGCATCTCACGGAAACGTTTGAGAACGCTGCACACGGACAATTTGACCATTTTCAGAGATTTCGCGATTTTTGAACCCGACCACGTCGGGTTTTTTTACGTGGGTGTCCAAAATTTAAACTCTGGGGTCTATAAAGCTTCGTTTTTGTTCAAAACTTGTCCGTGATTTTTAGTGGAACTTTTAAATAACGTTTACAAATTTTAACTTAAGGTTTGAATGAGAAAATTTAATGTTTTGTTCAGAAATATCAACATCAGTTTTGTTTCTTCTATGGACTCGAGCCTGCTAATGGTTTTTGTGACAATTTATAAAACCTTCAAAGAAAAGTTTTCGCTGAACAACTTTGTCCAAGACTATAACTTTGTATGTTATAAGTCAAACAGTTATAAGCTGTTGAGTAGAAGTATGTCTATTGGCATTAAAAAAACAATTAATTCAACTGACATCACTGCTGATGGCTAGCGAGGTATGATCACTTTTAAAGAAATACTTCTCCAGGCATCAGCAGTGATGTCAGTTGAATTGATTGTTTTTCAATGCGGACCCCTTATTCAACAGCTCATAATATACAAAGTTACAGTCTTCGACATGTTCAGAGATAAATTTCTTTTAAAGAATTTATAAATTACAAATAAAGCCATCCATAACCTTGAACCCTCCATAATCTAACCAGGTTTAGGTTCTTTGGAAAATTGATAGTGTGCCGCTCAACGCAGTATGAATGTCTAGTTCAGAAAGGTTGTTCTGTTCCGGATACTTAATTTAGATTTTTTTTCTTACCACTATTTTTTAAATTCAAATTAAGTACATAGTCAGCTAATCCTTTTGGATATTCAGCTTTATTTCTGTCATTTTATAAAACCAACTTAAGCAAACAGTAAACGAATGATTTTATCCGTTCTCTGGCGAGACCAATGCGCAGAAGAGCTTTCATTTCGCACGCTTGGTGACCCCATTTCTTTTACTGGTTTTTGCACCACACACAAGCCATCGAAGCCAAGCGAACGAACCTTCAGCGCCTCACAGCAAAACTTCATCTAGAAAACGAGGACACAGGTAGGGGGGTAACGATAGAGCTGAGGAACAGTTTTGTTTTATCCACTGAAACGAAATGCTTGCCCCGGTTGGATGGAAGGCCACCGACCGGAGGTGAGGTGGAACACCTGGACTCAATTGTAAGATGGAACGTCCGGTGCCGATGGTTGAAGTTGAAGGAACCCAAGAAGGGGGAAAATAAGACAAGAATTGCTTTCATTTCTTCCATTTATTGTTGGTGGCTTTCGTTCGCTTCTTGCTTGGCTGAGGCTGGGCTGTAAGGCCCCTTCCAACAGACCAACCAGAATAACCGGAGTTGACCTCTGGCTGCGCGTGGTTATTTGTTGGGAAAGATAATGGAGCTTGGGCTTCTTCGTGGTCCGGTGGACGGGATTTTTGTGGTGATTTCTTGACCGGACCGGGCCCGAAGAGTTTCACTATTCCTTTTTAAAGCTTCCAACCACCAACAGATTTTTGTTTCACGATTCTCGGGGTGAAAATTTACCCGGCTACCATTTCATTGTTCCGCGATTATTGAGATTGTTAATTCTTTCGCAGTATGGCGTAAACATCTTTTAGTGTGTATGTGTGTATTTTTGAACCGTGAATTCGAGCTGATGATCGTAGCTTATTATCAGCGGAATCATCATCGTATCATCATAATCATCAACAGGCCAGCATCATCGAACTGTAGAGTTCGTCGCTTGTTTCATGTTGATGTTTTTCTCTTTCATGTCTCTTGAAAATATCGACTTTTAAAGTTTATGTATCTGGAAACCATCACAAAACATCAACCGACTTTATATAAAATTATCCTCAGCCTAGGTGCCCACATTGTACGAGTCTGACTGAAGGAAGGGGTTAATAAAAGTCGTTTTCAGGTATACACGCCACCAGAGAACGCTTTATATATGTATGAATTACAGGTTCTTCTTTTACGACGCTCGGCAAAGTTTCCTGGAACGATGAGAGTTACATTTTTTTTTCGAGACATCTTGAATCATTTTTATTTCAAAAGTAGCGCGCAAACAGTAAAAGATTCGGTTTCATCGCTGAACAACGTGCGAGTCGGTTAATGATGAAGAACGTTTTCTGGCTCGGTTGGTTCCGAGATCATACTAACAGCCGGAACAAACGCGGCCGG
Source organism: Uranotaenia lowii (assembly GCF_029784155.1). Lineage (NCBI taxonomy): Eukaryota > Metazoa > Arthropoda > Insecta > Diptera > Culicidae > Uranotaenia > Uranotaenia lowii. Next base: position 183,193,006 of record NC_073691.1, read on the forward strand.
AGGAAGAGGCAGAGCCACCATTAATCGTCGTAGTCGTACGATAGACGCGGTTTTCTAGGTAATGAGCTCTAGGCATGATTCGAATTTTGCTTCTCTACCGGGTACAGCTTACGGTATATAGCGTTTACTTTTCCTCAGAAACTTTAATACACTCTTTAGCATGCTCAACATTACAAAATCAAAATCTCTGAATTGGTTTTAAATATTTTACTGAGACGTCCTATTTGACAGAACTCAAAATTCTTCCGTCTAGATGAAAATCTTTCTCACGCCAGTTTTCATACATCAATCTCTAAATTTATACAATAACAGATTTATGAGATTTTTTAAAACAGCCAAAAGATATGTTGAAAAATACACAATCACTAAAAACTAAAGGTTTTGGTCAAACATCTCAGGTGTACCTTTCATCGTGCTGGCGAATACTGACAAGTATCGGTTTATACTATGATTATCGTTGATTTCAGATTTTCTGAATATATCCGGGCTGGTCCATAAATTTAATAAGGAATTCGAGAACAGTTAAATTTGCCCAGGATGCCCAGATCCCAATTAAAAACCTCCCGGAATTTGCCCGGGTGTATCTAAATTATTTGCTAAAATAAAATAAAAAAAAAACTCAAATTCATGTTTAACAAGTTCGAGTATTTGAATCCAAAAACGATTTTTAAGAGTATGGGTCAAAATGAAAATAATTTTTCCTCAAAAACTCTTATTTCTCAACCGATTTTTAACAAAACTTTTAGTTTTGGAAAGCTTGTAACGTGGCTCAAATTTGATTCTATAACAAAATACAGCTACAATCATTTAATTCAAAGCTTTTCAAAGTAGAAGAATTTTTTTTTGGATAAATATCCTTCGGGGAAAAGATTGTACAGTGTAAGTCAGTTTTTTTTTGTATGAGAAGATCCACTGCGACCAACTTTTTGTGATCTATTGTGTAAGTCAGTTATTAGGTGCTCGAAAAAAAGATTCACTTAGTGCCTGAGAAAGCTGAAAAGCTATATGTTGCCTATATGGACAAAAAGTGTATAACTTTAAAATAAACGGTTGTCTCTGAATATCTTGCAAAATTGCAAGCACTTATAGAAAATTTCCAACATTCACTCTTTACTCTTACCGTACTTCATCCTGAATCCTCCTAATTTAGCTAACTCTGATTCGATTTTTCGTTATTCTATTCTTCTTGGAAGTCAATTCAAAATATCTTTTGAATCAAAGGCCAAAGTTTCTATTTAAAGTGATCATTTCTTTAAGTTAAAAACATTTTTCTATGGTTAGAAAAAAGTTGACTTTGTTTCAAAAGAAATAAGCGCTGATGTGGTCTAGTGGATAGGCTGGCGCGAGTCTGGTAACCCAGGCGTACTGGGTTCGATTCCCGGTATCGGCAAGAAAAACTGTTGGGTTCGAATCCCATAAGTTGCCGACGAGATGCTTGGGGAGTAAGTAAAGGCCAGTCTCGAACCCACCCTTGTCCTTCCTCCAACTGGTATCAGGAGGGGTTGGTTTATTATCTTGAACTGCATTCTGTCCATATCCAGCCGGAATGGATATAATGAAGTGCATGATGGTCGAACCAACGTCTCATGATCGCTTACTATTCTACGCTGCCTACTCTAAACTTTAAAAATTCCTTCTCCAAAAACTATCTCTAATTTTCATTTCCAGCGTCAGCTCCCCGAGCTATTAAAACGCCACAAAAAAAAAGACTTTGTTTCAAAAGAAATAAGCAACTGAACCATTTATTTTGAATCAAAGAATTTGTTTTAAATCAAAGTGCAAACATGGTTTTTTCGAAGAATTAATTCTTTATAAAATAATTTTTTTGAATTAAAAATAAAATCCCTTGATTCAAATAAAACATGAGTTTGGTTCAAAAAATGAATATTTCGCCTATTTTTCTCCGCGTGTATGTAATGTTTGTCTTGTACCAGGGTTGCTAGCGAACCGGGAAAACCGGGAAAACCTGGAAAAACTTTGGAATTTCAGCACGTCACCGGGAAACCGGGAAAAAACCGAGAATTTCGGCACCTCACCGGGAAAATTGACATGTTTGATATTTACTCATAAACGCTTATTTTCGTTCTTTAGTAATCAAACGAAGTTTGAATCGCTTTTTTAAACTAATAGCGGAGAAATATGAGTTATCTTATTATTTTGCTCTCCGCAAGCAAATAATTTGACAGAGTGAGACGTTTTTAAGCAGAGATACACCTCTTTTTCACCAGAAAAGATGTTGGTTTTTCAATGTTGTTGTTGTTTTATATTTCGATTGTATTGGCCCGAGGAACGAAGCATTATATTGCAAATGTTAAGTTTTTAATCCATTCTACGTTAAGCTGTTGCTTGAAGTTTTCGAAATCTAAGACCTGACAAAAAATAATATCTTACATTCAAACAATTAAAGCTCAGCCCTGTCTTCTACACGATTTCTATATTTTCACGAATCTTTCAAATGACTATTACTAAAGTTATTCATTGTTTTGGTTTTTAAAAAACGTTTTTTTTTTCAAAAATATGTCTTTGGATTTGTTCAAAAAATATAACTGCCTTTAGAAAATAACTCAGTTTTATACGAAAAATCCCCATTCAAGTTGATTTGATTATTTTTATACTTATTTTTTTATTCACCATGATTTTATATAAAAAACGACGAGTTTAATAAATAACGGGAAAATCATCATTTATAACCGGAAGAAAACCGGGATAAACTTTGGAATTTCAAAACGAAAAATCGCTAGCAACCCTGCTTGTACAGGGTCCGGCAATTGAACTGCTACATTACTTCAACAGTAATTATTTCGTTGCACACGGAACACTATTGAACGATCCCTCGCCGCATTGTTTACATTAAGTCTTAGCTATCATTGGATGTAAGTGTTACTTTTATAATCAGGTGTTATCCTGAAAAATGGATCTCGAACAGAAACGTAGCGCTGTGGTTGCCTTGTTTCTAGCTGGCAAACGGCAGTAGGACATAGTTCGTGAGCTGTCCGTCCGGTCGGGACGCCGACCTACAGGGTTGCTAGCGAACCGGGAAAACCGGGAAAAACTTCGGAATTTCATCATGTCACCGGGAAACCGGGAATTTCGGCACCTCATCGGGAAAATTGACGTTTTTGAAATTTTTTCACAAAGTTTCAAAAATATTTTTAGAATTATTTAAAAATTTAAGAGTATTTTTGAGAGTCTCGATACAGATTTATCTCATAATCGCTTATTTTCGTTCATTAGTAAAATATCACTAATTGCGGAGACATATGAGTTATCTCGTTTTTTCGTTCTCCGCTTACAATGCTTGTAAGCTATGCTAACTCAAATGATATTAATTTAATAATGAAACTATTATCGACAAAACTAAACACAAAACTGTACTTTTTTCCTCTCTTAAAGAGGTTTCTAACTTAACCAGGTTCTCTTTTATAGAAGGTCAGCAACATACAAATGAATTAAAATGATCTAGGAATACAACTATTCAATATGTATTTGATAAAAATCCACCTGACACCAGTTGATGCATCAGTTCGAAGTTTTCTGAGGAAGTTTCAATAAAGAAGAGAGAAAATAACACAAAAGTGTTGTTTTCTCTAACTTCCTTGGTCTAGTCAGGAAAACGACTCTAGCTTATAGAGGTATTACACTCTCCCTTGAAGAGGCTTAGTAAAATTATTTTATGCAAAAAGCAAATAATTTGGCAGCATGAGACGTTTTTAAGCAGAGTTACACCACTTTTTCATCAGAAAAACATATTGGTTTTTCAATGTTGTTGGTGTTGTGTATTTCGTTTTAATTGGTCTGAGGAAGGAAGCATTACATCGCAAGTGTTAAGTTTTTAATTAATTCTACGTTAAGCTGTTGCTTATAGTTTCCAAAATCTAAGGTCTTAACCCTTATAAAAATTAATATCTTACACTCAAACAATTACTCCTCAGCTCTGTTTTATACATGGTTTCTATATTTTCACGAATCTTTAGTTCAAATGACTATTACTACAGTTATTCATTGTTTTGTTTAAAAGAATTTTTTTTTTTGAAAACCATGTCTTTGGATTTGTACAAAAAAAAATTAACTGGATTTAGAAAATAACTAAATATTTTCCGGCAATCTGATGATTTTAAGTTTTGTAGGACAAATCCCCATTCAAGTTGATTTCACGACGAACCGTGGGCACGTCGACATTTTGGTTTTAGGGATTGGGTTTTCCAACCGGGCTCGGCGCCGGCTCACAAAGAAAAAAAACCCAACTTTGGATTGCGCAACATTTTCCAGGGTTCATTTTGAGCTCCGAGTTGCCGGCGAGTTCACCAGACCTGAACCCTATGGACTTCGCTGTTTGGAGTATGTTGGAGGCCGAAGTCTGCTTTAAGAAACATGAAGGTGTGGTGGTCCTGAAGCGACATCTCGTAGCAGCCTGGGATAAAATACCACAAGAACATCTGCGGGCCTCATACGATGCGTTCCTCGACCGTTTACCCGGGGATTTCGGAAAAAAGTAATTTGTTTTCAAGAGAAATGGAATGAATTTGACATGAAAAGTTTTTTTTTCTGATTAATTTATATGTTTATTTCAATGTAGCACTTTAATTGCCGGACCCTGTACAATTTTGTATTTCTAGAGTTTGTTTTGATTAGGTCGAATGAGCCACTCAACGACTTTCGAGAAAATCGATGTGGAAATTTTGTAACAGCTTTTAAGTTCTCATTTAAAAAATATCTGTCGGATTTGTTCGGAAATTCGTTCTTCTATGCAAAAATAGACGACAAGTATGTTTCAACGTTGGATACGAGCATTAGTGAATTCTTACTGGATTAAATGTACTTACGTCCTATTGCATTGATTATCGTGCTCATACGTCGTTTTGCAAATCGTAAAGTTTTTATCATAAAACTTGTTTGAATATGATCGTAACTACGATATTCTGTTCCGTTTCGTTCCGTATGCTGCATGAAATAAAGTCCAGAATAATTAGAAATCAAATTATACTCGCTAATTTTAAAATACCCAGAGCCCGGCTGCATTTTACTCAGACATCGCCTGTTGTATGACGCAGCCGTCGCTTGATCTAAAACGACTCAGTTTTTCAGAGTGAAAGCTACTCAGACGACACGAAATATGGCACTCAGCGAATTCGAGTGCTTGAAGGCGACAACTGAGTAAATGTTGATCAGTTTGCTCAAGACCTTCCATCATTTATCGCTTTTGTCTACAATAAATACCGCAAAAACCAAATTCTTAAGGTAAATATTAACTTTTGATAATAATTTGTGAAGAATCAGACGGTATAAGTTTTATTTCAGGATAAAATAAAGGAATATGCGAAGAAGGATTGTTCTCGGAGCGGTACTAGCAGTAGCAAGGCTAAACAAAATCCGGTTTCGGAGCCAATTAAATTCTGTTGCTCGAACGGATACGGAAAGATGATTCCGTTGGAGAAGCAGTTGTTCCGGAGCGAAAAAAGTGAAAAGATACGAAGCATGATCATAAAATTGTTAATTTTTTGAAATTTTATAAATATAGATTTATTTTAAAATATTAAAAATGTTCACTTTTTAATATTCTGGTCAACATATATAACTACATTCTTATTCATTTAACTGGATTTTACTATTACTACCATAAAAAGCGGCCAGAATCCGCTCCGAAATCATTCGCGCATTCTGAGTAACCCTGACTCAATTGTCGCGAAAAGGGCGATAAGTCAGATCTGGGTAAAGGCCATTCAGTCAGAACTGAGTAGGTGCGGTTTTGGCGACAACTGAGTAACCGTCACTCTGAACTGAGTAGCTGAAAGTTAGCGAGTAAAGGGAAAGTGTCTGTTCAAATTTTCTTGAATTGCTGTTGCACGGAAATGTCCATCAGGAATGTTTCAATTGGATTGTACACTTCTTGTTGATACTCTCCGACACGGGCCTAAACTCCGTTAACTGATCAACGATTGCGGAAACATTTAATGCTGGATACATCTGTTGTAGGATAAAATATGATGCATGTATCAACCAATCAAATATAACACTATATTTTACTTACCCAGAAATCAATTTAAGTCAGCTGTTCTGTTAAAATTGTTAAAAGTCACTCTCACAACAATGCTCTTCAAAATTATTAATATTTTTTCAATCGTTTTCACTATTTTCATTGCATTTGCTGCGAAGATGCAAAAGGACCTATGAACCGCATTCGCCAAAATGTTTCTACACCCAAAATAATTTTCACTTAAAAAATAAGTGACATCTGTAGTAAATTCTCGCCATACGTAATTTCATTTGAATTTTAAGTGATGGGTCAAGTGAATTCACTTAAGTGACCGGTCAAGTGAATTACACTATGACGTTCGAGTGAAATTTATCTGAGTTTCTAAGTAAGTTTCTAGTTAATTATCTCTCGCGTTTTTCAATAAAAGAACATTTAATATAACAGCACTACGATTTCAAATACTTACATTACGCTTTCGCCATAAATTTATGGCGAAAGGAAAATTCCATCGTAATCCCAAGGCAGATCGGTTACTGCGGATAGTGCTTCTTCTAGATCTTCCCTGCTGCAAACCAGAAAATCTGTCCCGTTCAACCCACAAGCTGAAACATGATAACACCTTTTAATAACTTTTTCTTACATCACGTTTAACACAAACTACCGCCGAAATCGTCTATTAAAGAATTGGGAAAATCCAAATCCAGCATAAGCTTTAACGCTGATCTTTAAAATTTGCCATTTTGAACTCTGAAAATAAACACAATTACAACCTGACATTCAATTGAAATTCAAGTGATGGGGAAGTGAATATTTTTTCTCACTTCGAATTCAAGTGACGACTGAAGTGAATGTGGATGAATTCACTTGAAATTTAAGTGACTGCCAAGTGAAAGGTATATGTCGCACTTGAATGGAAGAAAATCACTGGATCCTTGTTTTTAAGTGAAAAATCATGTGTATTTTAAGAGTGAATTTGGGTTCAGTGTAACGTCCTTTTGCCTCACGGCAATCCAGTGCTGCGCAAAACGTCGTTATAACCAAATTGCACTCGAAAATGAGGAAGTCAACATACGTCATAAATTCAAATCATGTTTTTAAAGTAATTGATGATATGGAACTAAGTTTTTAACTAACATTGAATTCATGTTTATCTATCGTTTCTAGTGAAAAGCTTGATTTTGTTTATATTGGTTCATACGACTTAATCAAAACTAACTCTAGATTTAATGTTTGTCATGTACTCATATACTTTCATGCAATGTTGAACTGCCTTGCACTTAAACTTTTAAGCAATGCTTCGAAGTAGCACAATTCTTGAAATGTTTATTGGGTACAGGAGATTCGAACTCGACCTTCAGGGTGAGAGACGCGCACGTTGCCACAGAATCATGCCTGGTGCATTAGAATGAGAGCTTCAACAACAAAGACGATGATTTTGATATCAAAGCTATTTCTGAATATGATAATAATATCTCGTTTAGAGGGGTTTATGTAATAATTTCGATATGCTCTCCTGATCGGGTTTTACTCAAATTTGTATGCATTTTTTTTTCAAATTTCACACTACTTTCGATGCGATATCCTAGAAACGATTAAAGCTGGATACATAAAATTTTCTGACTTTCTGAAACGAGAAGCTCTACAAACTTTAAGTATAGTTTTTCAAATTTTAAAAAGGGTTGCCAGAGTCACTCATTAAAACCGACCTAGCCATAGTCTTCCTAATAAAAACTGTTGTTCTTCAGAAACTGATAATTCAATCAGGACACATTGATATTACGATATACATACGTAACACGACGTTTAGACAGACACGTCCTGTAGATGGACAATATCGAGCCCGGAACCGGTCGGGAAACAGGCAATTCAACTCTAAGTGTTGTGTCCTATAATGCGTCTTGTGTTGGCACAAAACCACTAAAATGAGTGACATTAATTTTCAAGAGAAAATTCAATACAGTTTTCACAAAAATTATAATAAACTTTTTCTTCATTGTTAGATAGCGAACGTGTAGCCAATGGTATAATTCATGAAAATTGGTTCAATAGTTTTGACGATACAGTGAAAATAGTAATCCGTTTTTATATGACCCTAACCGGCTAATTACCCTTTTTTATCCAGAAAGAAGGTTAATGTTTCATGTACGTCAGTTTTCGAAAATTTGTAGTACCTTTCCTTAAACGATTAAAAAAATGGGAACATCGGCATTTGGCATCAAAATAAAAATTTCGATTTTTTTCGATTTTCTTTGGTCTCCTCTGAGGTGATTTTTAATGGTCAAAACCCGAATTTTTGAGCGCTTTGAGGCACCCCTTAATCGAGTACGATTGAGCTGAAATTTTGCACAGGTCAGTTGTTTTTGAGCCAATCTACAAAATGTATTTGATTGGTTTTCGAAATTCGATCATTAAAATTTTCCCACACATCCATTGCCACCCTAGTGTATACATATATATGTATATCGGAAATTTCTTTGATTTTTTAGTGGAATAAAGTTCTACGAACTGAAACTCTAGACACGTTACCCACAGTAATTTGACAAGACCAAGGTAGTGAAATTCGGTCCAGTATTGTATAGTTAACAAATTTTTTTGTTCTTTAAATTTCATTGCTCAAAGCTTTTCAATTAAAAAAGATAACTAAGTCTAAGTAAATTTGATCTATATATATAAAAATGAATTTCTGTATGTCTGTCTGTCTTTCTGTCTGTTCCCTATAGACTCAGAAACTACTGAACCAATTTACGTGAAACTTGGCAGGTGGGGGTATTGGATGCCGGGGAAGGTTCCTATTATGGTTTGGGACCCCTCCCCCTAACAGAAAGGGGGGGAGAGGCCTCCCAAACAAAAGACAATTTTTTGCATAACTCGAGAACCAATCAAGTAAATGGTAGGTATCAAATTTGGCATGGGGTGGTATTTGGAAACGGGGAATATTTCAATGAATATAAGATACCACTCCCTCTTTTCTGTGGGGTGATAGGAAGGTGGGAGGGGGGCTACCTTACAATTTTTTTTATAACTTGAAAACTAATCAAGATATTGGAACCAAATTTGGCATGGGAAGGTATTTTGATACGAAAAATATTTCAATGATTATTTGAGAACCCTCCCTCTTTGCAGTTGAAAGGGGGAGGGGCCTCTTTCATATTTTTTTACATAACTCAAAAACTTATAAAGCTAACGGAACCAAATTTGACATGGGAAGGTATTTGGATACGAAAAATATTTCAATGATTTTTTGAGACCCCTTCCTCTTTCCAGTAGGGAGATATAAAGGGGGGAGGGGCCCTCTTTAATAATTTTTTACATAACTCAAATACTAATCAAGCAAATGGAACCAAATTTGGCAAGGGCGGATATTTGGGAACGTGACATGTTCTAATGATTGTTTGAGACCCCTTCCTTCTTCCAGCGGGAAGAAAGGAAAGAGGACGAAAAGTTCCATACAATTTTTATTGCATAACTCAAGAACTACAACAGCAAATGGAACCAAATTTAGCTTGAAACGATATTTGGGTAAAAGAAATGCTTCTTAGAATATTTGGTATCACTCACTCCTTCAAAAAGATGGATGAAAAGGGGGGAAGAGGTCTCCCTTACACTTTCAGTATAACTGGAGAGCTGATCGAGCAAATTGAACCATATTTGGTATGTGAGGGTATTTGGATACGAGAAATGTTTCTATTATAAGTTGAAGCCCCACTTTTTTCAGCGGAAAGATATTAAGAGGGCAAGGTGGCTACCATACAATTTTTTTGCATAACTTGAGAAATGCAAAAGGAGGGAGGTAAACCCAATACAATTTTGTTAGCATAAGTTCTCAATTCATGCTAACGAAGCCAACAAATGGAAACAAATATGGCATGGAAAGGTACTTGGTTACGAGATATGTTTCTACGCTTTACAGTGTAGAGAGGAGAAAAAGGAAGGGTTCCATATAAATTTTGTTGTAAAGCTTGAAAAATTATCAACCAATGGAACAATATTTGATACAAGAAGATTTTTGGGAACGAAAAAAAATGGATATGATGATTATTAAAGATCACGATCTCCATTCAGCAGGGGGAAGGGAAGGCCAGGGGGGTGGTCTCTCTTAACAGTTTTTTAGCATAAATCCAGAACATATCAAGCAAAAACATTGTTTGCGTACGATTTATTTGGAACTCTCCTTTTTTAGAGCGAAGCTTAAAGAAACAGATTAAAATTATCAGATCTTCAACACAAATCAAGATTCAGAATATTTGTTTAAGTTATTTTTGTGTAGCAATCCAAAAATCCAGCTGCAGCTCTCATTTTATAGTGGTTACTTATGAATTATGTTATATTTTGATTTCAAATAATGCCAACAAAACAATGAAAAATTTGAATAAATTCTGAAAATATCATTCGATTTTGAAAGGTGTAGCAAAGCCCACCGGGTCAGCTTGTGTAATATAAAATATGTGGTATAGTGTGCAATGTTTCGAAATAAGGAAAAAATAGAATCTGGTTGTTTGTAATAAGTATTGTTTGTTTTTTTTTTGTCTCATAAGTAATTAGACAGTTAAAAATTGTAAAGACATAAAATTATTGCTGATGAATTTGGTTAGTTACATTTCAGTTTCTAGCTCAGACTCGTTCGAAGAGCACCACAATCATCAACCATGGCACTGCGAGTAAATCATCTTGTCCCAAGTACTCGAGCGTTTAATGAGAGATATTATTGTTGGATGGCTACATTCAACCAAGCCGATCAAATTGTACCTAAGAATTCCGTGTATAATTTCCTTGCGTCATTTCCCGCTCGTGGGGTTTTGGTCTACATTCTTGTAGCTCTTAAGTGGTGTTGTAGTGCTGGCCAAAACAGACATTCTGCTCCGTGGATGCTCTACATGGCAGTTGGGGCGCAGAGGAAACTTGCCAAGATATGAGTGGAGTTGTCGAAAGCCCAAGCCTGCGGCAGCGTCCATCTCTGCAAAAAAATACTTCAATTCTTCGCAACAGCAGCCAACACGAAAGAAAAAAAACAAGAACCCAACCTCGTGTGATTTCTTCCAACCATTTTTGTGGTCGAGCTTCTACCAATACCAAATAACATTTTGCTGTACGCTGCTTGCTATCGGGAACAATCCGAAACGGATCGACGATTTAAAAACACAACCGTCACCGCGCCGTGGCAAGTGTTCTCAGGTGGGAGAATTCTCCACTACCACCGACCGGAGCCCGTGTAATGACGACGATGATCATCGTTCATCATTGGTATCATTCCCCGGGCCGGCCGGATGATGAGATGATCGCCATCATTTCGTGCCAATGATGATTACAGGTAATTTTTACCTGTTCATCGTTCCCTCACTCACGCTACTTCATCTGGGCTGGTGTCTGTGTATGGAAGATAGACGATTGCCGGCCGAGATCGGTGAAAAAAAACACCAGTCTCGTTTGGCTGTCTTTTTCCAATGAGAGTTAGTGGTGTGATTTTCTGGTATATACGTGATCAATGATCATCATACGCTCTTACATAAAGTTTTGAGAGAAAGATGTTCCTATTACAAGTTGGTGTTTTATTCTGTTTCCCCCTGTAATGTATTTCTTTTATATTTTCTCGGTATATCGAAGGAACTTCATGCCTATCAAAGCCAAGGCAATACACGAAAAGCCACTGAAGAGAAGGTGTATCGAGAAAGGGGGTGGTGGGCTTTTTTTGTACAAGCTTTTTGAGATGTGCCTTCAGTTGCGCCAGTTTTTTTTTCGCGGGTTTCTGGATTGAAAGTTTCACAACTATCTTAGCGTTTCTTGTGCTCTTAGTTGTTCTATACCCGACTGGGGGTTGATGTACTCTAGAACGAATCTAAAATTGTTGTAGCTCATGTATTACTTGAACGGAACCTCAACTTTGGCTGCTTTGGTCGTAGGCAAGTGCTAGAAAATAAAGGCGGTAGACCAGTCTAATAATAAGAGAATTTTTTGTTAGGAGATAATTTTATATATTTTTTGTTATCAAAGTTAGAAAAATAATCAGTGAACAAACAATTCGTAATTATAACAGTTTTATTTTTTTCCTTTTTTCTCAGGGATTTTAAACCAAGTAAAATAACAGTTTCAGGTCGAAGCTCGAATTCTTGATTTTTTTTACTTATGTAATAGGTACTTAAATCAAGCGTGATTTACCAAAACGATAGATTGGGTTTATTGCTTTGAACCAAATAATATTTCTCAGACAATTTGTTAAGCTCAAGAGGTTCGCTTAGGATTGTGCGATTTTCACGAAAAGATCGATTCAACTAAAAAGCCCTAAGATTGATACACCCGAAGAATCGGACCAAGAGAATCGATTTCTTCAAGATCACTATTTTTTCAACGTGTACTGTATAAGGGTGCGCTGTTAAGCCTTGTTTACACTTCCCGTGAAAATGAACATGAAAAAATCTTATTTTGTCAATAAGTCAAAAACATGGCGGAATTGATAGGGAAAATCTAGTTTGGTCCAGTTACGAAATAAGATCTTCCACGTTCATTTTCACGAAAAGTGTAAATGGCCTTTACTTAAAAAAAATACTAAAATTATTTTTCAACATATGTAGGGCTAAGTGGGGTAATCCATCCATTCATCCAAATCTTCTCTCCTGGTTACATTCATATTTAACCGATCGAACACAAATCGTTCGTTTCCAAAACGAATTATCCAAATCTGTAGTTGTGACCTCTGGTGTGCCTCAGGGGTCTCATTTAGAACCTCTCCTTTTCATACTTTTCGTTAATGACATTTCCTTTATTCTTAAACGGATTGAATACCTAATATACGCCAATGATATTAAACTATTTCTGAAAAAAAAACAACCGAAGATGTTGAAACATTTCAAAACGAAATCAATGTTTTCTTTGAATGGTGCAACAAAAGTTTACTTCAACTGAATGTTAAAAAATGCAACTCTATATCATTTAGCAGAAAACAAAGTTACCCTATCATTGAAACAAAATTATTCAGTCAACCAGTACAAAAATGCAAATTGTAAGAGATCTCGGCGTCATACGGATTCGAAACTCACGTTTGTAGAACATCAGAACAATATCATTAATAAAGCAGATTGCATGCTAGGATTTGTAAAACGTTTCAGCAAACACTTTCAAGACCCATACACCATAAAGTCACTTTATATATCCTATGTTCGTTCGATATTGTATTGTATTGTAGCATCATACGGAACCCTTATTCAAATATTCACGAGCACAACGTCTCGAATCTGTTCATCCGACGAAAATAAAAAATAAAAGTTTTGAAAACCTTGAATTTTTGACCGGGAAAACCGGGAAAAAATCAGGAATTTCAAAATAAAAGTGTTGTGACCACCCTGAGAATGTTTCCCGCTCGCTTAAATTCATTCAATAAATGGATAAGCATTTTTCGCCAAGTTTGGAAGATCAGGCAAATATCTAAAAAATGCCAATTGTGACATCAGATAGCCACTTTTAAAATTATATTTGGTACTAGACTGAGTCGATTTCGGGTCATTTTTGAATTTCTCAAACCCTGGGGTCTTGAAGGCTTCATTTTAGTTCTAAATTCATTCATGATGTTTTACAAAATGTTTTAGTTACGTTTACTTAAGTAAATTTTAACCTTTTGATTTGTATTGGAGAATTGAATATTTTGTACTGAAAAATTATCATAATTTTTGTTTCTTCTGTGGAAACGAGCCTGCTTATGGTTTTGTGCCAATTCATAATTTCTCTTAAGTAAATTTTCCGCTGAACAACTTTGTCGAAGACATCCCCCTCCCTCCCTCTCCTACGGCCTTGACTATGTGTATAAATCAGAGGGCCAATTAATGGACTACATTTACTCATGGAATCTTACATCGCCTGAATCTTTAGCACCATTTTAAGGCTATGGTCATTTACTATCCGGATAGTTACAAACGTGTGTATTAAAAAAACCCTTTGTTCGATAGAAAAATGAAGAAAAGTGATAATACGATTTTTTTTTTGAAAAAATATTAAAAATATTATTTACATTGATTATAAGAAATACACTTGCTCTACAAGGTCCGGCAATTGAAGTGCTACATTGGAACTAACAAATAATTTGATCAAAACCAAAACTTTTTCTTTCAAATTTAATACGATGTTCACGCGTAGCGGAATATATTGACGTCGGTTTGCCATAAAATTAGGAAGAGAGCTTATCTCTCTTATCAATTAGGAATTCTATTCCGATCGTACGATCGAGAATCCGATCGTGCTGATGATTCGTGCCTATTGTTGCTAGATCTAGGTAGATAGTAGCGATAACAGCTTTAAAAGCAAGTGAAGCAGTATGCTCCAGTCAGTAGCCAATAAAGTGCCACACTATTAACCTCGAACCGCGTTTCGTTTTCTCGCCAAATAAAATTGGAATATTTGCTAAGTATCAAATTATTAGTTTTTGATATCCACAAGAACAATCTGCCGAAATATCGTACATAAAAATGGTCCTTCGAGCCGGATGTTAGTCGTTACATCCTTCGGAGATTGTTCTTGTGTCGCGGTTCGGAGTAAAATTTGTGGACTTTGTACAACACTTTGGTGATATTGTGAAGGCTTTCACAATCGAAAAAGTTATCGGACTATGTGATATTGTGAAAATCTCATAATCGAAGAACCAAGTGGACAGTTGAGTAAAATTCACAAGTTCGAATAAATGAAATAAACTATCAGTGTAAAAAACAAATTTGGACAAATAAAGTGAATCGAAAATGTCTAACTTCTGTCCACATGTGTTCGCTGCTGGAGAGTGCTAATCAATTACAATAAAATTTGCTGGGTGCATTGGGCGCCAAATAGAAATTGAATCGCCCCATATACGCTGGGTCGACGAACAAAGGCTTTATCCTCGACTGCTTTGTGCTGAGTGGCATCGATCGGTGATGTGACTTGGGCAAACCGCATGGTATAATTGGGACTGATGATCATCGAAGACTGTAAGTAGACTTGCATCATTATCGAGCATTTGGATGAACTGATTAGCTGAAGGTGCAGTTATTTTAAAGCAGCTAGAAACGAGCGCAATTTTGCCTACAAATCGACGAATCGACAAGATTTAGATTTCTTGGTTGTTAGTTACTTTGGTCGTTTTATTTGGCACGTGGTTAGAAGAAATTTGGTTTCATTGTTCTTTTCCTCAACACAATGGCTTCGAGTTTAAAGAAGCTCGAAAAGCGCGAATGCTTTTTGAGAGATTCCCTCAAAAATTTGGATCATCTTGTGGAACGTTATGATGATGTTAGGGACCGCTACATGCTTGAAGGGTGGAGAGAGCGTTTAGAAGGAATTTTTACAGATTTTATTGAAACCAGGTTGCAACTAGAATGTTCGGATGAATATCAGGCCAAATTAAAACGATCGTTTGAAGCACATTCAGAATATGAGCAAGACGAAGATGTATTAGCTAACCAAAAAAGTCATGACACACGTGCTAATTTCGAGGTGACATATCTGCGAATAAAAGGTTTTATTGCAAATAAATTGCGTTCACATCAAAATTATTTTGTTCCAAGTGCTCAAACTGTACCCCTATCTCCAGCCCTGCCCAGAGTAAAACTACCTGAAATCAAACTTCCTACCTTCGATGGATCGATTAAAGAATGGCCGTCGTTTCGTGATACATTTTTGTCGCTGATAGATTCTAACCCGATGCTTGGTGCTGTGGAAAAATTTTCTTATCTCGTTGCCTCTCTTTCCAATGAGGCCAAACGTGTGATCGAGGTTATTGAAATTACAGCCAACAATTATTCCATTGCATGGGAAATTCTCAAATCGAGATATGAGAACAAATATTTGCTTGTTAAATCGTATGTTGAATCCTTGTTTTCTGTTGAGCCTATCAAAAAAGAATGTGCTGAATCATTAAATCGACTTGTTGATGATTTTGAAAGAAATTTAAAGATGCTCGAAAAGGTGGATGAATCGCCCGAAAAATGGAGTACCATTTTGGTCTTCATGCTTAGCTCTCGTCTTGATTCTGCAACAATGCGTTCCTGGGAGACACACAGAAAGTCAACAAGTGTTCCAACCTACCAAGAACTTCTAGAATTTTTGCGTTCACATGTGCTTGTTCTCCAATCTATTGCAGCATCCAAACCACCATCATCAGATACTCCTTGCTTCTCCCCTTCACAGCGTCCCTTCCCATCAATCGCAAGGCAAGCAACAGCTCACTCAGCCATTACATCAAACAAATCTTGCTTGTTCTGCAAGAAATCTACACACTCGCCTTATCATTGTGAGGTGTTTCGAAATCTAACTCCAATCCAGAGGTTTGAAGAAATTAAAAAGAACAAACTTTGCATCAATTGTCTTACTTCGTCAACACATTTAGCTAACAACTGCCCAAGTGGAACTTGTCGCGTCTGCCATCAAAAACACCACACAATGTTGCATCGAAACACAAATCCTAACCAATCTAACCAAATTATATCGTCGCTATCATCAAATTTACCATCGCCATCGTCATCGTCTTCGTCGCAAGTTCAGAACAATTCGTTGCAATCTGAACAATCGAGTCGACACATCGTACCTACAGAACCTCAAATCACCACGGTCCCTGCCCCTTCGACAAGTCACATTTCGCTACCCTCTCGTCATCGTGCTCCTGCAATCATACTTTCAACTGCACTAGTGAAGGTTTTCGATCCGTCTAACACTTTCATCTGGGCCCGTGCACTCATCGATTCTGGCTCACAGCTCAATTTCGTTTCGGAGCATCTTATGCATCAACTAAAAATTCAACGTACCAGAGAACTGGTTCCTATTAGTGGAATAGGACTTGCAACTACAACATCGAAGCATTCGGCTAAAATTCGCATCCAGTCTCATCGTTCTGATTTTGAAGCCAACTGGAATTTTCACGTGCTACCTAAAACTACTTTAGAGCTACCAAGCCAACCCATTGACGCCTCAACTTTGGATCACCCATCTGATGTCGTTCTAGCGGACCCTTCGTTTTTCAAACCTGGTCCGATTGATTTAATATTGGGCGTCGAAGTTCTCTATGATTTGCTACAAGAAGGCCAACATAAGACTGATGGACATCTAGTATTGCAAAACACAGTCTTGGGATGGTTGGTATCTGGGAAGGTAGCTGACAATTCTCAACCAGCTGTTGTCAACGTCGCTTGTATGTATGCTGAGGCATCATCAGGACAATCCCCCACACGATTTTCGGAAAAAGATTCGCTTAGCAGAACTCAGTCAATGGAAGAAGCAGATAGTGAAGAATATTTTGCCAAAACTACTAGCACTAGTAGTTTCATCGTATCGCTTATCGAAAACCTGTTGGGCATTTCGCAAAATGAAAATCCTAGAAACATCTTGAATCGGCGTTTACATTCACTCGAGCATTATCTCAACGCAAATTGCTTTTCGAAAGAAATTTATTCTAAACCAACAACATCACCTTGCATTGCTATCGCCGAAAATCAGTGCAATAAACAAGTTATGGCTCGCTCTCGTTTGAAATCCTTTTTCCCAACACTGGCCGAAGGAATATTGCGCGTTGGTGGCCGGCCGCCACTTGTGCCGGGGCGCATCAGCAGATTACAACTGAAAATCGCAAAAACTTGTAAAAGATTTTGGCCGTTTCGCTTCAAACGCCTTGTTCGAAACCAATCACAGCGGACTCCAGAGAAGAAACTTCGTTGGGCGATGCAAAGTTACAACATAGAGGCTTTGCGAAACAATAACTACGTCGGAAATGTGCGGACAGCACAGGGAGAGCACCGAAAACTCTTGGGTAAAATTTGCTCGCAACAGATTCAACAAAATGAATCGTTCCTTCAAGGAGGCAACTAAGTGCCTTCTACCAACCGCAGTACTCAACTGCGCACCGTTGGGGGGTCGAAAGACCTCCCATCCATGTAAGTCTGTATTATATATTGAATTTCAAAAAAGCTTATGGAATGTTTCGTCCCCCTCCATGCCATGATGTCATCTGCTCCAACCCACAACCACGAGCGAGTCCCGAAAGCTAGCAATTCTCAAGTAAGCAGCATCTGTTCTCACCGCATCCACTGTTGCCGGATAGACCTGTGTTTCCGCAACGAGGCAGAAAAGATTCACAAGAATTTGCTGAGCTTTCACCTGGCAGCTGATTCTCACCCAGAAGGAAGGATGTCTGGCTATTTGTCACCTCGTATCGCAAACGTCCCGAATGCACAAGTACGCTCAGTATCTTGGTGCCAACGTTCATCGTCCGGTTACGGACCCGTGGAGGCCGGTTGCCTCCAACCCAGTTAAGTCGTTTAATTTTTTTCATTTACCTTGTAAAAAGCCGCCTATGTTTTGTTCCAGAGTTCGTTCGGCCAATGGGGATGCAGCGGAGAGACGTCAACAACCCGAAGGAAGACAGAAGAGCAACCCATTCACTATTTGCTGGTTCGTAATCAGCTGACCATTCGACCTTGCCCACCGAGTTCGATCACCCACTTGAACGAAGAAGACGGATCGACCGAGCAGTCACATGGATGACCCGACGAAGCACGTGGTGTTTCCGAAGCGGAGGACAACATTGCAGCGAAATATGATCGACAGTCGACGAAGCACATGGTGGAACCGAAGCAGATGACAACATTCCAACCGAAGCAGAGGACAACATCGTACCGAAATATGATCGACATTCAACGAAGCAGCAGAGCAATCGTGCATCGATGAATGATGCTACGTATATTGAAAAATTGTGAAACACTCTTGAATTAGTTTTTGGTGATGAATTTGATAACTGTATGAGAAGCTAGGATATTTGCAAGTTAGACTCAGTCTTGTAGCAGGAACAAATTTTATTGTTAAAAAGTAACCTTTTTCACGGTGGCCGGCATGTTCACGCGTAGCGGAATATATTGACGTCGGTTTGCCATAAAATTAGGAAGAGAGCTTATCTCTCTTATCAATTAGGAATTCTATTCCGATCGTACGATCGAGAATCCGATCGTGCTGATGATTCGTGCCTATTGTTGCTAGATCTAGGTAGATAGTAGCGATAACAGCTTTAAAAGCAAGTGAAGCAGTATGCTCCAGTCAGTAGCCAATAAAGTGCCACACTATTAACCTCGAACCGCGTTTCGTTTTCTCGCCAAATAAAATTGGAATATTTGCTAAGTATCAAATTATTAGTTTTTGATATCCACAAGAACAATCTGCCGAAATATCGTACATACGATTTACATCAAAACAGATCATATTTTCAAAATCCATTGGCGCCTTTCGATTTTTTTTGTCCTTGAGCTTAACCACTCGCTGCAGAAGCTCAAGTCACATATTTTAAAAAGCCCGCAGGTGGTTTTTGTGGCATTTTATCCCAGGATTCAACTAGATGGCGCTTCAGAACTTCCAACCCGTCATGTTTTGTAGAGTAGACTTCGGGTTTCTGTATACCCTAGAATGTGGGGTGCCCGAGAAATTGGAGAACGGTTGCCATAAACCGAGTGAATTTTAGGAATTATGTTCGTCAAGTTATGTCGTGAGACGGAATACTATGTAAATAAATAAAATAAATAAAACACCTCTTCAGGGTGTTCGGTTGATCTTCACCAGGAAAGTACGGGTGATTCCGACCCAGACCTTTAATAAGACAGATTTCTGTCGTCTTGTAGCATTTAATACGTTTGCATAGGTTCGTGATCTTTCTGGCAACCAAAATTTGTAGTTCTGTTTTTTCACGAACCGCTGTCTTGCTTCTGTTCAAACGAGAGGTCTTGAAATCTTAGGATCTTGCAAGGCTGGGCCTAAAAATCATCTTCCAAGATCCGATGGCGATTTTGATCTGGTGTATTAAAATCTATCGTCAATTTATAGTTACTACGCCAAAAATTCTCTCAGGATGCATCTTGCCTATCTTCACCATGGTAGGTGTCGCCACTGTAGCTTGACGATCCCCACCATACTATACTTGGGTACTTCTGATCTCCAGGTATCTTCCAAGTACGAGCCAAAATTTAAAAAAAATACATACACTCTTTGGACAACTCACGAAATATGTCTTTCTACCTTTTCACAGCCTGGAACTAGGCAATCAAAGCACTACGTCAAAGTTCAAGGACTATTTTTACAAAATTAACAAAAATATCCTCTGACAGCTTAGACATAATGTTAACAAGGTGACAAGGGGTAACTCGATTTTGTATACTTCGTAATAATCACTCCTAAAGTTTTGTTGCAGTTCATTCGCCGGATCCTGTATTTTGAAATCGCTCATTTATTGTTGCACACTTTTTTCTGTCATGTAGTTAGCCATTATCATTTCTACAGAAGCAGAATTTTTGTAAAATTATGATATTCTAAATGCATTCACCTGGAAAACCTAATTCGAATTTAGTGGAAACCTATCCATGAGCAGGAATATCAGAAAGTTTGATAACTGAAATTCGATTTTTTATATGAATTTCTTCGTCCATTGCGTCAAAATCGATGATCGAAATGTACAAATCGAGACCTATGTATGTAATCGCAAACTATTTGTTGTGTGCTGGTTGTCTATTAGTCAGGCAACGCTTTTTGCCGACCGGAGACGGATTTGCTGTATATTTTTGCGGGCCTGCGTTCGGTTATTCTCCATAACCATATGCTTTTAACTATGGTTTCGATCGAGGGTTTATCTCCGATGCTTGGTTTGTTTGAACTTTGCGAGTATTTTTAAGAATCGTATTATACTTTCATTCACCCAGGGCAAAGAAGTTATTTGAAAAAAATTAGTTTAAGAGTTTTCAAGTCGATTATGATGGATTTTAGAGGTAACATTATTTTCACCACGTCTCCTTGCATCGTGAATATCTCAGAAACACGTAACCTTAAGCATTTGAAAAAACAGACAAGATAGCCCTTTTCATAACGAACACCACGCTTCACGCTGCCAAAATTTTACACCCATACCCTAGGAATGTTACTATTCCCGAAATTAAGTGGCCGGATAGTAATTGATCATAGCTTTATTAGCAAACGTCGTATAATTTAGATTTAGTGGTGCATCGCCATACATTGGACGTTGCTTATTATCGATGGATTTTGATTTTTCAAGCGAGGCACAAACGGTTTTCTCTCATTCCTTTCCATATTTTAGTTAGACCATTGCACAGTGGTCCAGAAATGAAATTTAGCGGGAAACTATTATAAGCGTCTTTCCCTTCAGTTTGATGCATTTGATGTCTTAACCTTCCAGCCGTTGTAGAATAATGTAGGCCTCTATCTTATCACAGTTAGGAAATAATTTTAGGTTCTCAGGAATCTTATGAACCATCCCAAAATTTTTCCAGTCAATATGACCGCCTTTAGTTGTAGTAAAAGTTTATTTAAGACATCAAATGCATCAAATTTAAGGGAAAGACGCTATTGTTTCCCGCTAAATTTCATTTCTGGACCACTAAAGGGTGATACGGTCAAAATTTAGTCAAGGGAAAACGCGTGTAAATTAGTGAAATCGTTTATTTAAAAAATCAAATGAAATTTCTTGTTCAAATTTAATTAGTATAAAATTCAGGAAAAATATTCATTTAGGCTTCCGCTTTTCCAAATCCGAATTGCCGGGCCTTACGCTTAACCCCTGCCATCAGATTTTGTACAGCCACCTTGTCCACCTTCTTCGCCGCAGAAAGCCAGTTTGCCTTGAACTGCTGCTCGTCCTTAGCAGTTTTTTTGGTCTTCTTTAGGTTCCGCTTGACAATAGCCCAGTATTTCTCAATTGGGCGGAGCTCTGGCGTGTTGGGAGGGTTCTTGTCCTTGGGAACCACCTGCACGTTGTTGGCGGCGTACCACTCCATGGCCTTTTTACCGTAATGGAAAGATGCCAAATCCGGCCAAAACAGTACGGAACAATCGTGTTTCTTCAGGAAACACAGCAGACGTTTATTCAAACACTCTTTCACGTAAATTTCTTGGTTGACAGTCCCGGAAGCTATGAAAATGCTGCTTTTCAAGCCACAGGTACAGATGGCTTGCCAAACCAGATATTTCTTCGCGAACTTTGACAGTTTCATGTGCTTGAAAATATCTGCTACCTTTCCCCTGCCTTTTGCCGTATAAAACTCCTGTCCCGGAAGCTGCTTGTAGTCGGCTTTGACGTAGGTTTCGTCGTCCATTATCACGCAGTCAAACTTCGTCAGCATCGTCGTGTACAGCCTCCGGGATCGCGCTTTGGCCGTCGTATTTTGTTTATCATCGCGATTTGGAGTCACTACCTTCTTGTAAGCCGATAGTCCGGCTCTTTTTTTGGCTCGATGCACGGTTGTAGACGATACACCCAGCTTATTTGCGGCATCTCGGAGAGAGGTGTTA
Organism: Uranotaenia lowii; assembly: GCF_029784155.1. Lineage (NCBI taxonomy): Eukaryota > Metazoa > Arthropoda > Insecta > Diptera > Culicidae > Uranotaenia > Uranotaenia lowii. Next base: position 183,215,261 of record NC_073691.1, read on the forward strand.
GGGTTTCGCTTGAAACTACCGGCAACTCTCTTTGTCTTCTCAGCGGCTTCCGGTTTTCGATTTCCCCCCGATCCAGATTTCCTGGCTATCGACAAACGTTCCCCAAACGCTTTAATTACATTTGTAACGGTCGATTTGGCAACTTTTAGCGATTTTGCCAGCTTTGCGTGCGAGTAGCTCGGATTTTCGCGATGCGCGAGCTCTTCTTCCATGGACGGCATTTTGACAACTGAAGAGTGAATTCCAAAATCAAAATAGGAGCAACATTCTACACACACACAGCTTCAAAATGAGGGGTGTTTAGGTTTTTTAAATGCAAAATTGAAAGAAATACGTCAAGTTGATATTGACCAAATTTTGACCGTAACACCCTTTATGCATTGGTTTTCAATTTTTTTAACTCACCGCAGATCACTAAATATAATGTGTGAAAAAATAATTTTAATTCAATTTTCGATATCTTTACAATGATAGCTGTTATATGAAATAAGAACTTCAATGCAATACAAATAAGATTAGATTTTCTTAAATGATTTTTTTTCACAACTTTATCTGAAAATTATGTTTTTATCATTGTTTCAAATCTGAAATTAAGGACTGATTTTTATTTGCTTCTCTTCCATTTAATGTGGGAAGAGTCCACGAACTGTCATGGAAACCTTTTTCGTATCCAAATAAAGATGGTATTAAGCTCTCATCGCCCCAAGACGTCTTTAAACTAAATCAGCTTTTGGTATTTCCGTGCTGCTACCGCAAAATGTTTCGAAAATCGACTGGAATGGTTTTTTTTTGCTCGGCAATCTTTATTTTTGTTTTACATAAGGGTCCAACGGCGATCTGGAACCAGCGTCTTCAGTTGATTTCACTCAAGATTCTAGTCGAAACATCAATTTCTCAGTTTGTTGCCCTGCTTCCGGTAAAGGAGAAGGATTTTCTGTATTGACCTTTTTTTTATTTATTTGACTTAAAAAAATTATTATACGCAACAACACATTTGGTTGAATCTGAAATGACATCCGATCTCGATCAATCTAATCATGAAAAGATAACACTCCTTAAGTTATGATTGCTGATAATACTACTAGCACTACTTATGGCATTCGCAACTCTTCATTTAAGAATTACGATTTATTTGACAGGGGATAACTATGGATATAGAATCCATTATTTAAGTATTCGGTATTTCTTCCTAACAGTTCAATAAGCTATTCCAATTTGGGAAGCTCCTTTTCTAACTATCGTTAAACCTAAAAAAATTATTTAGAAATTGAGAATGCTTTGAACATTTCGTAATTCAAATAGAATAGATTGATTCTTGTTTTGGTGATCGTTGTAAAACCAGTTCTCCTGTACTTCAGTGGTGGTTTAACTGATATTGATGCTTTTTCCAGCACATAAGAAAAATGAGTTCGAGATGCTTCAAATTCATCGCTGCTCTCGACGAGAATCTGTTTATCCTAGCCGAGCTGATGTGGAGGCTTTTATTGTGGTGAAACTAACCCGCGGCGTCGACACGAGAAATCATTCTTGCAATCTGCTGTCGGGTTATTATATTGGCAACCTCAGCATTGGTTTAGTGCGGCCGGCTAGTCACCTCGTGCTATGAGCTGGCTTAGCACAGCATCCACTGGCGGATATCTTATAAAATATAAATAAAAGCATTTCTGTTGGCTCCCATTTCAACTCAACTAGGCCAGTTTTCGTGAGGCTGCTGCTGCTGTTGCCGCCAAATATGATGGGCTCCAAATCTGAGTGTTGAGGCAAAGCGTGGTAACATTTTTCGCGTCGAGGTTTTGTTTCTTCATCATCTGGAAGATTTTGTGAAAGGAGGCAATAAGACGGTTTATTTCGAGAGTTTCGAGTGTAATCTGCACGCTCCGGCTCAGGGTCTTTGTCTCGGCACGATGCTGACTCCGGTTGGCCGTTGCTCTTTCACAGTCGGTCGGAATTGTGCCGCTTCTGGCTGGTGCCCTTTTTAGTGGTCTCGAAAAATGCTTCGTTCGTTTGCCATGTTGAAAAGCAAAACCAGGAGAAGGAAAAAAACAACAACTAGCCCATGGAAAGCGGCAAAAAACTTGCAAATTCACACAGGTATTTATCTGTCATTCCTTTATCGTTGATGATTCTTACGTTCGAGCAGGAGTTTCGGGAACCGGATCACAGTTCAACGTCTGATCTTGTGTACATGCGGTTCGAGGGGTTTGTCCGGAAGGGAGGAGCGTCCATCTACAGGCGAAATCAAAAAGAGTAAAAAAACGTGCCCGCGCTCTTATATATCGAACGATGTTTTCCCGCAAGACCCATGGAACCAGAAGAGGATTGCGAGATCCAGGTATAAATCCTATAAACGAATGGAATGAAAGCGGCAAGGAATCGTGATGTTTTCAGAGATTTCTTGCGGTGATTCGAGCCAGAGTCAGGAGCGATGCGAACGAACAAAAATAATAAGAAACACTAACACAAACGTAGTAATTATGCCGAATCTGGAGGAATAGCGAGCGAGGCCAGCCAAGCATCATCCAGGAGCAAGCAACGTGTGTTCCGATGGGTTAGTGCTGGCTGGCTGGGTGATGGTCATTTGTTGCCCTCCTGTACTGTAAGGATAGACCCAATACCATGGCTGCGGGCGCACGATGATTTCTTCTTTGCGCACAACATCCGCGTGCTGTTGAAATGGGTTTTGTTGCTGACCAAAAAAGCGCTCCCAATGCAACATTTATCCGGCAAAAAAACAAGTAACGAATTTTTGGTTGCCGGCTGAGATCCCAGTCCCAGTCAGTCAGTCTTACGGATATGAGAAGGCAACAATTTTCGATTTCCCTCCATGACTTGCGCATTTCATGTGCGCTTTCCACGCTGATTGAAGAAACTAATCAGATATGGAAGCTGAGAATTTAGTCTGGAATCATCGTTGTGCGATTGTTCCTTGGCTATGCTTCCAATTCTGAAAAACAATAAATGATAAAAAAGCGAATCTTCAAAATTGAAAAGTTATTTGAATTAAAAGATCTGTAATTCAATACAATAATTCATAGTTTGATTGTTGTCAGTTAATCACGTTTAACACTTAAAAACCAAACGTAAAAAGTGTGTCTTAACAATTCGTTTGATGTTATACGCATTAAAATTTCGGTCACTATTCTACCCTTGTATTTCAATAGTTGAATTTGTAGTAAAACATTGGTAATAAATGCTGGATACGCCCCGAGCTTTCAACCTTTCGATCGTGTTATCATTTTTTAATTTTCAAGAGTTCATCAATCAAAGAAAAAACATGCAAACGAAATAGTTTTGGAACCAAAAATTCTTATCGATTTTAATTGCTACTCGCCTGATGTTCTTCAACTTTACATGCAATATCCCTTCTATTTATCAAGAAACATGCATAAAAATTATACTGCTGTAATTTTCAGATTCCAAAGTCTCTAACTTAAAAAATGTACAAGTTGAGAGAAAATTTTCTTCAAATGATTCTACACAAATTCTTCGAAACTAGGATTGTTCGATATTCTGGAAAAGATCGATTCCACGACAACGCTTCAGCTAAACTTCTTCTAAAATTTTGTTAATTTTTGCTGTCTGAGATAAGCTTTATACTGAAGTAAATAGTAAAAGCGACAAGGCTCACACATTTGAATATGAAATGTACGAGCAATAAAAATATATGTTTTAAAATTCAACATTAGAATGTTTAACTTGTCACGCCTTTGGTAGAGTGTTTATGACATATCAAATACAGAATAAATACTTATATGCGAACAGAATAAGTCTAAACTGTTTCAACTTATGTGATAAAATCAACTCAACCATTCTAATTTAGCTCACTTGGTGAAATGCTAATTTTGAAAAAGCTTCTGTTTTAATACAATCAATTCAGCCACAGGTCATAGTACAAAGGTAACGTGTTTATCATCTGGAAGGCTCAATTTCAATTCTTCAAGCATCCAATTTTTTCAAGTATAGTTTTCATTAGGCATAGAGGCAATCTTAAAATAATTATTTGAGGAACGTAATATTTCAATTAAAGATATAAAATGAACGCTTTTTTTCTAGAATTTTTTTTTATTGTGGTCTCATTCAAAAGCTGAACTACCTTCTACCGGCTATCGAATTTGAAAGTTCCCATAAGAACTTAAATCTTGAGCTGAGTTAAATGCTATAGATACTTAATTTAAGGCTGAGTAAGGTTTCAAATGATCATTCTTCGGAACTTTCAATTTCTTGAGCATTCGATAAAAGTAGTATTTCGGATGGGGCAGGTATAAAAATTCTGCATAAAAATGAATGAAATTCTTCGGAATAAATCGAAAAAAAGAACTTCGAATGATCGAAAGATCGGACCGAAAATAATTGATTTTTTCAAGCCTGAATATAAGTCCGAATGGTCGATATGCCGAATAGACGAAAAGCCGAATGGTCATTAGGACGAATGATCATCAGGCCAAATGGCAGCTACCTTTTTTTGATTCACCTAGCAAAAAGGTAAATTTTACCTTTTTAGCATTCATCTAGTAAATTAGTAAATAATACCGTTTTGCCATTCACTGATTTAAACAGTAAATGCTAGTTGTTTTGGTTGGTTTCTTGAATAAAAATAAAAAAATCATTGTAAATTTGATTTTTATTAGATAAATAGGGACTTCTATCTTATATTTATGGTAGGAATGTATCACCGTGTTTTAAAAAAAATTTACAGACAAGTCCTTTTTTCGTCAGGCTCGTGGCAATTCCATTCGCGTTCTTCCGAGCCACCATGGCCGCTGAATCCTCTTGCATTGCGTTTACAAATTCATGCACTTCTCCGTTCGACTAATCAGATCAGGTCCGGCTTTTCTGGAATGATATCTGGAGGATGACGTTGAATACACCTCGAAGCTCTGTGGGCGAATCTGAAACAAAAGCTAAGGATTATGACGAGAAGCAGTACAACTAAATGATATCTGATAAAGATAGAACCAGAGACCGACAAAAAACACAAACACAACACAATACATAACGTGCAACACAAATCCTGGAGTGCTGACACATAAATTTTTGTGTGCGACACTTTGGTTTGGCACAGCACTTCAATTGTGTTGTGTTGCATCAAATCAACACGACACAGTTCCCAGTTGTGTCGTGTCGAGGATAACACAGCACGCAACACAGTGTTGTTACGAGCAAGGCTATTTTTTCACCCGTCGCACTTGACTGGACAGCATTTCTCCGTATTTTCAATGGCGAAGCTCTTCACTCACATTGTGTTGAGCAAAAGCAAAAGAAAAAAAAATATCCAGTTCGGCTGCTAGCAAGTAGGCGACGAATTGAAAAAAAAGCTAGCTGGCAGGAGCAACAATGATAATCGTATCGGGACCGGCACACGAACACACTGTGTCGTCAACTGTGTCGCATACTGTGCTGTGTTGCGGCCGACACGCAACAAAAGTAGATTAACACAGACACAGCACAGCTTCGTTTCGGAAGTGCTGTGTCATCAAATTGTGTTGCACTTACTGTGTTCGTGCTGTTTTCGGTCCCTGGATAGAACACACTTACCATTCTGTTCCGATTTTCGCATATTAGGCACGAACAAAAACTTGTTCCTGAATGGCAAAACAGCTTAACCTCAATAAACGGATTTGGCAAATAGTTACTTTTTTCGAGATGAATTGGACCGTTTTGTTTAGCTCAATCCAGGTTAACTTCACCTCGCTGCGAGGTAAGTTTTACCTTCTTTACATTTACCTTTTTGTCTAGGTGAATTGTACTTTTTAATTCAGGTCAATTCAGATGAACTTCACCTCGCAACGAGATTTACCTATTTTGGATTCTTCTCGGTGAATTGTACCTTTTTTCCAGCTCGATTCAGGTAAACTTAACCTCACTGTGTGGTGAGTTTCACTTCGAAAAGGTAGAATTTACCTTTTCGGCTTACACGAGCGTTCACCCTGCTATCTCGGTAAATTATACCTTTTTATTATTTTCCGTGAATAGTACCACTATGTGATTTGCATGTTAAAAATGAATGATTGAAAATCAACCAAAATTTTCTCCTAAAATTTGTTTTATATAGTAAACAAACCGACAAGCAGCCGAACAGAATAAAATTGTGCTGCTTTATTTTTTACGTCTGATGATGGGTGAAGAAAAGTAACCCGAAACGTTGCGTGTATTTAAAAAAGTTGTTTCACCTACCGAAAAAACTCAATAAGTAAAAACCTTGTACGTATTGTTTTATATAGTTTATCGAATAAATCAAGTATACTTTTTTTGGAGCAAAAATATGAAAAAAGGTGCGAAATAAGAATAGTACCACTTGTGTTTTTCATCAAAAATCAAGATTTCTTTTGTTTTTTTTTGGCTTAACTAGAGACACTTTAACACTTTCATGTCGTTCGTGTCTTTTAACCCTCATCCGCATTAGGGTGTCATTTTGACACCATTGCAAGTTTGAAGGCTTGTAACTTTTTTCAGAAACTTCAAAATACAAAAATTTCTTCGGGGACCCAAAATGAATTCAAAAGTTCTTCAATATTGCATCTTTACTTTTTTTATGGACGAACCCTGGAAGCCTGGACAAAAAAACTCCCTTTTCCGACTTTTGGTGTCATTTTGACACCACAAAAGTAAAATCTATTTAAGTCGTTTGAATTATTATGAACTTCATATAAAACTTATATCCATAGAAACCTTGTAATGTCAGTAAAATATGTTTAGAACATTATATACAGCTAAAGTTACAAGTTTTCTCGTTATTCAGCATGAAAGAAAAAAAATCCGAAAAAAACATGCCTCACGAAAACTGCTGTAGTTCATATGTTACACGTTCAAAAAAATATTTGCCTTATGCATATGAAAGCTGAAGTTAATGCCTACATCATGAAGACAAGAAATATTTTTTTAAATTTTTTTTAATGAAATGGTCACAAAAAGTTCAAAAAAGTGGTCTAAAAACCCTACTTTTCATTCGATTGCTAGTAAATACTGTTTGAGCGATGGTAGAGTTTTGAAAAAAATATGACTACAAAATGTATTAAAATTCCAACATTTTGCTGTCTTTAGATTTTTGATGCAACAAAAATTGAATTTACAGGAATTTTTCAAAGTTCACTACTTTGCGCGATTTTTTTACAAATTGAAATTTCATCTCTTTTTGTGGTCCACCGTCAGGTTGTACCCGGATTATCAGTGCTTTTACTTTGTTTGGACCAACCAAGAGTATATTCATTGGAAAGCACATTTAATCTTCATTCTAGTGAGGTGCAACAAATCACGCTGTGAGATTTCACAAAAATATGAAAATTATAAACGTAAAATCATTCCTGAATTTCTAGAACTACAAGCACCTCGTCCAGCAAAACGTGTTTGTTTGCTCTCCGAGTAGGTACGGTGGGGGGTGATTCGGGCAGAGAGCGAAGCCGACAAACGAAATAATGATGCGTGTCGTACATTTCTTGGTTGAAAATATTCTATTGAGAGTAGTTTGCATTTGCTAGTCACGACAAGCATCATTATTTCGTCTTTCGGCTTCGCTCTCTGCCCAAATCACCACCCACCGTACCTCTCGGAGAGCAAACAAACACGTTTTGCTGGACGCGGTGCTTGTAGTTCTAGAAATTCAGGAATGATTTTACGTTTATAATTTTCATATTTTTGTGAAATCTCACAGCGTGATTTGTTGCACCTCACTAGAATGAAGATTAAATGTGCTTTCCAATGAATATACTCTTGGTTGGTCCAAACAAAGTAAAAGCACTGATAATCCGGGTACAACCTGACGGTGGACCACAAAAAGAGATGAAATTTCAATTTGTAAAAAAATCGCGCAAAGTAGTGAACTTTGAAAAAATCCTGTAAATTCAATTTTTGTTGCATCAAAAATCTAAAGACAGCAAAATGTTGGAATTTTAATACATTTTGTAGTCATATTTTTTTCAAAACTCTACCATCGCTCAAACAGTATTTACTAGCAATCGAATAAAAAGTAGGTTTTTTAGACCACTTTTTTGAACTTTTTGTGACCATTTCATTAAAAAAAAATTAAAAAAATATTTCTTGTCTTCATGATGTAGGCATTAACTTCAGCTTTCATATGCATAAGGCAAATATTTTTTTGAACGTGTAACATATGAACTACAGCAGTTTTCGTGAGGCATGTTTTTTCGGATTTTTTTTCTTTCATGCTGAATAACGAGAAAACTAGTAACTTTAGCTATATATAATGTTCTAAACATATTTCACTGACATTACAAGGTTTCTTTTGATGTAAGTTTTGTTTAAATCGGTCTAACACGCCAACAGTTATAACGATTTTAGCTTGTGGTGTCAAATTGACACCACAAGTGCTGATTAGGGTAATGAAATCTAATGCGGATGAGGGTTAAAAGATGGTGGTTTTCAATAAGTGTTTAGATACTCAGAAACAAGTCGCATTCCTTTAGAAATTTCAGTACAGCTCGTTCACTGTGTCCATTATATTGAAGTATTTCCGTTAAACTTTCCTGTATTCCGTGTTTGACCCGGGAAAATTCATATCCTTTGCAGTCCACAAGAATATGTGCAACTGTGATCTGTACACCGCAGAAAGCGCATATAGGTGGTGGTTTGCGTTCAAAAATATATGAGTGGGTGAGTCTAGTGGTTCCAATCCGAAGACGAGTTAAAATGCGTTGTTCCTAACTGCAGTTTCTATCGGAAGTTTTGGATGGGGAGTTCTTAATTTGTCTCAAAAACGATCTGTTGGTGTGCCATTTATTGTGCCTAACATTCCAAATTGTGGTTACAACGAAACTGATAGCATCTTGAGATGGGATTTGAATATTACTCGGAGACTCCATTCGTCCAATATTCGCTTGTCGGTCGGCCTCTTCATAAAAATCAAGATGATTTCTTAAAATTAACCGTGTAAATGTTAATAATGATGCTTCTACGAAATATTTGAATAGATAATTGCATTTTACGACGTTTTGTAGTATTCCAAAAGTTTTAAAGGGCTTTTTAGAGATGCTCCTATAGCGCTAAGGAATTTGATATTTGAGCTATAATACTCTATTAAACTGCTTGATGTCTTCACTAACGTCATTAACATGACGTAAAATGATGAAACATAGATTCTAGGCTGAATTTGAATCCAAAAAACAGGCTTCCCATTCAAAAATACTAATGTTTTTAAACAGCCAAAAACTATTTCTCCAGTTTTAAGTCATAGATGACAGCACTACCTTGCTATTAAACGAAGTTGAGACCCATTCTCGAATAGTTTGTTGAAGCATATTAATATCTACATAGTTAATTCAAAGAAATAATCTTGATTTTTGTAGAAAAACATAAGTGGTACTATTCATTTCGCACTTTTTCCATATATTTGGTCCTCAATGCCAATTGCTTCATCTAACAATTTAAAACAAGTTGTAGAAGAAAATTTTGGTGATTTTCAATCATTCATATTTTAACAAGCAAAACACATAGTGGTACTATTCTTGTTTCGCTCACTGTATTAACCGCAAGTTAGGCCGAATGGATGCTAGGCCTAATGGTTGCAAGCCCGAATGAGTTTTAGTCCGAATGGATACTAGGCCGTTGTAAGGCCGAATAGTCATTTAGCCGAATAGACGTTCGGCCAAATGTTCTAAAGACGAATGGTCGCTAGGCAGAATGGATTTTAGGCCAAATGGTTTTATGGATGAATATTAGGCCGAATATTAGGCCATCATCTACTCAGTAACATAATATAATACCACGAACGAGCAAGCAAGTTTCACTGTTACACGATAGTGATTTCTTAGTACTGTTATTCAAATTTCGGTGAGGCAACCAGTTAATACTATTAACTAAATAGAATAGCGAACGACTAATCGGCCTTACGATCATTCGGCCTGATGACTATTCGGCCTATCGATTATTCGGCCTGAAATCCATTCTGCCTGTCTATTTAACGACCATTCGGCATTACTTTTATCCATTCGGCCCAACATGCAGACAATAGTTAAATAAATCTTATCGGTCAAGCGATCATTCAGCCTGATTATCATTCGGTCTAACGACCATTCGGCCGAATGACCATTCGATCTAGGATCCGTTCGGCCTTATGGGGGAATCTGTAAGTTTTTTTTTTCGTGAAAGACAAAAATTTCTACAGATTTCTAGACACATTTCTGACGCTTATTAGAGCAAAAGGAATAAAAGTGCAAATTTTATTAACTTTAAACTTTCAAGATTGTTGACTTCATAATTTTTTAAAATAAAACAAAAACTACAACTATCTCGAAAAATATATGAAAACTTTCATACATTTCACTTTGAACAAAAGATCCTTCAACTCTTCATTTAATGGTTTTTATTTTTCATAAAAATCATTTAAAAAATTTACTTTTTTCACTGAAGCACTTTATAAAACTTTATAAAACGAAGCGAAGGCCAATCTTTGATTTAAATACTGAAAGTGATCTCACACACAGGTATTGTTTTCAGCCCGGCGAGAAACTGACAAACGCAATCTTACAAAACTCGACAGGACGATGGTGGACTCTAAATGGTGCTTGTCGATGAATCGACCCTAGCACAGAGAAATCCAGAGGGTAGCAGAAGGAATTCAAGGCCAAAGCTAAAGGCAACTGCCGTTCCATGGAATTCAGAATGCGCAACGGCGGCGGCGACACGACGATACCCATCACTCAGAATCAGAAGCAGTCTCGAGTCTCGACCACTGCTGAAACGGTGGTGCTCTGCTCTGTGAGCCAAATTGTGAAACAACAACAACGAAGACGATGGCGACGACCAAGAGTGAAGCTCTCTGAAGACAACAGTCGAACGGATATCTTACTCGTCCGTCATTTGCCATTTTAAAAGTTCCCCAAACGTTCCGTTCCAAATGCTTGGCTTATTTTGTCCTGCGTCCCAAGGAAGGGTGTTCCTTAAATGAGGTCGTTTTTGTAAATTGATTTTTTCAGCAGGTCTAAAACTGAACCAACGTGCCTGTCGTTTTTTTTTGCCTAATGACAACTCGATACTACGGAGCAGTAACTGTTTCGTCTAAGAAGGACGATCCGCAAATTTCTTGCGCTGATATGATTTCAGAAAGTGACGATGCTATAGTGGCAAAAAAACTTGCGCAACTACTGGAATGTTGGAAATAAGGAATATACCGCGGGGTAAAGTAGAGGATAAAAAGGCAAAAGACTGAACTGAGAGATACTCTCGAACACATGTACAAGATACAAACGACAGCCAATGTCGATGGTTCGGAAATCGTCGAACGAGGCGGACTGCTGGAGGTTCTCTCCTGACTCAGCACCAAATGAACGGCGGAACGGAAGATGGTGCTATTTAGGAGAGTATAAGTATTTGCTTATGTGTTTGTATGCGCCCGGCCATATTCGAGAAACAAGCTGACGGCGCACTTGTGATCCCGCCGTTCCACTGCTGCTGAGCCATGCCGTGCCATCGAACGATCCGAGCGAACCTTCTACCAGCCAGCAATCCATGGGAGAGCGTAGCAGCAACAGTGGCAGAGCAGAGGAAAAGTTTTGGCCTCGCTTTCAGTTTAGCGTCGTCCCCGCTTCAGTTCGTGAGTGTTTGGTTTGTGTGTCCGCTGGAAGAAGCACACGCTTCACATGCCTCTATAGCAGGCTTATAACAAGAAGAAAGGTCATGTTGCTGTGACCCCGGCACTGTCGTCACCACTGCCGCTAATACACTAAACTTAGGAAAGCGCGAAATCAATCACGCCGTTGCAGTGTGCGCTTCCGGGTAGTTATTTAGTTCGTCGATAGAGCATCCGGAAATTATAGAAAGCGTTCCAGGCACTGGCGAATACCAGCCAAGCCTCGGCAATTCCAAAGAAAAGTGCAATCTCTTCTGGATGTGGAGCGCAACGATGCATACAGAACATCGCACACACATGTGCGGCTTAGTTGTTCGTTATGTCTCAGTGCAAAAACTGATATGATAAGCGTAATACGAAACTTTTATTGCGAAGTGAACGATGTGTTGTTTTATTATAAACTTGCTTATTCTGGTTTAAATTCAAGCTGAGAACTCGAAATTGGACTGGCCACTGTCCTTTGTGGGTTCGCGAGTTGATTTGCGAATCCATTTTCTTGCTGCATTAAATGGAACTTTTAAATGTGTAGTGGAACGACGTCGATGACCTCTGCGGGATAGGGGCGGTTAGGTTGGTGTCCCCGTGTACTCGAAAAAAAAAAGAATAGATTCTATACAGTACTGGAACGCAGTTTGTATTGAAAATCGGATTCTAATTGCCAAGCTTGATGCGCACCAACGTTAGCTCGAGAACAGTTCGTTGTGTTAGTTTACGCATGCGCACGCGCGGAATTTTCTGATTCTGGTACGATTATTAGTGCTTAGAAGCTGAACAAAACGCACGCGCACGATATCTCCCATGTGTGGTTGCTGAAAGATTGTCAACTCACACCAAATCACGCGGCTGGAGTACAATAAGTGTTCATGAGGCTACTTTAGTGTAATTTCCTTCTACTCCCAACGATAATCAACGTATTGCTCTGTAATCTGTGTCGTGTCTGCTGCTAAAACTATCAAATCAGTTCGTCGCTGTGGCGCGTGTGCACACATGTATGGCAGTAACGTATCAGAACAAAGAGACCAATTCTATACGGGCTATACTACCCTAAGTCCAGTTGTCTACACGATCATCTTGTGACGGAGACGACCGATGTCGTCTAGTTTAAAGTAACGTGAAACTCAGCGACTTGAAAATAGAAACGTTTCAATCAACCAGGCTCACCACATACAAGTGTTTATATTTGATTTGACACTTGTTGATCGTTCCGCTGAAAAACGTTGATAATTTCGTTCCGCTTGCCTTGGAGAACAGACGCTTTTATCAAAGGAAATTGACTCGGTACGCTGGTGTATTGAATTAAACGAAGCCAATTGTGTTTGCTTCTGCAAATGAAAAAGAAACTTACTATTGAGCGTCTCTGAACAAAAGCAACGAACTTTTTGAAACACTTAACTACCGATTGGAAAGAAGAATACAAATAAAAAGGAAACTCCGACCAAGACACCGGTCCGTAAGAAAACGAAGCCATGGACCACAAAATTGTATGGTCATCACCAAGGATGGTGGCAGGAATGCTGGAAACGGTCAGCTTTAATAACACCCCAAGAAGGAAGAAAAAGAGCAATTGCCGTCATCATCATCACCGTCGACAGTCATTATCATCAATCATGGTTCGGCTGTTTTTGTCATCATCATCATCATCACCAACTTTGAGCTGATCAATCATCATCACTGAATCTGATGATTCGACGTCATGAACCACCACTCTCTTGTGCTCATACAAAAGAAGCCGAGAGATCCAAAATGCTGTTAAGGATTCAGCAAGATACCTGAACGAGGAAGCACGAAGGAAAAAAATCCGGTCACCATAATCATCACCACTACCACCATACCATGTCAGTGAGGCTAATGTCGAGACCTGGAACCGGGTTTTGTTTTTTTTTCGGCTATGAAGAAGATACAGCAAAAAAAACAAAACCCAAGCAACAAGAAGGTACATACTTAAAACAACGATAATGATCACATAAAAACTGTTTCCATTACTTTTGATAGCGCTCTTCTTTTCATACGTTTGCCTTCTTCGGGTTACGTGTTACAGTTCGCCCTTTCTGTGGGCTCGGTCTAATGTAGGAAATTAGTTGAGTTTTTTTGTACTCATACGAGCCCTTCTAATGGTGTCAGGAAAACATTTGAACTGGAATCCAATTCGAATCAATCACAGCCAAGCTACAAAAATATTCGAGGTTGAAACCTAGGTTTTTAGTTCAATCAGAGAATAAGCAAGTGAAACAAATTCTCAATTTTGGTTGCTTCAATCCAATCCAAAAAAAAAACTAAATAAATTGAGATTAGAAGATCAAACCTATTTTTTACTGTATTAACCCTTTTTGAGTCAATAACAATCAATCAATTGTTTGTGAAATTTAAATTTCGATAATGCTATCGCCATTGCACGTCGGTTAAAAAAGTAAGCTAATGTAACTATTCGTTTCAAGCTATTGGTGATTTTTTCATACAATTATCGTGTACCTAATTAAGAAAAACTGATAAAATTTAGGTAGCCAAACAGACACATCACTCGTCATTAGAGATTGATGATCTCGGTTTCTTTTTTGCTCTACTCAGCAACGTGAATTCAAACATAAATCATACGATTTTGGCGATCCAAAGAACACATTTTTTCGAAATTTCTCAATTTGATGGAATAACAATTTTCATACATAATTTGAAATTTTAACTTTTTCTGGATCATCACACTTTTAATTGCTGTTGTATAAACATTTGCGTTACCAGTGTTCAACCGGGTGGAAAGTGTATAGCACTTCTGGCCCCTATCCATCACTCTCACGTTCGGGATACATGGGGGCACGACGACGATACCGTGAGAATCGCTTAACCGCTACCGCGCCTCGCCAACCCGCTGGAGATGTTGCCTATCGGATGCCGTACTGGCAGCAGCAGCAGCAGTAGCGTTCGTCGTCTGTCGGTCAGGGAACTCTCAGACTCGCTCTGTATGCAGAACTTAAATTAAAGAAAATAAAATAAAACAACAACATTCTCACCAGTAGAAAAATCATGGCGGCAGTAGCGCTCATTCTGCTGACGCTGCTGATGTGAAATCCAAGACGGAAGAAAACGCTAAATCACGAAGTAATTTAAATCTTTCCCAACGGTCGGAGGCGATGTGGCGGCTCGTCGGTCGATTCCCCCCATCAACTTCCTGAGAAGACGCTCACAGTTTCTTCACTGTGCGGCGTCGCGTGTCTTTTTACAAATATTAGTCATAGTAGAAAATAAGCCTCTATTTTTTTCGGGTTTCCCAGCCTTGATGAGCAACCCTTCTTTGCTTCCGAGCAAACGTGGCTGCGAAATTACAAAGGTATTACCTATAGCAGGGCCCGACAGTAACCACCCAGACAATTGCGCGCGCAAATTTGCCCTACGTGTCTGCGGAATAAAACTCGCTCAAGCGACCCTAGTTTTGCTTGTTAATCAGCAAAAAGAAAGAGGGTCTTTCGGGCTTAACATGATAAATAGCAGAAGGTATATGCACGAAACCTTCTCGGTCTCTCTCTGTTCGACAAAGTTTGTTGGCCTTGTTCGATCTTGTTCTAGTTCAGGAATAGAACTTCCTACATCGACGATAAGCGCTCTTTCTTTACAATATAATAGAAGGAAGAAAACGTTCGCGTATCAGATCGTGCACATTAAAAATAAAGAATGATAGATGATGTATTAAATCGACTATCAACAGCACAGGCAACATTTTTAACTAAAAATGCGATAACATACGTAAATTTGGATTTGAAATATGCTTTCGAACTTTTGGGAATGTCATTTAACCAACGTTCTTAATGTTATTGTTTAACATCAGCTATTGGTTGTCGAATGCTACCTATATGGTAATTTCCACTCTAAACCATTGCAATGGGTTGATTTGCCTGTATCAGATAATTACTATCAATAGCTTCGTTCAATCGTAGGTAGAAATTGATTTCTACTGGTTTCTGTCAACTGGTAGTTGTTCAATGAGCCAATGCTTTGGTCGAATCTAGTCAGGTCGCTGTTCAATGAAGCAAGTTGAAATCGATCGAAACTAGTCAAAACCGATCCAACCCGGCCGGAGGATTCTTTTCGACCTGGTACAAATTGATCGATGTTAATTGGAAAAACATAGGTGATCAACTGTCAATCCATTTCGACCTTTTAAGACCAGACTGCATTGAACACACTTAATGTTACTTATTGCTCTGAAATTGGCAGTAATCGCTCACCGGGGAACTTTAATATAGTTCCGTAAACGCGATAAAATTAGATATTCTATTAGATGTACGATTCGAGCGAGCTTTATTTCAGTAGATAGGCTTCTATAAATTTATCACTAACCAACAGCTTCATTGTTGCTGGCTGGCGAACGACGCCCTAGCTACCCTAGCTAAAGCCTGCGAAATCTTATTGATGGTGCGTTATAACATCTGGAGAGCATTCTCCTCCTCATCTGTTGGATCATGGAAACCGCAACCGCCATCAGCCTAGCACCGATATGAACATTCGTCCGCGTGCGTGGCCTCAGGAACGTCGCGCCGTCATCGTGGATTAAAAAAAAAGCTTAAATAAAACGTAAGACCGGCCGGCATCATCGATACATTCTTCATTCGGTGCTGCTGATGATGGTTGATTGATTTCGTTCGCCGTCGTGCAACCATAAATATGAGGCTGCTGGTAGACGAATGAAGTTTCGAAGCAAAAGGTTACTGAACTTCTGATCGTTTGGTGGTGTGTTTTTTTTTGGCACGAGAAACAAAGCCATGATTGAAGCGTAATTTGAGGATTAGTTTCGGGCTCTGTCTGTGAAAACGAACTTCAGAGAAAACATTTGGTGGCAGGAAGTTATTCTTTAAGAAAATTTCAAGTTGAAATCCATGATCCATGTAAGGGAAAAAGTTTTTATTTTTATCTGCTTAAATCTAACCATGAGTCGTTTCCTTACATTTTTCAAATCAACTCTTTGAAAGCCTTTGTACACACGTTTTACTTGCACTCGAACTACGCTTTTCGCTCATAGATAGCGACAGTAAGCGCTATAAGTCGCCATGTTTGCTTTATGAATGCGACATCTGTCAATAAAACAATCATTTCACATAGCTATGGTTTTCGTTTTAGGGAAGAATAACCCTGGTGGTTGAACTCCCTTAAGAAATGGTTTTCGTTCGAAAGCACCGTTTTTTGTGTTAACATGTCTGAAGTTTTTGCGGGAAAACAACATTTGCGAAGATTTCTGTTTCGCTGTTGCCAACAAATGTACAGCATCGTTATCCGATCAAAGTGATTCAGTCTAGCTAGGCCAAGATTTTGATGGCGGGCCTTAAAAGCTTCGATCAGACCATGATACTGTGGCGGGACTTTGGCTAATTCCTGCTAATAGGTACCGCATATGCTCACTGGCGCCAGCTATGAGCATACAGCGGATTACCGCTTATGCATCTGATGTACCTTATCCAGCCTTTTAACTAAATGGTAAACTTTTCCCAAACACATTATATTGACGGCGGAAATATTCAAATAGAAGAACTCTTAAATTCGATGTGCTATATCTCGGAATCTCCTCGAGTAAATTCTTGAGCTTGAGCTTCAGTTTGCTGGGAACAAGCAATACAATTTCACTGTACAATTTTGAGTATCTCCTACTTTCAAATGAACCAATAACGACGCCGGACAAGTCCGTGTAGTCGATAGAGGAAGTGAAAAGCAGCACATGTGATGATTTGTTTTGCGGAGTACGGCTACAGGCCATCCCTCCGCAAATCTCACGCTAATTGTTCGGGGGTAAGTATTATGTGGCATTTTTTCCTGTTGAGGAGAGAGTCCACTGCGACCTAAATGGTTGATCTATTGTGGTATTACGCCGCGTTACTATTTTTACTTTTCTATGCTACCGTGAACGGCCCTAATTCTGCGCAGTTAAGGATTTTTCAAATGATTTATGTTATAAAAAAATTACCTTTCAATGAATATCCTCAAAATTTTGTGTACAGTTGGGCTAACTAACAAACTCAACGGCAAAAATAATGAGAGCTCGATTTTGACACAAAAATGTGGATTATTTACAACATTTGGAAAAAATGCAAGTGGCCCTTATTTTGCGCACTATTTTCTATTTGTTCCTAATTCTGCGCATATGTCCCATATTCTGCGCACCCAAATAAAACCAATTTACCACTCCATACTGATAAGACCAACATTTAATTTTCTTAAAATGTATTAAAAAGCATTTTTTACGCTATTGCAAATTGCGAACGCGTATTGCAAATTATGAAAAAGGGCCAATTCAAGCCTTGGATCTTTGAAGCTTATGTGAAACTTTCTTTCACTATTTCTTACAGATCCTTTTTTCCTGCAGCTCGCTTACCAAATATTTGTTGACCGATCATGTTCTTCGCCGGATTTGGTCAAACTAACTTGTTTCGTTGGCGTGCAGTGCAGACTATTCCGACATACAGAAGCAGTTCCGGCGGGCCACAAAATCGCCCCAGCAGGGGGAACTACGTGCTGCTTCATTTGGCTTACTATCAGTCAGTATCAGTAGTTAGTCAAAGAGTGCGAGTGAGCGGGTAAATCGAGAGAAGCTTCGCGTAGTTCCCCCAGCTGGGGCGATTTTGTGGCCCGCCGGAACTGCTTCTGTATTTCGGAAGTCTGTATAGTTGGAACTGAACGATTAGCACGCGAACACGATAGGGAACGGAAAACAAGATTTTCTATTTTTTGTCAACAAAACATGTAGATTCGAAGGGATTTCTAAGAAACTCCCAACAACTTTACGGATACCCTATCTCCATAAAACATATTAGAAAACTGTAATTAAAAGTTTCCTAACTCCCTGCATTCAATTCCTTGCAACTTTAACATCAGTTCTTTCCGGTGCTTTTCATTCTGCGCATTAGGAACATAAGTAAACAAATGGTGTCAAATTCTGCGCATTGCTTATATCATTGTTTTGATTTGAAAAACCTTTTTTATCTAAAATTTTTTTGGCAGTCATGTTCGGAATGATTTTATCTTTCACGTAAAGGCATTTCCAATGTGAAAATTCTGTTCAACACTGTTTCATTTGATCTTTTTATTTTCCTAACACTTAAGCTGTACTGCTAACGACGGCCATTTTTAAACGTTTGCTTCCTACATTTATTTTGATTTATTCCATTTCTCGCGAACAATTCATCAGTTTTCAAAAAAATTGGAAGCATTTTGAAGATAAACAGTAACTGAAGAGATTCAGCTTGTTTCATGGATATTTTGTTCATCAGATCTTGAAATATTTCTGTTTGAATATGAAAATGCGCAGAGTTTGGGACTGCGCAGAATAAGGGCCGTTCACGGTACTTGGCATCCCTGCACTATTGGTTGAAATTGCAGTTGTTTACCGGTAGCATTACGAGCACACACATATCCAGGTGGGATCTATACAAGTGCAAGCGAAGTTCCCTTGAAAAGATCCGTCCACATGTATGTGCTGCATCATTGAGGCGTACAATTCCAAGGTATACCCGGCTAGCATTTCACTAATGCTAAAACCGCCACCCTTCATCATACTTTTTGTGCCAGGTTATTTCACGACCGGGATTCGATCTCATGAATGCAAGGACGCTATCCGTCTTTGAATCCTTCCGCCTAAACGATTTAACTGAGCCATCAAGCATTGAAAGCTTAGCGAGCACCCTTAGTAGGCTCTGTCCAGAAAGTTGGAGATAAAAAACAAACACGAAACATAAGGCAGTTCCGAGTCGTGCTAAAAATAGCATTAGCGAGTAAAATCAGAAGAAACATTCTTTCCTTTTCCTCCGTTTGAACCGAAGTGATCAATTCGACTGAATGCGTTATTCATGGCACTAAATTTCAAAAAGAATTCTGGCATTTGATTTTTCACAACGTATTTAAATAGGGTTCACGTTTATAATCTCTTTGCAATAATGCTATTATTAAATGTTTTTTGTTGCAGTCAACCCTCACAACAAACGGATGTGATTCGAAATTCGAAAACAAAGAACTTCATCAATACCACTTTGGGCTTTTTCAGAACACAAAATACCGCCCTCGATCAAGGCTTGCCAAGAACCCGCGGAAACTACTCGAGCAGGATCTACAAATTTAGTACCTACTTTTTTTTAATGCGCTCTCTAAAACTCACAATACATACTATAATCAAAATGTGGTTGGACACTTATGGCACAGAAAACATAAAAGAGTAGAAGGCCTGCATTACACTTTTTTTATGAACTACCCATATGAAAAAAGTGGTTTTTTAAGGTTGATTGGCAATTAACTCTGTTGAAGCTGAATTTTAACACGAATTATGGTACGGAACAATAAGTTATCAGCCCTTGAATACTACATCCTCAGATTATCAATAAATTTCATTACTTTTCGCAAAAACCTCACAATAGAGGATGTTTCCGTTCCTATTTGGATATTTAGAGACCAATATCGTCGTACTGATCCGGAAACCAAAAGATTTCATCGTATTATGTCTACTGTCTGTGTACTGTCAGTAGTGAGATGAAGAAGCTTCTGATGACGACGACGAAGACGCTTGGCAAGAAATGATTCATGAGATGGTCGTCGGCGGCCGGCCCTGTCCACTGTAACCGGGGGATCTGATGATACATCATTTCTTTGTTGGTATTGTCTTCACCTGTAACGGGGGGCCTGGCTGGCGGTTGGGTTCTTTAGATTTCTGTTGTAATTTATTCCATTTGGTATGGTCAGTGTTTCCCATGGTGCTCCCCCTACAATTCCTCACATTTATTTATGGGTCTCGGATATCCAATCAACTCACAACTCGACAACCGAACACAGAAAGGTACTCGAGCTTGTGAGTTGGACTGGTTGGAGCAAAGTCGTCGAACTCCGTTTTTTTATTTGATACATTCATCAGATTGCGTATTTCAAATAATCGGGATGAATAAGCCATTGCTGCTTAAAATCCCTCGAGAAAAAAATGTATTTCAAATAGAATAAAAACTACTGCATCAGAGAATAACTTTAAAGTCCGTTGCCACAACTATTGCATACTGATCCAGATGAAAATTATTCATAAAATATATTATAAAATACACTGAGATAAATTGACAAGTAGGATATTTGTGATTCAAATTGAAAGGAAGTTCGATAAGGATAGTTAGGTAGGTAGCTCAGACAACCAGTGAGAATGTGATCAAACAAATCTACGAAAAGTGTTGAGTGACATAAGGTGTAGTGCATGGAGCAGAGCGGGCACATGTTGTCGATGGGTGTGAATCTAGTGGTTCACATGATCTTTTGCAAAGCTGTGACTAGATCCACACTCATTAACAAAGGTGTTCCGTACGACATCGACAGGCTGTGAAGCCACGAGGGATATATAGCAACTAGTGGTTGAAGTGGTAACCGTCAATCCCAAACACTCTGAGCAGAGTGATAGTTAAATGGTGGATAGTGTGGACGAGGGGGAATTGTTTTTGTACCGTGAAGTTAAAGTTGAAGATCCAAGTTCGTTCCCACCTGTAGCGTAGCCTGGCTTGGATGGAACAACAACGAGTGTTTAAAGATATGCTTGGATAAGCATAACTCGAGCGTGCATAGATGTGGTGTATCTACCGCATTTGGTTATCGAGGAATTGTTTGGAACCCACCAAGTCGTAAGTTTTGTTAACGGTCATTTGCATTCTCGAGTGCACTGAAAGAAATGGCAGCATGGAAAGGGGGAACCTAATCTAAGCAAATAAATCGGAAAAATGAAAAACAGTGATTCTTTAGCTTGTAGCCACTAATGGAAGTAGAAATAGTTGATGGTGGAAACTCTTTTCAAGTGTGAATTAATACAGTAGTGGTGAACTGTACCTGCTTCAGAAGTCGGAACCAGATTGTACTCAAAAGTACCCGGAGGGAGGGAGAGCTTGAAAATAACGAAACGAACGGACAATATTGTTGCCTCCTGTTGCGAACGATCGGATTGGTCGACGAGCAGCAGGTGTGTTGTTTTGATCCCTTGCTTTCCTCTCAAGTTTCCTCTTGAGGCGTTCGGTGTTTGTTCTGCTGCATAATCATTCGTACCTGAAAGTGGAATTTTTTCCAGATGTATTTTTAACATTCTTCATTTACGTGCCTCTATACGCACATACTTTATCCATTGTTGCCAGGTTTTTAACTTCTAATCGTATCTCCAATGACACGAAAGTTTAATAATAGTTGAAATTAGTAAATTGCGCTGAGGTCGTATCAGCACTGGTGAACTGCTTTCCCCTAGACTGGCAACAAAAGGTATGACTTGATGACCACTTCATTTGTCGCTTCATCAGTATCTACAGTACCTTCTATAGAATTCTATATACATTATTAAGTTCGAGCTTAAACATTGTACTTCACACCTGATTCTTCAAAGTGTCCATGTAGACTTCAGTATTAACTTTTACTCCAGCTTTTATGAAAACAGGAGGCATCTTCAAAACACGCGAAACAACCGCTCCAAAAACCATGAATCCAGCGGGATGCTGGGTGATAATCTTAAATTTCATATTCTCTGGAACATCCTTGCCTTCAGGGGTCCGTACGTGAATTGGACACCGGATCAATTGAAAAAAGTTGCTTGTCTGAGAACGATGGATGATGAGCTGCTTTTTCTAAAACTTAGACTGCAATCGCTTCGAGCGCTCAAGTCCCAGTGCTTTAATTCGTTATGTTATCAAATGACGCTTTGCTCTTGCCTTTGATGATGCTTTAAAGTCATCTTTGACCAATCGTTGCATGGAAGAATTCGAGATATTCGCTTCCTTAGTCCGCCTCTGGATTTCGCTTCACTTTCATCTTGATCAATTTCACCTCTTTTAAAGTGCGCGCAGACCATGGCTTTCCATTATCCGACTTCCGTGGACATGGTCCATCAAGGAGAGGCCGTTTCACGCGGTTAACAGTCGCAAGATAGCATGCTGCAGGCACCGAAATTTGTTCGGCCGATTTTTGGGCGAGAATCACCCTGGACACTATCTCCTTTGTGTACATCTTGCCGTTATAGTGCATGTATACCGTGTATACCACTATACTACTGCATTGTTTACGTCAATTGACAGATGCTCAAACACTCACAAATTTTTCTTCCCAAAAATAGTCAAGTTCCCTTAGATTAAATTTCCATAAATCAAACCACGAACCACAAGCAAGAAAAATTGTCCTCTTAATGCCAGCCAATGATGAAAGGAAGGACTGTTCCTACTACCCTTACTAAACGGTAGGAATGACTCACACTAAGCCGCGCACGCTTAAAGGGCCCTTGGAACAAATCAGTTAACTCTTGGCCATCAGCGAGTATCTATAGAAAAAGCTACAACAGCTCGTCGATAAATTTATTCCAATAACCTGTATTTCATTTCACCCAACTTGGAAAGAATTCCCCCCACAGAAATCCAACAACATAAACGCACCCGGCAATACCAATTAAAGACGACGTCAAAACACAATCATTCTTGATTGGCGCTTCAGATGGTAAAGCGAGAAATGAATGAACGACGTCGTCGACCATATCGGTGCAAGATGATTGTTCCAATGTTTGTTTCCTAAGAAAAGTTACAGGTTCTGGCTGCATCCGAAACGTGACGCGTGACGTGACTATAGTTGGCTAAATGCCCTACATATTGATGATTTCCTGATTCGGACCAAAGTGGTTGATAAAGAAGAACGTTTCTAGTATCTAGTAAGTGAAAATAATTTTCACAGAGCATCATTTTCATCATCGGCAAAAGCCATCCAGCTAGTCAACCAACCAAATACTAAACCAATCGTCAGTAGAAGCTAGCCCCCCAGATGGAGTCAACGATCCAAAAGCACAAAGAAAATAAAATCCCACAAGGAAGCGCAAACGAACTGGAAATCCGCCATGCGCATGCAAATCCCTCCACAAAAAACGGCTCTGTGAGCCGATTGCATGGCAATAGACCAAAACGAATGACGGGCTGCTGGCTGAATTCAATGTCTTCTGCGCGGAAAGGAATTGCAAAGTGGTAGTTGCAACAATTTTCCTATCCATTATTTCTTCATCGTTGCTCCCTCTAAGAAAAGAAAAATGCATTCCCTGTGACTAGAAGTTCAAAGAAGAATCGCCTCAAGCCGCTTGCGCCCTATTCAACAGAATTGCGCGCCTCAACGCTATGAGCTAAGCTAGGGATCAGAGCTAGAGCACTGTTCCACTCTGCGCTGATCGTGGAAAACGAACAAAGAACCATTGACATGTTGGTTTGGTGGTACCTACCTAGCTCATCAAACATGCGCAAGACTGAAAAAAATGTATTTGTGAAATCATCTGACAGCAAGCAGTAGGTGCTTCGTAATTTGAACTCCACAACGACAACGGTAAATGCGGTGCTCTCGATTCAACAGTCAATCCATCAAATGAAGCGGCTCCCCCGGGAGCCTTCGGATGGAGGTAGGGGAACGAACCCAGCCTCCAAAGCGCAACTCGTGTGTGTTTCAAATAAGTATTGCAGAAGTGAAAGATTCATCTCAAGTGTGTTTATAATTGCACTCAATTTTCGTCGGCGTGCATGTATCTAGTGCACGGTTTTCTCGCACTTTGTCTAGCTTCGTGACTAGATTACATGCTCGTCTATGAAGTTGGGATCCAGCGTCCAAACGGCGGGAGAAGCCAAATTTCGTGTTGTTGTAGTGCTGAGTGTAAATAAGTATTGCGGTGAAGTGTTGCAGGATTGATATGCTGATGACAGCCTACAGTTTCGTGATTGTTTTGCCGTTGGTTTTAACAGCCATGTGAAAAGAAGATGGAAGTTTCAAAACAACTGATGATGTGATGTGATTTTACTCTCATAAACTTACGTGTTATTGAGACTTTCTTAAATTTAGTAACTATAACTGCTCTCGAAGGTTTCACAATAAGCCATTGAAATTGATGGATGAAATTTATCAGCAAATGAAATTGAATGGAAAACATGGAAAATACCTGACGATGCTGCAAGCTTATATCATTTCATACAAGGACAATATTGTAATGTTCAAGTTTAATATATTCGGTCAAAGATACTTTAGTGGAGACATTTTGCACTCGCCTCCGGTTATATTCAAGTTTTTTAGTCATTGAAAAGATCTTGTATGCTGCAATCGTCTCATAAAAATCTATTACGTGACACATCTACGATCCATTGGTTACCCAAAGCCTGCTACACTGAACAAAATAAAACTTTCCTTACCAAACAAAAGCTTAATACATTCTCAATCTCTAATCCCCAGGCCAAAAAACCCGTTTCAAGACTACACGCCCAAACGCCGGATCGGAACAAAGCCCAATTTTCCCCCGCCAGCTATTCACCCATGTAAGTTATTTTCTAAACAATACCCAAGTTCTCCAAGCCTAATTCATATGTTACACTCCTGTTGCAGCTCCTCAACGAAGAAGCTCGATCCCGATGGACCGAACAATTCGGGCAACGTAGTGTACACCTTTGGCAATGCTCAACTGCTCAAGCAAACCAGCTGGTCGAGCAGCTCCGTCGATGGCCAAAGCCGATCTACACTGCAGATAGAGATTCCGCTGTTCCGGGGTGAGCAACAGCCGAAGGCGGAAGACGATGGAGGGCCCGTTTTTATGGGCGATGACTGCAAGTACATGTTCGACTCCAGCTACGATCGGGTGCTTATCTTGGGTGACCAGATATACGAAGGAGGGCGAGAAATTTGCAACCGCTTGGCCGAGGCTAAACGACAGGAAGTACTAAGTCAAACACAAACGGCAGCCGACGGGGAAAGTGGTGCTACTGAAGTTGCTGCAGATACAGAGAAAGAATTGATACTAATGGATGATCGGGAAGCCAGCATGATTGAACGGGTAGCCATCCACCATGTTGATTATCCCAGCACAGATGTGATAAATGTGATGGGCAGAATAGTAGTTCATCCAGAAAGGAAGGACGACCGTTTGGCAATTGTCGATTTTGACGAAATGACACTTCGTTACACCAAGTTAGATTTCAACCGAATGAAAACGTGGTCAATATATCCGGGTCAGACGGTTGTTCTGGAAGGAGTCAATCCACGGGGAAATGCCTTCGAAGTACGAAAAATTCATTCGGAACGAAAGCTAGAGCTTCCATCAGCCCCAGTGAGTCTTACCAAGGAACTCAATCTGGTGATTGCATCCGCACCTTTCACAGACAAAGACGATCTTTTGTACGAAAAGTTGTCCGATTTGCTGGCATACTGCAGCAATAACTGTCCCGATGTTCTGGTTCTGACGGGTCCATTTGGAAGCAGCAACTCTACCCTACTGACTTCCATTGCTGAACCGTTTGAAGAATACTTTGAAAAAATTATAACCAACATCATGAACTCGGTCAGTCCAAGCACAGAGGTACTGGTGGTAGCTAATCATGATGATATCATGTCCATGTTTGTCTATCCGTCGTTCCCGTACAAAATCAGCAAGTACTTCAAGAATCTTCACTTCCTGCCGGACCCCTGCGTGGTGTCAATCAACGGGGTGGAGATCGGAGTTACCACCGTCGATATCATCAAAGATCTTGCCGAGGCAGAAGTCAGCGGGAATCCGTTTGGTGAAAAAATTAAACGACTGTTCAACTATGTGTTCCACAGTAAAACGTTCTATCCACTGAACCCTCCCCCGGAGAGCGTCCCGCTGGATGTGGATCTACTGAATGAGTTCGGAAGGCTGTCCAAAGTTCCGAATATGATGATCTGTCCGGGCGATATGAAGTGCTACGTTCGGGTATGTATTTTATTATACTACTCACAACTAAGATCAAAATTTAAAATTATATTATTCTATCTATTATCCCGGCAGGACGTGAATGGGTGTATTTGTATCAATCCCGGGCGGCTTTCCGATCACGACAGCGGAGAAGGTACCTTTGCCCGTGTAGTGATTCACCCACCTGAATCCGCAACGGCTGTGCCGTTCAACTACGTGGTCTGTCAGGTGGTGAAGTCGTAACACGACACAGCGTGATGTGATGCTGCTCCTTCTAGTGAATAAATTAAACTCGTATGAAACGCTTTTATTCTATGTTTTATAGAAAAGAAACTTCCAAAATGAATAGAATGTGAGCTAGGTTAAGTACCCCAGTATTAAATTATCGTATGATTGGTTCCTATTTTTTGGGGAATGTAAAATTGTAATTATTCTTGTTCAATCAGTGAAACTATCTAATCTAGGGTGATTTGTCTGGGCAAAATTTGTAACCAAGTTGTTGCTTTTCAAAACACAGGTATCACACAGCCATTAGCCTCAATAAAATTTGCCAAAAGTACATAAAGTTTTAAACGTGAATTTTCTCGAACTTGAACTATGTAAATTCACTTGAATTGGTGCTGGAGCCGGCGTTTATTTCACTCCCAGTCTACTGATTTCTTACTTTTCATTGAAAATGGGTGAGTAGTTTCTTTTACTAATTTGGGCATTTGCACTAAATTAAGGTCATGTCTGAGTTCGGAATAAAACGTTAACTCATTGGGTTTGTTGACTTACTTTACAAAAAAAAAAAGTAGAATTTTAACCTCAATATCAACTTTTCATGCCTTGTATGTTTTATTTTGGATCACCCAATAGTATGTGAGTAGTTAAAAATAGTTTGAAATTATATAAAGTACCTTAATGCATTAAGGTTCACGAAGAAAACTAAACGAGAAAACACCGAAATTTGGAGATCTGTTACAGTGTCTCGACAATCACTAGACAAAATTCTACAAAAAAATTTTCCTTGGTTATTTCTAGTGTCTTGCTTGATTTACTGAAATATAGTTTTGTGGTTAAATTTACAATCATTAGTTATTCTTCAAAAGTATCACACTCTTGTAAAGCAAACTGCGAGATATCTCGTCTTGGGTCCGCAATGTTGATTTAGCTAGAAATTAAACGCCTGATAGGTATGCAACAGGCAGAACGGATGACAGATGGAACGTTGTTGCTTACTGCGCCATCTATCTTCGGACATTGCAATATCAAACCCGTGCTAATAAGAGCATCTTAATTGGAAACGAGTCTTATTCAAAAATGTTCTTACAACTTACGGCGTGTTCGTAAATTGATTTTTTCTATCGAAGTGATTTTTTCTATCGATGCTGGCGTTCGTAAATTAAACAAACTGTATGCCAAAGCATTGGAAGGTGATTTGACATCTACCAAAAAAATCGATGCATCACCCAAACAAATCAGTTTACGAACACGCCATTAGTGAATCGTTTAAATAGTAAGTACATGGATTTTCGGCAAAGGAGTAGAAAAATATGTTAAAGGAAAAGTTCCAATTTGCAATTCGTATTGTATCTTTGTATCATCTTATTTATGTTATTAAAAAAGGACTAACAGCGATAACACTTCCACAGAATTAGCCTTGGCAGTTTGAAATAAGTTTAGTTTCAATTCAAAATAAATTTTTAATATTTATGAAATGTAAGAAACTTTTTTTATTATTTACGAGTAGGTTTATCAAGGCATTTATTCATAAAGTTTTTTTGCACCACTTTTGTGTGGTGTTAGTAAGAGGGGACAAAATTGATAAACTGAAAATTTTTGAGGGGTAACGACATTTCTTTCATAATTCATTTAAGACAGGCAAAAGCTTAATTTTTAAGTATTTTTATTTGTTTTTTTTTGTTGCTGTTTATATTCCATTTTAGTACATATTTTTGATACAAAAATTTGTTTCTTTCATTTTCTCTCTGTTTGTGTACAATAATATTTCATCTTAGTATATCTTACGTTTTGTGTATGTTATCTCTCTGTTGTTATTTTTTGCATTAAATACCCTTTCCAAAGGAAAAAAAACTCTTACACACTTCCATACATAAAAAGAGGGAAAAAGTAGATTGAATTATCAATTGCAAGTAAGATACACCGAGTAAGTTGCGGACGGTTTAACATGAAAATTTTGAAAAAAAAAATCATTCAATAGATTATTATAGAATGAATTGGTTCATGTTACGGTTCCCAAGATATTAATTTTCTGAATTGTTTCAATAGTTATCGTCCGTCTCTTCATTTTCTACGGTGTACCTTATTATTATAAATGTGAAAACAAACATACGAAAAAAAAAAACGTTAATCAAATCGATACATAATAGTTCAAGAAGAAATCTGGACGTTTTAAAGCATTGAAAGCCTAATTCATGTTCATGTACATTAATGATAATAAAATATACTTTCTTGCTTGATAATTTCTAAGCAGTGAAAAATACACCATAAAATCGTATATCAACAAATTATTATCAAGTTATAATTTAGAATCTCCGTTAGTTCGCGTTTCATATCTCACTCTCTATCTTTCTTCCTTACCAACAAAATACTGAACTGGTATATGATTGATTCGTTACATGTCGCACGTCTTTGAGGTCACCGAGGTCCCAAATTGAAAAGACTATCTAAGTTTTTACTGTTCGTTATCATTCATTTCTGGTAATCACCATCCTCACCTTTTCGTACACATATCTTTAAAAAGTTTGAAATTGAAACAGAACCAAGAACTCGATGTAGGTAGCAGATTTAAAAAAAAATAGCATAAAAAAAGAAAGTTACAATAAAAAAAACAAGAGAGATATACAGATGAAAACGAATATACGAAAAAATGTACACAGTTTGAATGCAACTTACATTTAAGAAAATGTAGATGATATTTACAATTCAATGAAGAAAGTCCGAAATTCGGAAACGATGAAAAACTAGGGAAACAATGATTAAAGTTGTACTATTTTGTGGGAGTTTGCTGTTTCGATTTGAACCGGCTAGTGATTTAAGTTATTATCAGATTTTCAAGCCAGGAAAAAGAAATGATTCTTTAAAATTCAAACAAATGTTGTGATTTGTATGAATTTCGAAGAGAATTTCTCCGATTAAGTAAATTTGCCTCACAAAATCAATAGCGAGGCTCAAATCGAAGTATCTTCTTCTCTTAGCGATAAGAGGAGAACAAGTTGAACTTAAATTTAAACAATTTTGATATGCTACAAAAACAGGGTACTTCAGTCCTGAACCTGGAAAACGAATCGATCGTACTTGCCAAACGCCGCTTTCCAACGGCAAGGAACTTCGTTACACTCTCAACTAATTTAAACTAATCGTAAGCCTTATTTTGTTGATTCGTTTTTCCTTTTCTTTTGAAGAAAACATATTTGCCTTCCGCACTCGAGGCGGTTTTACTAATCGAATTGTTAATTGAGTGGAATTATTCCACTTTTCAATAGTAACAAACAAAAAAAGTAGTTTGTCGAAACTAACAAAAAACCTTGAAGTTTTCATATTTTCTACATTTTGTTAGAGTTGTTCAACCACTTGTTGGAGCTCGGGGAATAAAAAAGGTTCGACTGTGAAAGATCCTTAGTAGGTACCGATTTAAAAATATCTTTTTTTAAATCGGATTTTATACAGATAGGTCCGAGCAATTTTTTGTTAAAATAGAAACCTGTTATTGGCAGTGTTTATTAATATCCTGTTGTGCTTCGTGATCATATTTTGGTCGTTAAATTGCAATAAACGAATAGTAGAATATTCAAAGACTTGTAAAGAAGCTTTCCAAGTGGAACCTTTTTTCCCATCACTCAAACGAAATTATTTTACACTTATGGGAAACCTACCAAATCGGTCAACATCCGCTTCATTAAGTTTTGCCATTTGCTTTGTTGCTTCTGTTGCTGCGAACTAGAGAGACTTTTTCAACCTAAAATATATCAACTTAGACACTAGAAATAATAATATTAATAATATTATTAATTGAGAAAAACTCTACCACATTCAGCTGTATCACAATTTGAAAGATAATACAAAGAACTTTCAAGATTCTCACTTTTGCTGTTATACTTCTTTATATCCTTCTTTTCCGCTACCCTCCTCTGTTTCACCAGGATGTGTTGTGCTAAATGGATGTCATTTAAGCAGTGTTTTCTTCTAGTCTTACATCACAAGTTGAGATCTCACGAAATCAAGTTAATCATAAATATTCGTGGCGTTAGTTAGTGGTGTTTTCAATGAGGTTTTGTTTCGCTATTTCTGGCTTTTGCCCGTTCCAGGAATAAACTACGGATTGGTTATCCCATATACGGGAAACGACAAAAAAAACGTGACAACTGCTGTGCTGTACGTGAGTTCTAAGCGCGTGACATATTCTCATACTTTGTAATCAAAATCCCTGACTGTTTGCCTATTGTTTTCGTTAAATACAAATTTTCAGCTGGCTCTAATTTTAGATAAAATAAGTAATAGTTAATTTGAACTAAAAGAAGAACAGATGCTAGGTTAAGGAATAGGACCGCAATCTTGAAAATAAACAGAACCTCTTCGGGAGGGTTCTGCTCTGTCCGTTTGATTTAGAGATAGTATTCTAAGCTATTCGCGTAATCAGCGGAGTCTTCCGTCGGTTGTGATGCTGTTGCTGATGATGTGCTGCCGGTAGAATCTGTTGGAATTGCTGGGTACCATTGCCGGAAGTTGCCGTTGCTGTTGTAGTGAATTGGAATTGCTGTCCACCCACGCTGATCTGGTTAATCGTGGTGGTCGTGGTCGGGGCCGGAATTGTGGTCATAACACTGCCGTTCTGGATCACCATACCCGGGCTGCCAGAATTGTTACCGTTTGAAAGCGTACCAGCTGGCGTTATGGAGTAGTTAACATCGAGCCGGGCTCTTTTAGCCAACGGCTGTAGTTGCTGGAAGGTTAACTGCTGTTGCGGTTGATGTTGCACCGACTGCTGTTGCTGGGTTTGATGAGGAGAAGAGATACACACCGATTCGTCCTCATCCTCGAGCGTTAGCAAATCCTTCTGGATGTATTCGAGGGTAAAACTTTCTTTTGAGTCCACATTGATGTCGTCATAGAATTCGGGTACCTGAAAAATTTAAAACAGTTATTAGTTTTCAGCAGACGCAGAGATTTGAATCATTGATCATACCTCCATGTCAAAATCCACATCGACATCCTCGGTCTCCGGATCTGGCATTGACTCTGGCGTGTTGATGATGAAACTGTCACCTTCGGGATCCTGCTCGATTTCAATTTCCTCTTCACCATCCACCTCCTCTTCTTCCTCGATGTCTGACTGATCCTCAGTATCGCCGTCATCACCCTCGCCATCGCTATCCCCGGTTGAGCCGTGCTTCATTTCACCCCTTTCAAGTGCGTCTAGATGTTCGGGATGCACCATCGCTCTCCTGATAGCCATCGGATCTTTCCGGGACCACTTCTGCACCTCATCATCCATCTTGTTGATCTTGGCAGGATTCATCGCCCATAGGCAGCCCTTTCGTTGGCCACCATTCGTGACAGGTTTTTCGATTTTCTCGAAGCACTTGTTTAGAGACAAATTGTGCCGGACGGAATTTTTCCACCCATTTGGGGCGGTTTTGAAATATGGGAAGTGTTCGCACATAAAACTGTAGATCTCGGACACGGGTAGCGAACCAGACCTTGAGTTCTTGAGAGCCATCGCTATCAGACAGGAGTAGGAATAGGCCGGTTTAGGAAGACCGTTTTCAACCGGTTTCGGTTTTACTTTCTGCGTTACGGTTGTGACCATTCCGTTGGTGTTGGTTAAATGTACCAAATTTGAAGTTTTGTTAGCACTCTGTACAATTATGCTGCGGTTGTAGATTTTTGGAGTGGCTCCGCTAATGCTGATCAATTGCGTTTGGCCTGGATTAATGGTGCCGTTTATTGCCCGTGCTGGACTGGAATCGCGCTTCAGACCATTGATAGTATTTCCGGCGTTGATGGCTGTTATTTTCTGGACATTTTTCAGATTTTTAAACTGAACGCCATTGGCAAAAGTTAACCCACCAATGCCTGCAGCCAGTTTGATCGTATTACCCTTTCCCAAGCCGATTCCTAAACCGGAATTAACAGTCGTTACGCCGTTCGGAGGGTGATGATTTTTTATAACGATTTTGTTGCCACCTTCATCTTTAAGCATGTGAGTTGAGAGATCCTTCTTCACATATTCCAACCCATTTATCCTGTGAATTTGGGCCAATCCTGAAACCATAGGTTTTCTAATTTCTTGATCTACCATCGGTACTTTGATGGTATTGGGCGAGAACGTTAAATGACTCTTGCGTTCCTTCGGACTGGGCAGAGTGGGGTCATTCGCGACGCTGGCTGTCGCATTGAGATTGACGTTCTGTTTCGGGCTCTTCAGCAACGACTGAACTGCGGTAGTGGACGAAATGACCGGCATAACCGAGTTGGGATTCACGCAGGCTCCCACATCGGCGTATATATCGGTGGAAGACCACTTGGTTGGACCACCGCCGCACCAACCGCTTTCGGCATCGTTCGAGTTCGATTCCAGCTCCAGCGAGGGAAGATCAAAATTCATCAGCGAGCTGAACTCATTGACGCCACCGACTACGGTGGCTACTTCAGATTTGATGTCAATGTCCAGCATATCCTGCATCGAGTCCGATACGTACAAATCCATGATCGGTGTGGTATCCTGAAAGGTGAAAGAAAAAAAGAAAGATATTAATTGTACAATCCACAAGCTAATTTTAAAAGATTTTTTTCCATACTAAAGCTATTAAGATGTAGAGTTATTATTCCAAAGTAATTGTGCGTTTACAATGCAGTGTATAAATTACTACAGTCTACATGTGAATAGCATGTAGATAATAATGCAAATCCGCGACGGACAACAGACCAAAGCAATGTTCCAAGACAACAGTCGAAAAACCGATTTCGGCTTTTGGTAAAAAAAAACTTCACAGTTCCATGCTTTGCTCGGTTGATGTTTATAAACAAAACACATTTACCGGTAAAATAAAAACAGATTATTGGGCGGTTTCACTCATCTACCACGTGCTCTCTTCGTTCACTCGGTCGTTAGTGGAAACATATTGGCGCGGATCACAACACAACCCAAGAAAATATGTGAACCACCTTGTTATTGTGGGGTCGAAGTGAGTTCTCCGCCCGCAACGGATGAGTTGTTTCCGTTTCCCCTCCAGAGCCAACGATCCAACAGACCAAAACAGAGAACAAAGAAACTGAGTGCTGCTAAGTTGGAATGAGATAGCACCAGGAGGCACACACCACGTGCGCGCACACTATCATAGAATGCCGGTTACCACTACTAACAGCTGTGCCAGCAGCCCATCTCGATACGAATGGGGTGGGTGATAATGTTGGAAATGTACAGTCCCGAAGCACCGATGAACGATTTTGTTGTTGCTGCTGCTGGGTGTATTCCCCCTTTTTGAGCATAAAGTCGGTACACCCGAGGACGAAGGATGGCGGAGTCGAAACGCAATGTTAGAACGAGAAGGAATTGTAGCTGCCTCTGGTATGAGGAAGAAAGGAAGAACAAGATGGATGGATTGGAAGGCCACCACCAGAGTGCGCGCCTTCCTGGTTTCGGGATCGTCGAGAGTTTCTGCACTTGGGTCGTGTGTTGGGCAAACATAATATTCGAAAAATAAGTGGAGGGAACAACGAAAAAGTACAGTCCCGCCAAAACGTTACTCTGCGGGCGCTGAACACTGATGGACTCTGTTTAGCCTTTTTGTTCTCTTTCACCGAAGAAGGCCGCCGGATGGATGAATACTGTGCTGGAAAGAACCTTCTTTGGCCGTGCTTTTGAGCATATCTCTGAATGCTCACTATCCATGTTGATGGAACATATTTTCAATGTGGACGGAAGGTTCGCTGCCACCCAAAAACCCCACTAAACAGGCAGTGCGACAGACGACTCGAAAAAAAGGAAACCCGCCACAAACTTAGCACAAAAACAGTCTGACATGCGAGAGAGTGTTGCAAAAGGCGCGAAATTGGAAATAATGTACCTACATATTATTTACATTTTTAGTCTTCTATGAAGGTTCCGAATAAGGAATAGTAGATTGGCTAGTTTCTACGATTTGCCGGCAGAGGTGTCTTCGACAAAAGTAGATGACCTGCCGGCCCAGAGTCCATCTACCTTCTATTAGCCTAAACATCACTACTTTAAATGAGGGGTCGTATACATTTTGCTTTCAAGTATCCAAAAACAATCTGGAGTTCATTGGTCTTTCTTGGCGCAACTATACGATCGGACTTTATGAGTTGGCGATTTTATGTTTAAACTCGTTTTTGTTCCCCTGAATGGCTTTGTCTTTTGCTAAGGAATACGAACAATGATGGTGGGCAGTTGTTTGCAACCGTATGTGTTTTTTTTTGTATAAAGTTTTGAGTTAGATCGGATTTCTTTTACAAAGGAAAATTAAAAATAAAGTTATTCTGGCATCATAAGCTGTCTTTTTTCCTTTTGACTTCCATTTCTTTAGACACACATGTTAAAAGTATTTTATTAATTATGAAAAAGATGCATAAAATAAATATGGTGTTTGCCAAACCAACATGAAAAAACTTCAAAAACCCGAATACGTAGTTTTTTTGTTATGTTTAGATGCATTTAGCACTTTTTTCGTTTTTTTTTATAATGTTATTTTTTGTAATATTCCCTTTTATGTCATTCTTCAACATTTTTTAGTTGTTTTCTGTCGTTTTTAGTCTATTGTGTGTATTTGTGTTTTAGCTATATGATATTTTCATCTTTTTTGAATACTTTGTTTTTTTTTT
This sequence comes from Uranotaenia lowii, assembly GCF_029784155.1. Taxonomy (NCBI): domain Eukaryota; kingdom Metazoa; phylum Arthropoda; class Insecta; order Diptera; family Culicidae; genus Uranotaenia; species Uranotaenia lowii. Next base: position 183,250,372 of record NC_073691.1, read on the forward strand.
TAATTTTAAGTACATAACAACATACCAACATGGATTTTGTCTAAATTATATTGGACTTGTTAGTCCGAATACTATAAAGTAAGGTAACATTATTCAAAAAAATCGTTTGATACAAGTTCCCAAATCAGATGTTGCCAAAATCAAACGGGGTCTGCAGTGTTCTTTGTTCAAATTTTCTTCTAACGATAGATCAACCACTGATCGATCACACTGACATGACACTTAGAATACAAATCCGATCATTTCCTGTTCAATTTTGCCACCTGTCTCGGTATTGCGAATCTTGCAAAATATGACGAAAAATTCCCCGCAGGAACAATTTACCTGTTTAGCCCGAACACTGTGATTACTACAAGAATCACATAAAATCGAACAGATGTAACGTGAAAAATTCCGCAGAAATAATTCCTTAAAAATTTTGCGTGTAAGGATAGTGAACTGGGTTGCCACACGGAAAATAATAAAAAGGTAAAATTTACCGAGATAAAAAGGTAAATGCTTGTGAAACCCAAAAAGGTAACTTAAGGTGAAATTCACCTCAAAACATGGTAAAGTTTAGCTGAATCGAGCAACATAAAGGATATAATTCATATAAAAAAAAGGTAAATCCAAAAAAGGTACTTTCTACCTCTTCGAAGAAAAGCTTGCCTCGTAGCGAGGAGAAGTTAACCTGGATGAAGCTAAACAAAACGGTACAATTCATCTCGAAAAAAAGTAACTGTCATTCAAAAACAAGTTTTGCTTCGTGCCAAATAAGTGAAAATCGGAGTTTTCTTAGATATCATTTGAGGCCCTTGGAGCCAAAGTGAATAAAAGGTTATTTCTCGAAAACAAGCTTTTGAATTTCCCTTATTCTTTTCGAGAATTTGTATTTTTCAATCAAATGTAAAAGTATGTGAAAAAAATTCTAAAAATCCTTAAAAATCTTCAAATATAGTTTGAAATGTGAAGAATCGACCATTTTGTCACTTCTACCCCTTTGGCTCCGAGAGCCTCATTTAGTTGATCATTTAGGTTCTCGTCATAATACTTTGCTTTTGTTTCAGATCGGCCCACAGAGCTTCGAGTTGCATTCCAAGTCATCCTTCAGAAATAATATAAGGTAAAAGTTCCTATTTTATTTATCTCAGTTAAATATCAAAATAAAAAAAAGGTAAAATTTACCGAGAAAGATGGGTGGAAAAAATCACCTCGCTTCTCGATAAATTTTACCTATTTTTTTATTTTCAGTGCAGGAACTCTGATTTGTCATGAAAACACGGACTTTTGACCATTCGTCCAGATATTTAACAGACACAGATTTTGCCCTGCCCTGATTATTTCTCATAGTACACAGATTTTACAAACTTTCAAAATCGGATGTAGAAATCGTTATAAATGTATCGAATCAGATTCATTAGTCCACTGGAAATCCCGCCTGATTGCATCAGTATTTCGCCGATCATTTATTGAAACTTATTTTTTTAGTTGAATCGGCAATTACGTGTGGTAGGGGAGAATGGGGATACTTGATCCTCTTTTCTTATTCTCATCATATCTTTTTTTGGGAATATTTAGTAACTCGCCCTCTTTTGCATTTTTTGACAGCGTGTAATTTCAAGTTTATATGCTCCAAAAGTACGAACGGTACATGAACTCGTACTAGAACTAGAAGCATTTTCGTGAGACAAAAAAATTGTGATATTTTTTAAGTGGAAACTTGATCCATAAATCAGGGTGCCCTGACCCTAGGCAAAAATCTAGCAAAATCCAAAGATAAAAGGTCCGTTGAATATTTATTGCCATATTAGATCTTATTTAACAGTTTGTAAGTATCAGACAAAGAGAGTTCTAAAATTTGTCTACTACCCTAGAGTCATTGCATACTTCTGGCGCATTTTTTTAGTCTTAAGATAAATACAGTATTTTGAGTTTTTCAACAGATTACATTAGTTATTACATTAGTTGTTGGACAAAATTTTGCTGCATTTTGTCCCGGTTTTCCAGCAATAAAGATAGCGTAGACCAGCAAACTCAATTGCTGGAAAAACAGAAATCTTCAAACAGATTTTCTAGAAACTTACAAATATTCGTTTTTTTTTCTTTTCAGAAATGTTGCCTTTTTATTCATATTTCCTAAAGGCAAATTTTTCCCATGTTTTGGTATAAATATTAATTGGTTTATTAATGAATATAAATCAAAACTTAAGTTGCACAAAAAAGCTCTTCCTAAATCTTTCAGTGACTGATGATTAGTCTGTAAAATAAAAAACATATTGTCAGTTTTCTTGTCGAATTCATGCTAAACAATCTTTTTACCGAATGATTCGCTTTAAGAGTTTTTTTTTTCTATTGGACAACATCAAACTTCGAGCTCTTACTTTTGGTACCAAATTTGGGGTTTTCGGTTGTGCACAGACATACACAGACTATTTCTCCAAATTGCCCTGATTTTTATCTTAAACACCTGGCATCTTCCCTGATACTGGACTCTGGATCAGTAGATATACCTACACACAAACAGAACACATTTGTCGAAAAAAATCAACTAAACCCAAGCAACCAAAAGTCCGGATAACACTCCTCTATCAGGTTTAATCAGCTTAATCGAGTATGCTAATACAACTTCTTTTCAGCTCAATTTTTAAGTAGTTAAACGAACTTTAAAGTTGAAAAAAAGTTCGCATAAATCGCCAAACAACTTCTAACCAGCTTCAAAATCCACTTTATAGCAGCATAAAAAATCGAAAAAATTACTCTTCCGCTCCTTCAATTGCCTTTTCAAGTCTGCTATTTTGATTCATATTAATCAACTATATTTGTTACTAACTCACATTACATTTAAAAAACATGTTCTTACCAAGCCTCGAACCCAAGCTCACCGCTTGAAAGTTGAGATCCATACTTGTTGCCCTATATGAACATCATGAGTAGGCAACGATTTTACTCGATGTGATGATTTTCTTTAAAACGACTTTCAGGTTCTTTATTTCTACTTAATTCCCACTTTCAAGCTGTTAAAAAGTTCTTCCGGAACTTAATGTGCACTTCATATAGTTGTTTCCCAAGTAACGATGTGTTTATTTATGCAAACACGTGTTGAAGTTCGAAAAAAGTAGATTTTAGCCTTTAAATCTACTTCAAAGTTTCTATAATACGAAGTTGCTTTTGAACGCCCGTTGGGACTAATTAAAAACTTTCAAGTTTACAAAATAGTACAACAGAAACTTTTTACGAACTATTGAGCTGTACAAAAAGACTTGCAACCCTTTGATAGCTACTTGATTTTGAAAAAAATGAGAAGTACGTAACAAGTAGATTGTTTTTCTTCATACAAACTTTAAAGTTCCCAAAAAGTAGAAACAGAAACCAAAACAGTACTTTAAAGTATTTTTTGAGTATTGGCTGACCTTGATAAAGAATGAAGTTCCATGGACCTCGAAAAAGCATTTTGAACAGCAAAAAAGTTCCACAGAACTTTTGTACAGCTATATATGAACTTATTAGTTCGTTCCTTAAGTGATATTCGAACTTTTGGTTGCTTGGGAAGGTACTAGTTTCCTCAAAATACTAGAAATTAATCCATCTTCGCGATTGTTCCCCCGGAAGGTTAGACATAAGCAAAAATCATTTAAAAAAATATTTTTCTTAGAATTTAAAAAAATGTCAATTTACAAACTTTTTTGTTGAAAAGAACAGTTTATGATTCCAAGAAGGCCAAATACTTAGATTGATGTTTCCATTTTAATTCTTTAATCTTTTTCGTTTTCCGTTTATTTACCTTCATTATCTCAATTAAATGAAAAGTAAAAAGGGAGAAAAAAAACCATAAAACTATATTTTATTTTGAATCAATTTAAGTTTTGGAAATAATTTTTGTCGAAAAGAATAGCTACTGACTCCAAGAAGACCAAAAACACAAATTGATGTTAACATTTTTATTACTTATCTTACTGCTTATATTTTTTTTTATCTGAGAAATTTATATTATTTATATAATTTTATCCTTTTTATGCGAAACGACTTTTATGCCAAATGTCTATTATGTCAACGGGCCACGGGCATTATGCCAAATGATGTTATGAAAAACGACGTTATTTTACCAAATGACTTTATGCCAAACGGCGCAGTAGCCAAATAAAGACGTGTTCACAGACAAAAAAAAAGAATATCGGAGGGCATTCCTACTTAGCCATATTCTTCCGTGAATTTAGTTTTGAGAAATATTCCTTACACTAACTTTTTGCCATTTCTACTGCTGCAGAAATAATAATGTCACATGTTTACGAATGAAACTGGAAGATGAACTTTTTTGGTGCAAAACAAGTCTCGACCAGTGGTGGGGGAGGATGTGATTTTTTTTTCGCTAATAGTATTGTATGCATCAAAACACGTTTCCATTTCCCCTCATTTCATTCGTTTCCAGCTCAGCGCGCTGCGTGCTGAACGAACACGTTCCACCCGAAACGTAAACAAACAAGACCTTTGATACGGCGGCATCGAGAATCAACTCCCCAACACGGCTCCAACTCATCCTGTTTCATTCCGAATTCATTCTAGTGGATAGGAACGGTGGTGGGCGGTTGGCGGTTGGGTTGGGACAGCGAACCAGATCCGATAGCTTTAGGCGCGAAAGCTGAACCCACAGCAGTTCGAAGAAATTGGCGGGAAATAATAAGACAAATTTCTTCACTGCTGCAGCAGCCCCCTCCCCCCCTCGCTCCACGGTTTGGTTCGTTTTGGTTCAGAATCTTTCTTGGGATTGTTGTTTGTGAAGAAAGTTGACTGCCCTGGAGCCGAAATTACGCAACGGGCTGCTGCGAGCCCCATTTGTGACGAAGGATGACAGCAGGAAATACGAATTCGTTTCGGCGCGATAATTGCTGACCCCATTGAAGTGGCGTTATCTGTTGCAAAAAAAAATTGCAACTAAACATACGATTGTTTTAAACGGAAATAAAAAGAAAGAAACAAAGGTTCAAACAATTGGAACTTTTTCAAGATAGGCTTGAATTGTATTGAACTGAAGTGAAATATTAGTTGCTTTTTTGGTTTGACAAAAAGAACGTGTGAATCGGATAATATTATCAAGTTCCGGAGATTCTTTCCGATGATGGTTCTGTATTTTGGAAACATTCAAATGCAGTGAAATTTATGTGTCATGAAAACCAATAAATATGTATGTTCTCGTAATTTTTTTTTATTATTATTTCAGAAAAGAGCAACCAGAACGTTTTGTAACATTCCGAAATTTCACCTAAAAACCACTGAACTGAATGATATTGATGACCTGAGCAAACATTTGAAATACACTTCGCCGCTCACTTGAAATTCACTTGACCGGTAGCGATTTTCACTTGACGGTCACTAATATAATTCACAAGAATTTACGTATGGGCAAAATTCATATTTTCAGTGTGGTAACACGATTTATGCTGGTTAGGGTGGCAGCCAAATGGGTCATATCGAATTTCGAAAACCGACCATATATATTTTGTAGATTGGCCCAAAAACTGACCTCTGCCAAATTCCAGCTCAATCGGACTAGATTTAGAGGTGCCTAAAAGCGCTCAAAGTTTGGTTTTTCTTACCCTAAAAAATAACCTAAGAGGGACCAAAGGAAATCGGGAAGAAACGTCAAATGCATAAAACGTCGAGATCTGGTACTATTTCAAAAAACATTCAACTTTGCAGCCTAAATTTTTTTTAAGACAACTGTTTTTTCGTAGCTGTCTTCAGAGAGAAGGTTTGGAATTACGTCATATAAGAAAACTAAGAAAACCAAGTTTAAGTGTAGGAATCATGCTAGCATATATTATAATAAAGATGTAAATCAAGATTTCACTGGAAATAAAATAAGAAAACCAAGTTTAAGTGTAGGAATTATGCTAGCATATATTATAATAAAGATGTAAATCAAGATTTCACTGGAAATAAAATGTAAATTTGACATATTGAGTTCAGACCCCAACCTATAAGATGTGAAATCTGAAATTCAAGTCTTTTTGGTTGAATCCGGCTTTCTTCAGTAGAATAATCGACTGATGTGCCTAAAAGTTAGAGCCAGAAAAACGAATTTTATAGGTTAGTAAGACCAAATTATGTCGAATTTTAATTAAAATTTGAGCGAAATAACCATAGAATTAAGCAAATGATATAGGATTTGAATTCAGGAACACGACTCTATGTTTGAGCAACTTTGCTGTAGACCCATTCCGTACTTAACTTCGCCTTAAAACCTGAGGCAGGTTTTGTATGAAAGTCAATGTCTTCATCGTAGAAATAGAATGATCAATAAATCTCTTTGATAAAAATAAAATGTTTAGCAAACGGCTATTTCTGAAGAAAAAATGCAATTATCTCGCGTAACGCTTTTATAATTCATAAACGTCAAAAGCTTTTAAAGTGATTTCGATCAGATATAAAATAGATCGTTTTTTTCATTCATGTAACCTATAGTATCACCTCGCATGCGTATCTCGCGATGGAGAAGAAATAGATGGTGCAAATTATATTTAGTTTTTCCGGATTTCCCCATCCAACGGTCGAGTGCCAAGCTGGAACTAATTTGTCGGTCTAGCGATTCCGCTTGCAAACATAAAGAATATGCACATTGGAATAATTTCAGCAACCGCTGCTAATTGGTGTTCATGAGAATTGGAAAGGTTTTGAATTTTAGAACAACTTAGACGGATCGATGAATAATGTTTTCCCTTATTGATTGATTTTTCAAACGGTAGAATGTTTGCAGACGAACCCAAATAGCATTTTGAAATAATTCTTCTAAGGAGCATAATTTCGGAAAATATCGCCAATCTAATCAATGCAGCATCCCACACACTTCAATTTGCGCGCCAAAATTGTCTGACCCAGACAAAAACGATAAACCGCTACTCGTCTCGTTGTCGATGACCTCCCTTCTTTTAGCCTCTTGTGCCATCCTTTCGGGAGCGTCCTTGATCGTTGAAATAGAGTTTTAACTCATCTGACTGACTTTTCAAAACGTCGTAGCTACTTTTTTTGTTTTGGATATTTTCGAACAAAATTTTGTGGAATGCTTTAATTTAGATATGCGTCCTTCTTTTCCAAAACCTAGCTGTTGTCGATGTTAATCGTTGTGATCCCCCCCCCCCCCCCCCCCTTCGAACACTTAACGATAATGTGGACCGTAGAACACAACCATGCCGGCCGGTAAATTACTTCGGTTTATCATCAGACACCAGACCCCACTAAACGTATATAGAAGAAAAAAAACAGAGAGAATGCGCGCAAAAATAAGTGAAAGCGAATGAACTCCCCAAAATCAGGACGTTATTATTCAACCGTGCGGCCAATGAACCACCCGAAAAAGGTCAACCAATGCCGTTCTAGCCGGGCGTCCTCTTTGGGACGTATCGAGGCAGGATCTTTGGGGCAAAGTAGACAGTACATACTGGGTTTGTTTAAAAAAAACAACGAACACAAACACGTACAGGATCTCAATTAAACTTGATGTTTCCTCGAAGAGATTCCTTTTTCTTAACACTAGCTAAGTTATATTTTTCAACCTAAATTATTTGAAAAAGATTAGATAGGAATTTTATATCAACCAATAAAAAACAGTAAGATTGAAAGAAAATGAGAGAAAAAGGATGCCTTTAGAAAGAAACGACATGCAGTTATTTCGTAATTAATAAAAATCATTTCAACAACTAAAAGGTACACAGCAAAAAAAATTGTAACGTTGGACGATGTAATTTATGATGATGTTAGCAAACCTATGTATTTTTATTGATTTCGGTTGAAATATTACATCTGAATGATGTACACAATCCGAACGCGTCATGTTGTGTAATATTCCAACTTGCTATGTAGTATTACATCAAGTAGTCAGTGTTTATTCCAATTGACATTTTCAATAGTTTTCGTGTCGGAAAGTTCGAAACGGATTGTGGAGCTCAGGAGGATTTGTTCTGTTGGTAAGTCATATCAATTTTGATAATACATCTAAGCAAAACTATTGGTAATAATTTCTTAACATAAATTCGCTCTTTTAGGAGTTTTGGCCATCGTTAATCAGTGATACAAAAGAGTTCCGGTGAAAAGAAAATAAAAACAGTTGTATTTGAGGTGAGTATTCTGCGTACAATTTTTTATACTCCCTGTAAACTTTTTCATTCAATGTTTACAGAAATGGATTGTTAACGTTTGGAAATGCGAAAGTGTATGACAAATTGCCTTCAAAGGGACAGATAAAACGGATACGGAACCTTGCCAATCAGTGTTTTTTTCGCGTGTAAATGTCTGGCTGAAGGTCGAATGCCCCCTTTCCAGTTTCCTTTTAAAGTAAGGATATGATTTCAACAGGATTACCAAAGGTCCACCGACGCACAAGTGATTGAATCCATTTTAATGCTTCCATCCTTCATTTGTTAGTTTGTCATATTATTCATGGAATAAAATTATCTCTTTAGTTTTTAATGGTTTGATTTACTCTGATAAAATTTTCTGAACCCATCCTACATACATACATAAGTAGAGGCCTAAATTATGAATCTTCAATTTGAATTGTCGAATTATTTTAACATATCAGAAATTATTCAAATTTTAAAAATGATGATGGTTAGTGATTTTATCACGAGATGTATTTTATCTCTGTGCTTGATCATGTCTACTGCGTTACATATATTCAGTGTATTTTTCTACATCCAAAACGTGCAGTTACTTGGTACATCAAAACAATGTAATATTAGACACCTTTAGCGACTCGAGTTATGTGCACGTTTTTGATGTAATATCGCAACACTTTTTTTGCTGTGTAGCCAAATATATTAAATTTAGACAGTTGAAAGCAAATTGTTCAAATACAACCAACGCTTCCAATAGAGAATATGACCTATTGCTCTGTTGGTTTGATGCGTTTTTACTTGTTTACAACGACAATGGTTGGTCGACTCCTCTTAAACAACAAAGAGCCGAGAGAGAGCAGCACTGTTTTCATTTCGGCTTCCGAGTACAATCCTCTTTCGCTGATCGTGCTCCACTCGTTATCCGAGTTTAGACGAGCTGTAAGCGACTCGTACCGTACAGCAAGTGTGAGAGCTCTCGCATCTGAGTGAGAGAAAGAGAATTCAAGCCAAAAGTACCCTAGTGTATCAGTCATACAACTCAGTGTAAATGAAGAAAAAATATTTTGACTCCCACCACACAACGTACTAAAAATTTACAACAATTTCTTCCTCACTGTCAGCGTTGCCACATTTAAATCTTTACTCTCATTAGAAAAAAAATATTTAAAAATCTGTACCGGAATGTGTACCAACAACCAAATTTTGTTTGACTGTTGATAGCAATTCGATTATAATTAAGATGTTTTTTGAAAATCATGACAATTCAGGATATTTTGTAGACCCTTTTTAAAAAATCAGGACAGTTCAAGAGTTTTCGAAAAGTCAGGACGGTGGTCTCTCGAAAATCAGGACAAATCCTGAAAAATCAGGACACCTGGCACCTTATGAGTACAAAAAAACGGTGTTAGCTCTCATATTTCCCCTCAACACAATGCACAACAGATTTTTCCGGAAAAGGGAATTCTCTCCATCAGTGTATGTGAATGCTCTCGCTCACCCAGATTATGTGTTGAATTAAAAAAAAACGAACACTGTGCACATGTATAAAGGATCTCAGTGAAATTTTTTGTATCTTACATCTTTCAAGGATATGATGGCTAGCATCCGCATGGGTGTTGTATGCTGTGAGGTGACTACCCTCTTAAGTATTAATGCTAATCCAACGGTGTACAGAAAAAACTGGTGCCATTAATGATGAATCAATGGCTATTTACATTATGAATTAGGTTTCTGGCTGTTTTGAATATTGAGTCCAGCAAACATGAAATCGTATCACAAATGATAACTTAAGTCGTTTACAATGGTGTTGCGAATCAAAATTCCAACTGCATAATAAAAAGATCGTATAGAATGTCGTCTGAAGTCAGGTTAAATCGGATAAGATAGAAAGTCTGCCATGTTTGTAAATTTTGAAATAATTTTTGCCCCCGCGCGGGGTTCAAGTGAGAAAATGTTCGCTCTGTAACCAGCAGTGCATCCAGTTGGCCAAAAATTAGATGAGAATTGAGTAATATCGCACCCTTGCATTCTTCCGATAGGTACGAATAAGATGTCGGATAACGCCCAATTGGTGAAGTTTCCGTCGCTTTAGAAAGAAATGAAATTTATGTATCTATTTATAATGCCTCTACTTTGGTAGGTAAATGCTGTTTTTTCAACTTTCATAAGATCATTTTATAATATGTATATGAAACGTATATCAAAACATCATAGGAATATAGCTTCAACAATGTTTACTGGGCGATGTCCGTTCAGCCCGAAGATCCTCCGGTTGGCACTGAAGGATATGTACTGTGATTCCAGAAAGTGAATAATGCGCAAACTCCTGAATGTTCAGAATTTGCTTCAGTGTGGAAGCACCGTCACAGCGAAGGAATCTAACGTCTAGCCAAATTGAAAGACAGTAGTTGTCAAGGATTTCACTTTCAATGTTCACTGTTTGTGATTCCGGTTCCTGTTCGATGGCAATACACATGCAATTTCTAAACAATGTTAGCTACCTACTGGAAGGGATTCCATCAGTGTTAGTAGCTACTTCTTTTCGACGCGCCGATTTTCCATTCTTTTCCCAGGCGCGCTCCTTTCGCTAGAGGATAAATTTTCCGTGTCACAATCCGATGGTACGTTTTTCCCTCCTAAGATCGGTGGAGTGTGGGGGCCACTGAACTGTCTTATACCAGACGTCTCAGAACACACATTCAACGTGTCGGGGTGAAAGTCCTTTTTATCGGAACTGTACTTCTGTTCCCGTCTGGAGATCCACAGAACCACGTGGTTGTCTGGGACTGCTTTCAGCTTGATTCTTGCTTGATATTTTGGGCTTTTTCCGGTGGCTCCAAGCCTCACAACAACCGGAAAAGGCAGGCTTCGGCCGGATGGAGCCCACAGTAGGTAAATGTAAAATTTAAACTTCTTTCCAACCGGGGCGGTGCTACCAGGAGATCGAACCAAACTTTTGGCGAAACGAAAGCGAAAGTCTAGCATTTCATCTCAATATACTCTCTCCCGCCCACCTTGGATAGGAGGTAAAAAATCGATAATTTGATTCTCATTTTTCTCCAGAATAGGCGCAATGACGCTTTACTGCCTCTACATGCAAAGTATCACTTTCGACCGGATGTTGCTGATGTGAATGAAAAAAAAATCATTCGGAAGCTAGATTGGAGATTTTTCCGATTTTCTAAATCCTGCAAATACACCTACTTCCGGAAGTAGCTTGAAGAATTGCAAAAAAAAAAACGATCCCATACAAACCGGAACGAAAGCTAGTTTCCTTACTTCCGGAAAGTATCAGGCTACCATAGCCCTGTGCGGGTGTTGGTGTGAAAGCAACCAAACAGCGCAAGTAGTCGCCAGGAATCGTTCACAGCCCACGTAGCCTGTTCCAAAAGCTTTTCTGATATCCTTCAAACTCTTCTCAGGTAGGGAAAACTCTCACTCGAAATTTTTACGTAATTTACGAGCAGTCGCTTCACCAGTGTATTTAAATGTAGGAGCAATGTCCTGGTCCCTGGTGTTTGGCGATTCAAAATATACCAAAAAGAAAAGTGCTATGAAGAACGCGAGGGTTGTATGGATTGAGTTCCACCTGCCGGCTTGCTGCGCCGCTTGCGTACACATTATCATAAAATTTTGGAAGGAAGTGTTAACCAACAAAATACTCTAGCAGCTAACCAGAGGGGAGCCACGTTGAGGAGGTATACTTTTAATCATCGCGTCCGTTCGATGGTGGTGAACCGGGAAAACGCTGCACGGCTCAGTTCAGGCAGGTGGACGGAGGCTTTCGACGAGTGCGTCGAATTGGTTGTTTTGCTGATTTAATGAGACCGGCATTACTTGTCAAAAGTACCCTATGTTTTGAGCATTTTAAGCGCCTAGGATAAGTATCGGATAAATTTTGGTTGGAAAGTCTGTTTATGTTCATTGGAAAACAGGAAAAGTGACGTTACGACCACAGGGAAAAAATATTCCATATTTCCAAGTGGATATTAGATGCATCGGTAAATGTTTTAATCAATTTGCTTCTTATCAGTTCTAAGGAAAAATTCGAAACATTTTCCAAAAGTGTTCCACCATTGCCACCAATTTTCTCAGCAATACATTAAAACAGATTCGAAATACCTTTCAGGTATAATTGAATTATGTTGAAACGCTTCTAGAGATCACAAGAACTGTAAATTCACCTTTAGGTCGAGGACAAAGTGAGCGCGAAGCGACCTGCGTATCGAAAACCCGTTTATTACCATTTTGTTTTTGGTATGCATCATATAATTAACCAAGGGATTGCTTAGAAAACCAAAAAATTGTTTAATGCCACGAAAGCAACGCATAGAAAAATCAAACATTTTTATTTATTTCAGAGTGCCATGAAATTTTTTTCAGAGTAGAAGTCAAATTTTGCTGTCCGACGACTTCTTTAAATCCAAAATGGCGGCTTCCAATTAACTTCAAAATGCTGTTAATAATTGAAAATCGCAGTAATCACCCACAATATACATAGGTATTGAGTGAAAAGGGTTAAGAAAGTAAATGAAAAATGATTGTTTGACAAAAATTTAACAAAAAATGTTAAAAATCTGAACCACTGAAAACAATATTGAAAAGTATGACCAATGCACAGTGGTCCAAAAACGAAATTTAGCTGGAAAAAATTATTATTATTAGCGTCTTCCCCTTAAGTTTGATGCATTTAATGTCTTAGACAAACTTTTACAACAACTAAAGGCGGTAATTTTGACTGGAAAAAAATTAGAGTGATTCATAAGAGAGAGGCCTACATTATTCTACAACAGTGGTTTTCAAAGTGGTCCCTACCGCCCCCTTGGGGGCGTTGTGAGTTTCCAGGGGAGGGCGGTGAGCTCAGTTTTGAAATTTGGGGGGCGTTGGAAGGGCTCAGGGGGGCGGTGAGGTTGTAATTCATATTTTCACGAATCACGAAACAAAGAAGATTTGAAAACGATTAAATCCCATGCAAAAAAAATTAAATTACGTTACAGAACTAAACATCAGATTCAAGACTAAAATATCAATAATTTCACAGAGCTCCATGAAAATTTTTGTTCCAGTATCTCAATTTTTTTTTCTAAAAATGTATCTAAAAGATTTTTTTATATTGTCACAGATTTTGTATACCCTCTACATGTTGATGTGGTTTTGTAAGATTATTTTGGGTTATATTAAAAAAGATTAATTTTGGATGGCAAGGCTTCATAATTTTTCAAATGTATTTTCTTAAAAAAAAACTAATAAAATCTGTGTAAAAGGTGTGATCTGTGATTTAGTGATAGCTTTTTGGAAAGAAAAATTCAAAGAATTTGTTTAGGCAAGGTTATAGAATTTTAACTTTAAGTTTTCAGCCAAAAGGATATAAGTGAATCAAAGCTAATTTCGAGAAAACGCGCTTTTAAGTTTGTATGTCTGGTAATTTTTCATACATTTTTCGAAAACTTGCATTTTTCTTTCGGACGAAATAGTTTGTAAATAAAATTCTAAAATTCTGAAAAATCACGAAATATAGTTTAAAAAATGAAGAATCGTTTTAAATAATGAAATTAAAATGGACCATTTTACACTAATAATACCCTACCTAGCCCTTTGGCCTTTTGAGGGCTTCATATAGATTTGACTGAATTTTGTGTTAATTCTTACAACAATAAAAAGCCAAAAGCTAATGGTTTTTCAACGATCCAGATTATCATTATTTTAAGATTTTCTAAAAATTTTCTCAGGGGGGCGTTGAGCTCAAAAATTTTGAAAAAAGGGGCGTTGAGTGAAAAAAGTTTGAAAACCACTGTTCTACAATATCATGAACTTTGTCGAAGACACCACACATCTATCTCTTGAACTGAAAGTTTTATAACAATTTGTTTTCATGAGGTTAGGGTGGTCCTATAAAAATCAGTATTTCTTGAAATCTTTACATGGTGATATTTTATCTAAATTATTCATTCGGCAACATTTTAGATAATTATAATACGCATGTTTTGTTGAAAACGGATTACCAAATTTGTGGCATATGTGTTGAAAAATGAATCTTTTAGAGCTTCAATAACTCCAAATGGAGCAAGTTGAATGCATTTGAATGTTCATGTTAGAATGTTTGCAATATAAAAAAACTGGAGATATATTTTTTTATTAATGCGTTTAATCTGGTATGGTAAAATTCTTATTCAAAATCGTCAAAATCTTTATACAAATATGGAGAATTTGTACATTTGTTTTTCAAGAACTCATAAATTACTGGACCCATTGATGTGAAATTCGGCATGGAGTAGTTTTTTGAGTAGAAAAGTATATCTGTGGAGTTTTAAGTCGGTCGCACTCAAGGGAGGGAGCGACTCCCATACAAAATAATCGTAAAATACTATAAAAAAGCGTTCAGATAATTTTTAATACAAAAAGGCTTCTCCAATCAAAGAAAAGGAGGGTTCCCCTCTCCCCAGTATAAAGAAAACACGATACTATCCTTATCAGGAAACACACTAACACACTATGACAAAAATATGTCAAACGAAAAAGAAACAAATGACAGAATTTTGAAAAAAAAATACCACAAATGTAGTAAAAGAAATTATACCAAAAATATGACAATTATTACTAAATTATGACAAAAATATGAAAAAACAAATTCACAAAAATGACAAATGTGATTAAAATATGACAAAATTTTGACAAATATGACCAAAACCAAAAAAATATGATCAAAATTAGACAATCAAATGTCAAAAACCTGACAGAACTAAAATTAGGACAAATATTTGATAAAAATTTACAAATATGACATAATAATACAAAAAAAAATACGATCAAATTACAAAAATCGGACAAACATATGATTCTATGGAAAAATTATGACAATGGTGGTAAAAATATGGCAAAAGTTTAACATTAAAAAAACAAAAATGTGATAAATGTGCTAGAATATGACAAAATTCTGACAAAACTATGACAAAAATTTGACTAAATTATGAAAAATGGGATAATTAATTATAACAAAATACTGACAAAAATATGTCAAAAGTATGACAAATGTGATAAAAATATGATGAAAAAATCACAAAATGAAGACAAAACTATGGGCTTGTGATATACGTAGCTCAGTTGGTAAATCCGACGATGAGGCGATGTCCGTGAGTTCGGATTAAAGAATTACAAAAGTTAAAGACAAAACTATGAAAAAATTTTGACCATCAAATAAAAAAAAATCTGGTTCCGAAATTTCATTCATTGCCCACTCTTCTCATACGTGAAATTTGTTTACATCCCATGACTGATCATATTTTCTTGGGTATAGTGATCCAAAATAAATTTCGCCGTCAACGTGAATGAATGAAAATTTTCATGCCTGGACAGAACTATTTATGACAAAAATACGACCAATGAAAAAAATGACAAAATTATGACAAAAATTGACAATGAAGTGACAAAAATCTGACAGAACTATAACAAAGATTCGTCAATCTTTTGTCATAATTTAGCTATTTGTTATAGTTTTATCAGATTTTTGTCATATTCAAGTCATTAATGTCATATTCTTATCACAATTGTAATATTTTTCTCATAGTATTGTCAAATTTTTGTCATTTTATTGCCAAATTTTGTCTTTTTGTCATTTTTTAATTAGCTATCATAATTATCATATTTTTATCAAATATTTTATCAAAAATAATGTTGTCAAATTTTTATCAAACTTTCTTTTTTCGATTTTTTTATTGTTGTAATTTTTTAGTCTATATGTTGTCAATTTTTTTTTGATAGTTCTGTCAGATTTTTTTGTTTCATTTTATTGTAAAATTTCTGCCATCTGTCATATTTTTATTAATTTTTTTATGTTTCGGTCCTGGCTTTGTCATTTTACTGTCAAATTTATCAAATTTTGTCCATGTTTTTCTCAAGTTTTTGTCATATTTTTATCACGTTTTTCATATTTCTCTCATATTTTTGTCGAGTTTCGTTTTTTTGTCATAATATTGTCATATTTTTGCCATATTTTTCATAATTTTGTTACACTTTTGTTTTAGTTTTGTTAGATTTTTTTCATGCGACTTTCCGATGACTTTTTTTTGGTTCTTCAGATTACTGAAAACAGCAATTAACAGCTTTGGAAGCGATTCATTGAGTCCGCGAGTCATTGAGTACGCGTTGCGCTAATTCAGGAATCAACAAAATCATCTCAAATTTTACAGTGATGCTTGGTGACCCAAAAGGCATCGGAATATGGGAGCAAAATGTCGATTTTTGCAGCGCTATTATACCCATATTGTGAGTATTTCATACGATTTTCAATCATTTAAAGCATATTGAAGTTAGGCGGAAGCCGCCATCTTGGATTCCAAAACGGCGTCAAAAATCTATTTTACGACGTCCTCACAAGGTCCTGTATTCAAAAATGATGGAGTTATTAAACATTGAAATCGGATACATCCAGATGGCGCACCATGTACATATTTTGGTGTATAAAGCATTTGAAAGTGAGTTTAAACGTAAACAAAACCAATTTAGCCGAGTCCAGTAGCTAAACAGTTTGGTTCAAGAAATTCGCTAGTTAAAAGGCGCTGTCGTCTGCGGAAATCCATTATTAACAGGTTATATAGCCTGTATAGAATGCTGAGTGTGAATATTTAGACTGACAATTGGACTTGCCAGGGAATTTTGGAGACATCTGAAGTATTAAACAAATAACAAAAATTGAAATAGCCGGTCAAACTTATGTGTCCGTTTTACCTGACCTAGGGGTGTCCGTCTTACCCTTCCAAGCATTTTTTTTTATTCAAAACGCTTGTTGCTCCAGCCTGTTGTCAAAAATCCGAAATTTTCTCCCTTGTCAATAAGAACCCCAATAAATTGTCCACCTTCGAAAACTGTTGAATATTGAAAGTGTTCGTTTTATCCAACTTTTTCCTACAATTTCTCGGTTGACGATTTTTTTAAATTAACAAAGTAAGTTCAATCATGTCTCTGGGAGATTCATCCAGCAGAACAGAATTTTTGAACTGATGATTGCTAAAATAGACCACTTTAAGGTTGATTTTAAAGGTTTAGCTGACAGATAGTAGTTTGAAGTAACTTGTGTAGAAGATTGTTTAGGTTTTTAAAGCCAATTTTCGAACAAGTCGTTGTCCTACATGCATTGAATGTGTTTATATGCCGCCGTGTTTTGAACTCCAACCGTGGCCTAGAGAATAATGTTTGAGCCTTCTAAGCCAGCGGCCTAGAGATCGAATCTCGGTCACGGCACACATATTTAGTAATCTTTCTGTGGGCTGGTGGTTTTAGCAGTTAAGTTTGTAAGACGCTAGTCATCATATCCATGAAAGATGTACGCCTTAGTGTTAGGTTAAAATTTGATCTCCTCAAAGGAATACAAAGTTTCACTGAGATCCTATATAGGTGTGTATGTTTTAAAAAGTTTCAACCAATGAATGGAATAAAAGAAACTGCTAACACACGTGTACTGGGTAATATTCAAAGAAATCGTGTCGAACAGTGTAAAACCGCTTCGAATACTTCCCATTGGAAGAAGGAAATCACGTCTAGGTGGAAAATCCTCCCTTGTCTTCTCCACGCCGGCAGGAGCCCCTGTTCTGCACAACATCACGGAAATGTATCTACACTACACTTGACCAAACGTTCCTCGAGCGTCTGTTTATGATTTATTGGAGAGCACGCGGCACGGCATCTACACAGCTTCGAGCTAGCTAATGTAGCCGCCAATGACGACCACGAGAGTGTTGTTAGGGCGAAATCGAAAATTTTCCGGCTTTTCCTCCGTCAAGCCGTTTGTTGGTTTGGTTGGTTTCTTGGCAAGCAGTTCCAAACACGTGCATTGATATTTTTAGGGTTCATGGATCTGTGGTGTTCCATGATATCGATTCAGATTGGCTCGTTCGAGACGAAGGAAGGTTGGAAAATTTAAATTTTCGATTCGTTTTCTGACGTCTTGATTCTAATTGGTTTTCAAATCAAATTGCATTTAAAAATATTTGGTATGACAGCTCTTCTTACTCAACAGAACTCCTAGTTTATAAAAATAAAATCGGATTCCGAAATCTCGGAACAAAAATATTCATTTTCGTATGCATAATTGTACCATGTTCTCACATTCATAATGAAGAAAAAAGATTCCGTCAACCGGCAAGTTTCACTTGATCGCTCCAGTGCACCGGCCATAGTGTTTTACCGCACAAAGTGAAGTTAGTTAGTTGATTCACTCACAGATAAACAGACGTACTAGGCCGTTTACTTGAACGCCTTCACTATGTTACGCAGAGAGGAAGATATCCACACCAATGTTACAGAGCAGACGATCCAATGGTTTCTGGTCCAGATCCCCTAATTGTTTTGGGAACCTCCAATTTCGACGTCGTCAGACGGGAAAGAGAACTAAATTGGCTGCGGGAGAAAACAGGAACAAAAAAAAAATTCGAAGGAAATTGAACAGAGGTGTTACAACTTGTTCTAGTACGTTGTCTGTCGTATCGCTCGGAGACTCTTATTAACATCGAAAGCATCGACTTAAAACAAGGGAGAAACGAAACTTTAACAAGGAGATAGACAACTTTGACTGTAGAGCATCGGGAAAGGGGGATTTTTCAGTTCACATATTTTACGATGCATACGTTCATTCACATGGGAACCTCCCCCTGCCCTGTGCGCGTTCTCCAACTGGAATCAACCGAGCATGAATGAAGTGATTTGGAAGAAGACAAAACTCACAACCTGCTTTTCAACAAGAAATTTATTGCTTTCGGAAAAGAGTAGTAAAAATGGTGAGGCTATTTTTTTTGTGGGTGAGAATCGAAAGTTTCGAATATTAAACGTAGAGTGATCAGTTCGGTTTATGATTTGTTATTGCAATCGCAATTTTGATTAAAAAAGAAAAAAAAAACTCTTTGAAAAATTTCTCACAAGTCACAGTCTTAAATGGTTAATCCTTCAATCCACAGTCAATGGCGAAGGACTTTTAAAGACAATAATGGAAGTATTTACAGCATAGAAGGAATGGAAGAAAAAAACGGCTCAAAAACAATACGCATTTCCGTCTATAATCCTATTTTCCATGGTTTGTTTAGTTTTGTGCTTTCTTTTCAAATTTGAAAGGATGGCAAGGTATCATTCGGATTTCAATCGAAAGAAAGGAAAACAACAAAAAGAGCAACAAAAGCATTGAGGGGTTTAAAACATTATTTATCCCTAGGCGATAATTAGCATCTACTCCGGTACCTTCCAAGTTGCTAATAGATACGGCTTTCGTCCCTTTTCACGGGTAGCTTCTCAGAATGTGGGCGGTAGTAGTGAAAAGGAAATGGGTCCACGATCGAAACAGTCTTATCGTTTAAATAGGAGTTTCAGTTACCGAGTTATAGCTATCCTTATTTTTGATAAATGCTTTACGTGGCTTGTGATATAGCTCAGTTGGCAAGTCAGTTGCTTCCTGAGTCGATGTCCGTGAGTTCGGATTAGTTTTTGGCTTTCTTACAGAAAGGCATAGGGAACGGTCAGTTGGGGATATCATTAATTAAGGGTCCAAGACCCCACTTTATAGGTACCAATCGACTCAGCTCGACGAGTTACGATGATGTCCGGGAATTTGTATGTTCCATAAAAACGTTCTTAACACATTAACTCCTATTCTAGGTTTCACGATTTTGATGAATTCAGTATCAAAAAATTGCATTTTTTTTCCTGTAGGACCTATCTCAAAACCAAAAAAAAACAAAATTGTTTAAAATTTTTCTATTCCATAGAACATATCATGCTTACGTTGGCTCCAAAAAAGGTAGCCATTTGCTCAGCAGCAGTAGCCAGCAATCGCTAAATTAATTACAAAGGCGATCAAAAATTTGACAAAAATTTCATAAAACAGCAGAGAATCGATCCCACGCCATCTAGCATGAGAGTTTAGGAGGTTAACCCCTTGACCACTAGTGAGCGTCGAGATATGAGGCTCTCAAACTTTAACAGTTTGAATTATTTGGATTATAAATGAACTCGTTGAATATAAGTTCGTTTATCCTCCAAAAAACGTACTGGGCACCTTTTTTTATATTGAGTTTAGTAATTTTTGCTATCGATTTTCTTTAATCATAATCTTTTTTATAGATTAATAATAAATAATTCAGAAATAAGGAATCCATTATTGTGTCATTTATTTCCAAAGATAATTGACACTCTGTAAGAAAGCCTCCAATCCACTGATAAGTGTATTAAATCGGGTTTTTTAATAAATGTCCGCGAACTGCAACGTTGATATAAAGTCGCGAATGCAACAAAGATGGTAAGATGAACAATAAATACATATTAAAATACACCTTTGGACGTATTGTTTGCCTAAAAGCAATAGCTAATCAGAACACTTGGCAAAATTCTGTCATTACATGGAGATTTTAGAGATGTTGTTTCTAAAAAATGGATAGTTGGTATATGCAAAAAAAACCGTTTCAAGTTGATTTTGTCTATTTGCATGGCAGATATGAAATTGGTGATTCTCACGGTTTCGAACCTGCGAAGAAATCTTCGATCCATCCCGTCATCCGGACTTGCTGCCGATCACCGCAGAACCAAAACTTAGTGTTTTTAAGTGTCAATTCGCAATTGCAAACAACCGAATCGATAATTGCTAATGATGGTAAACACCAAGGGATTGAAATCAAGAGAGGATTATTTGCATTTGGAGTGGTAATGATCAAAATTCCACAACTGCTTTACAAATTGCAACAAAATTTGCAACAATTAGCACATTTTCACTCTCTCTCTCTGAGCACTGGTCCCTCATTTGAACTCAAATCTTCTTATTTTCTCTTACAAATTGCCACAAATTACCACAAATTAAATCATTAGTTGCACAATTTGTGTGAACGTTGACGAATTTTCTCCCTTCATTTCGATTCCCTGGTAAACACAGTACAAATGTTTACATTTCACACGGCTAAGCGAAACTACTCAAGTTAGATTCGCAGTAACGCAATAGTGTTACCAGATATTCTGGGTAGAAGTATCAGAATACTCATTGAGGAATGAGTACTTTCTCGGTTGGGGAATATGAGAAGTGGAAAGTGAGAAATAGCTATCGCTTATGTAATGTGTAGTTATTTAGGGACTTGACGAAAAAACTTGAATACGGATAACTTTATTCCATCTCTGAAACCTGCGTTTTCAACAGGTTGTGAGTCCAGATACGTCTGGGAAATTTGGAGTACGAGTTAGTGGGAGGGGTACTCTCAATACTTGCGGTTAGCAAATTCATCACCGACCAGCGCAGAAGGACCAGCCAGCAGCCAGAGGACCATAACAGAGAGCCTGTCAGTAACCTGCGAACCGCAAGCGCTGAGATCAGCCAGCGAGATGTCCCAGAAGTTACCGCCAGAGTCCAAGGTTCGCAAATCGAGAAGGTTACTCTCGATGCTATAACGCGCCAGGCAGCGGTAAGCAGACGTGAGCTCACGTCAGACAGCCGGAAAGAATTACAGAGTTACGCAGAGGTCGATAGGTCCAGCTGGAGCAACACCCCTGATTAGTTGGATGGAGCTGATAGTCGTGCTTTGTTCTCTTGCTTTGCTTGTGCGTTGTGGTCAGCAGGCCTTTGCTGATCTTAGCATGGCTGACCACTAGCGCAGAGGCTATGAGCTCTAGGTCAGCCAGAAGGCGCAACTGGAGATCGTCGTCGGGAAGTCGGGTTCCGAGAGGGTTACTCTTGATGCCGTCACGAGCAACGCCGCTGTTAGCAACGTGAGTTTATTTCCGACGGCCGGGAGGAGGACTCTCAGGATAGGCAACCAGGATTGACCAGGTCCGAATGCTCCAGATGGACGATTAGCCCGGATCGACGATCGGAAAACGGTGCTTATCGAGAGGGTTACTCTCATGATGTGGAGCTACGTTGCAGCCAGAAATCGTTAGCTGATCTAAGCCTGCAGTACGATATTTCTGGAGGAGGTGTTTAAAGCTACGTTTAGTTGCCAGCAACTTCAGCAACGCCTCAGAGCCAGATCGGACGCATGTTGCTGAACGTTGCCCTCCGGCATTTTGGAGCGCTGAAGCAACAGAACGAAAAGCCGTAAACCTGCACTGCAAGTCGAGAAAATTATTATCGTGCTTTGTAAGTAGTTGCGCTGCGTTTAGCTGTTTCGCGAGAGGTGGCGCTAATAGCTAAAATATGTTACTTTTCTGGGGTTACCAGAAATCTACATGCAAGAAACACTATTCGTTCGCATGCCGAAGTCATCAGCCACCGGAATCAACGATAAATTCGATTCGTTATAGATTCTGGTGCCAGTCAGCAAATTATGCGAGGCCAGAGGGACTATGAGAGTAGCGATGACGATGACGATGAAGTCAATATTTCGTTAATCTTGACCGGTTCTGAGACGCAGTCAGTAAATAAGCTTCTCAGAGCTACGTGGTTAACGTAGTTGCTGATATTGATAAGGAGCTACATCAAATCATCAGAAAGCTGAAGCGCCGGGAAAAATAAGGTTTCTGGAAGTCCAAAAAGAAAGTGGGTGCCGGAACCCGGGAGAGGAACGATACTCGGGCTGGATGAAGCTCAGTGGAGTAGCGATGGTCTGGTTAACACCAAGCAGCCGTTCAACGATTTGATCGGTTGTTTTCAGTCATCTCGTGGCCGAATATCCGTGCTGTGGTTAGCGCACTAAACAATTACTAGGCCAGAAAGACTGAGAGCCACTGGCCTGGCCTGAAGCGTATTCTGCGATACCTTCGACGTATGACCAATATACCGTATACCGCAGAAACGCGAACACGAAGCTGAAACCGAAGCCTATGCAGTGAAGGAAGGTTTGTGGTTAGCTAACTTCCTGGGTGAATTGGATGTGGTTAAAACTACTTTCACACTGATGGAGGACAACATTCTTTGTATCCTGGAGGAGACCCGGTCCCACGGAAGGATGAAACATCTGGACTTTAAGTATGTGTTTATCAGAGAGATCATAAGAAGAATTCAGCTATCTTTGCGTCATATCTCTACTGACGACCAGCCAGCGGATGCGTTCCGGAAGGCATTACCGATGGCGAGGTATACTATGCTGTTTAGCGTTCTCAATTTGCGAATTCAGGAGAGGTGTTGAGACTTACGTTTTCGGATCCTTTTGGTGAAAAACGTTTTTACCCGGATTATCCCGTGCAGCAGAGGAAATCTGCTTCTGCACCAGCAAACGTGACCAAAACAGTTTCTTTTGGTTGTTCTTCTTTGGTCAATTCGCTATCGAAAAACAATGGAGTGATGATTGCTAATGACAGGTGATGATGATAAACACGGAACATCATTACACTGTTAAGCCGAACTACTAAAGTTAGGTTCGTGATCATACAGAAGCGCTGCCAGATATGTTGAGTAGATCCCTCAGAATATTAACACAGGAATGAGTAGTGATCATCTCATTTAATCATTCAGAAATGAGTACTTTACCGGATAGGGAATATGATAAGTGGAGAGTGCGACAATAGCAATCGCTACAGAATAGTGTAGTTATGTAATGACTAGACTAACGAAACATGAATGAAGTTGACTCTATTCCATTACTGAAACCTTCGTTTTCAACAGAAATAAATAAGCATATTATACCCTAACGTTGCCAGATTGCCCGGTTTTACCCGAATTTGCCCGAATATTCAACATAAAATTTGGGAATTGCCCGGATTTTGTCCCGGTTTATTCTCAGTCTCATTCTCAAATCAAATTTAAAAAAAATTGTTTTGAAACCTTTTTTTTAATTTACGCGTCCAAAACAAATTTTTTTGAGCAACTTTCATAAAAATAGTCATGAATGGTTTTTTGAAAGCCTAAAATACGATTCAAAATCTGCAGATAAATTTTGATGAAAAAATTTTGTTTTTCAACTTTTCTTGATTTTTGATGAGTAATTCCTAGATTTTGACCAAATTTGCCTGAATATTGTCCGGATTTTGGTCGACACTTTTGAAATCAGATGCCCAGATTTTGCCAGAATTCAACATAAAATAGCCCAGATAGGCAACCTTATTATACCCATAAATTCCGCCAAATCTTGATTTACAGTGCAAAAGTTAGCGTAAACCTAAGCCCTTGGCACGATCGATCCCATTTCAGGCACATATAAATTACTGATTGACATTGAGATTAACATAACACGCAATATGCCACCTTTCCTTTAAATTTATCGCCGGAAAAAATCAACATTTTAAGACTATAAAAAATTCCGCGGGAGTTTTGGAGACATTCCAGTTGATATTGGTCATAAAAAGCATGATTGTAACCGAATTCTTTTGCCATGAACTTCTTCGGATGCGACCTCATCTCAACAATCCCTTACTATACCACTAATTTCGAGTAAATTTTTTTTAATTTTTCATACAATATTTCGAAAAACAACACGTGCAAAAGGTATACAAAGTATAGTTTTTAAATATAAAACGAAAATCCAAATAAAGATGAAAAAATGGAGGGAAAATCATGGCCTTCGGTTTCCATCCGCAACTCGATCGTTTTTATTCATCTCTGTTACTACAGCAGTCGCAAAGTGGAAATCGTAAGAAAAACAGAACAAAAGTGCCTCGAAGAACGTCGTAAATAACAGAGAGAAAAAACGCTGAAGAAAGAACCGAGTAAGGAAAAAAAATTACCTCGAAAACAAACAAAACCGGTTTAGTTACAATTCTTTTCCCCTGGTCGTCGTCGTTGCCCGAACAATCATTCTGGACGGACCTGGCCCGAGAAACTTATCTTCGACGCGCATCTCCCACCAAAGAACAACCACAAGACCAACCAAGTCAGTTCGGTCCGAAAACCTGGGAAGAAACGAAGAAAAGTTTCCTTTTATGTGAACAAAACTCATAAAGAAAGAACTGCCCGACTCGGACGGGCTTCACATCACATGGAGGAGTTGCTGTTGATGTTGTTGATTTTTTTTTTAAATTCTTGGGTACGAATCTACATTGTGATGGCCATGAGGTCTGAGGGTTCTGAGGGAGTTTTTTTTCTCGCTGTTCCATTGGTCATGTTTCTTTCCGTCCCTTTTGAGGACCCCTAGGCCGAGTGGAGGAATTTACAGGGTACGCGACCTCTAAACAAAATAGAAGAAAAAGAATAAAACCTCCATGTTGGTCATCATCCGTGACTTTCGAGTAGGAAATTGGTTGGCAAACCACCAACAAGTTCAATCAGAACTTCCACAAGTTTCTCACATTCTTGTTTTGAAGCTCCGCGGCTCGCATGGGTTCCCTATCCCGGAAACGGGATTCGGCTCGTACAATTCCTGTTGGATACCATCGAAAGGCGTTGTTGAGCAAAACGAAACATTTAAAGAGCTCCGAGTTCCTCTGTCTGTAGGAAAGCATGTAGATATATAGGAAATCCGGGGAAAAGGGGAAACTGTGTCACCGGGCACGTTTTTCCGGGAGGGAGATTGTGGGAATGTTTGAAGGACTTGAGGGGGTGGTGTTTCGCGCACATTTTCATGCATTTTGCAGCCTTCGAACGTGAATTCAATGTTTATGAGCGAAGAAGGGTGGCCAGTAGGAAGCCGGAATAATATTTTTCGCGCCCTTTTTAATTTTGTTTTGATTTTTCGTTCTGTTGACGAGCCTTGGGGTTACCAATCCATGCTCTGGAAGTTTGTTTTATCCTTGTATTTCTTTTGGAAGACTGTTACGCGAACTAAAAATGACTTTTTTTATTGAAATTTTTATTTCTTTCAAAACTTACAGAATATAATTGACACCTCTTAGTTCTTTTGATAAAAACTTGCAGTGGTAATTTGTTTAACAATGTTTTCTTCGGTGCGAACGGATGGCGAAAAAATGAATCTAATTGGTTCTCCCCGAGACTTCTACGACTATGGCCAGCAGATGAATCAAGCTGTTTTGCGTTCTCCAAGGACCGACGATGCTGGTGGTGGAGAAGCAGCACAACATTTACATAATAATCACGTGGCTTAGTGCCTCTCTCTTCATCGTCTAGACGAGTTTAATGTTTTGCAGATAATTGGGGATGGCTTGAGTTCCATCAGTTTTGTTCAACCGATTTCAGCCCTAATATGTTTTTTTTTAATTTACAAATTGATTTATTAAGGCAATTGACTTATAAAGTTTTTATGTGCCGGGAGTATTTTTCCTAACTTTGGGTTCGTAAGAGAAGGGCCGTAATCATCAATCTTGTGAAAAATAATAATTCTAGCGGACAAAACTAGTGTTTTTCTGCCTGTCTGTGGAATTCATCAAGTTCGACTTGATGTTCGTTCCAAAATGGCATAAAATCGTTATGTAGTTACACGCAACCGCCTCAACAGCTCGTATCTGATCAGCAAAACTAGAAGGGTTTAAAAACAAAACTATACCCACAAATCAATTTCTACTCCAATAATGATTTTCCTTGGAGATGGAATTATCGGCATAAGATTCTATGCCGAACCGGCATCAACAAGCTTTCTCATGGCTGGCATTGTCATTGTCCATTTGGGAGAAATCAGATAAAACATATTCCATATCCCATCACAAGACAAAGCAGGATGGAAACAATCAGCCAGCAAGGATATTGTCGAATGATGTACCGTGCGCTGTGTAAGTATGTAAACCGGCCATAGGGAACAGTTTTTCGTTTCCCATTCTCATCTCATTACAATCGAAGACAAAGGAGGATGAAAAAAAACAGACGGTCAGCGCAGTGCGTTTTTTGGATATCAGGCGTGGCAGTAAGACTATGGCAAAAAAGCTCTCTCTTTGAACATCAATAACAGCGCCGGCCACGTCCTAGTCAATAGATAGGTAGAAAAATACACCACTAGAATCGGTATGAAATTTGTATTTTAGTGCAAGAAAATCTGAAAAAAATTGCATATTGACGAAAATTTCGAAAAACAGCTACCTTTGGAAATTCGTAAAAAAGTCTGTGTATTGTATTTTGAAAATCTAAAAATGCGAAAATGTGCCAAATTACGTCAACTTTTCAATCCTTTTTTTTCAAAACTTATCTGGTGTGACTTAAACAATTTTTTTTGTAATGGCCCCACAGGCCCATGAGGGTCCTTCCTCCACCCCATACGCTTCTTTAGAAGTGGGAGGGACAGTTCATTTGGATAATTGTTTTACTTTTCTTTGTCATTTTCTGTACTACTTGGTCGCCTTTCAACTCCCGCGTATGTCCATCACTGTACAGATAATCTGTCTGATAGATAACACATCAGATTTCATCACATTTCCATAATTCATATATGTTTCAAATGGTATGCTTTACAAAGAGTATTGTCAATTGTTTAAAGCTATTTATGTTCGGGATGTCTTTGAAATTTTGTGGTAGACTGTTGTACATTTTCAAACCATTGTAGAAAACAGATCTTTTTGTCATTTCTTTCTATTTGGCAGTCTTAAATCTTGTGCTCTTCTTGTGTGATGGCTATGTATGTCATTTTCGTACTGTAAATCCTGGATTTATTATGAAAGTAACATCCCTTTTTATCTTATGCACAAACATGATGCTGTTATATGCAATCCTCTGTTTGACTGATAGCCACTGGAGCAGGTCTAGCATTATAACACTTGGAGTATAACGGATGCAGCGGATGACAACTCTCATTATTATGTATTGGATTCTCTGTAAACGTTTAATTTGCGTATCAGAAGCGTGGAGTAGAATCGTTGAGCAATAATCAAAATGCGGCATTTTGACCGATTTCACATAAAAAATTTTTGACCAGAAAGTCAAATATCTGTTTATCTGGCAGAGGACACCATACTTAGTTACAATTTTTTTGATTGTATAATCTATATGATCAATGAAATTGAGCTTCTCATCGACTTGAATTCCCAGGTATTTGGTTTGACGCACTCTATCAATCACATATTCATCGATTAGTATGCTTGGATAATCCACAGTTTTGCGATTTCCGATTATCATCCAGTTTGTTTTGTTCAGCTTCAGACAATTATTCTTTGTTTCATGAACTCAATAATGTTTTCCAAATCAGCACTTGCTTTTTCCATTATGAGCTTAAATTTTTTACCAGTCCAATAAGACACTGATTCATCAGCGAACAACTTAAGTTGGCCGTACTGCAGACACATTTTCAAGTCATTTATGTATAAAATAAACAAAACTGGTCCCAAGACACTGCCTTGAGGAACTCCTAACTTATTCTCTCTGTATTGAGAGTAGGCCGAACCAAACTTAGTCCTTCGCATTCTTTTATCTAGATAACTTTGAAACCAATTTAAGACTGTGCCGCTAATACCAATTCTGATTAACACCTCTAGCAGTTTCGTTCGATCTATTGTTTTAAACGCACTCTTAAAATCAAGGAATACCGCAACGGTGTAGTTCCCCTTTTCGATGTTAACTTTCCAGATACGTAATATGAAACACATTTACTGCAGTCTCCGTAGAATGTTGTTTTCTAAATGCAGACTGTTCCTCGATTAAAATGTTTTCTGTCTCAATGAAACTTAACACTTGTCGTTTTACTGCTAACTCTAGCACTTTCTCTCGTAACTCCAACATGTTTATTGGCCGGTATCATGATGACCCTCTCGTATTTTTCTGTTTTGGTACAGGGATTACAGTCGAAAACTTTCATGTATATGGCATGATACCTGATTGCGGACTGATGTTAATAATTTCAATCAACGGTTAGCTAATACTGTTAGAGAATCTTTGAAAACTCTTTGTGAGACATTATCAATGCCAGCTGTTGGTTTCATGTTGCCCACTATCTCAAACTCTTGGATGGAAACGTTTTCGAACAAGCTCAAACTACCACAGTTGTAGTCTATCTGACTCAATCTGACATTTAAACCAATGGCAATGCTATCATGGATTTCCATGACACTATCGATGAAATAGTTGTTGAATTTCTCAGCAATATCTAATTCATTTGTATATTCAACGCCTTCGAACCAAACTGACTCAACTTTGACACTGCTTGGATTTTGATGGTTCATTGAATGAAAAGTACGGTTTTTAAACAACTTTTTTACATTTTTGTGGTCACGGTCTTAAAAAATATCAAAAAACTATATTCCTATATGCAACGTATAGCCTCTAACATCAGCTTTATTGATCACTAAGTGAATTTTTATTTGAATATTCCATAGCTGATCTGTAGTCTTTTTTCCGAAGCATGTTTTTTTCGGGTTTTTTTTCTTAGACTTTCTTTGAATAACGGAAAACTGAAGTGTTGTATGTGAATAATGTCTGAGAAACATATTTGAGTTTAATTACGAGGTTTCCAAAAGTATGAATTTTCTAAAACTAGGAAGAGCATCAAGATATATAGCGATTTGGAGCGAGAAGTGTCAAATTGACACTCAAGGTCTGATTAGGGAGTTTTTTCCTGGGCATCCTTAAAAAAATTGATTAAAATTAAAGATTTCAAGAATTTATTGAGAATCTCCATTTTTTTATTATTTGGATGCACCCGAATAAAGTTACAAGCCGCCAAACATTGGCATGACTTAGATGAAATTATGCGAAATTGTGCCAACTTTGCCAATTGTTACCTTTCCAATATTTATAATTATTAATGAATCTATGACAAATTTTTTATATCTTCCAGAGTTATAACAGAGAATTTTATTTGAGCATCTTCTAACGTGAACTTTGCCATCAACAAAGTATGATATTCTAGTCACTATACACAACGTTTTTTTTTATTGAACGTACAAATTGTCATATTTCAACGCTTTTGACACACTTTCGGATATTTCCCGCCAAATATAGATAGTATCGTTTTAGTCTGCTGCTATATGGTGTTTGTGACGCGAGATAGGTCGGGGTTTTGGGGAAAGAAAACAGAAAGGCCGCCGTCTATAGGCCAGACACAACTGGGGGGCTCGAATGGAGTTTTTCAAGGGCGCAAAACACGCCGTCGATGTCTTCGTTGTCCTCATCTTCGTCACCACAAGCACAAGCGTGTACGGATGAAGTGAGGGGGAAGGTCTAATAAGTCTGAATGGGATATACTCGGATGTCGGGGAGTTTGTTGCGGTCCAATGTGGATGACGTGTTGTGCGCATGCATGTGGACTTGGGCCAGAGGTTCGGGCATGGGTAGGTGGTCCCATTTCGAATAAAGGCCGAAAGTGTGCAATCCGACGCGTGGGTGGGCGCCTTCCATAGACACACACACACACGCGCGCCGCCTTTCGTTGCTAACCGGTTCGAATCATTTTAGGAAGGGTTGTTTAGTGGCATAGATGGTGAACCAGGCACCCAGACATGGAGGTCGGATCAATCCTAGTTGTTTCACTCATTTGGAGCCAAACCCAAATTCACTGGTCATGCGCTTGAAGTTCGCTGCCGTTTATTTTTGGGGGGAACCTACCAGTTTCTACACAAGGTGACATGCTAGCCGATTAGAGAAATTGCAAAACGGCCGCTTGCAGAGGATCTTTCGAATGGGACAGTGAAATTTGAAAGCAGACAAAATAGCATCACATGAAAGCTCAATTTTACCATATGATATTTATTCTATTTTCAATTTTTATAGTACGGAGAATGTGATAAATGTGATAATAAAAAATCTTGATGTTGATGCTTAAAATTGCTCTTTTAACACATTCAGGTTCGTGAAGAGATTCAATGGGGCGAATCCCGAATTTGGCGTTACTATATAATGACAACCGTTGGACAAAATTCTACAAATTTAGGGATGAATCATCCCAGAGGATGAAAATCCCGTATAAAAAAAACAAATTCTACAAATTTAGTATGTTTAAGTTTCTCAAATTATTGTGTTTGATTTAGTGTAAGGTTGCCAGATTACCCGGTTTTATCCGGGTTTGCCCGGATATTTGTTACTAAATTTGAGAACAGTCCGGCCCGGCCCGGTTGCCCGGATTTCATGGAAAAATGCCCGGATTTATTCACTTTATTTGGCAAATTAAACAAAAAAAAAAACAACAAACACTTCCAAAACGACATTTTTTGAGCAAGTTTTATAAAAATAATCATTAAAGGTTTTTTGGAAACCGAAAATACGGTTAAAATCTATCGATGAGTTTTGATGGAAAAAATTTTGTTTTTAATTTTTTTCTTGATTTTTGTTGAGGAATTCCTGAGTTTTGACAAAATTTGCCCGGATATTGCCGGTTTTATGGTCGTCAATTTGAAATCGAATGCCTGGATTTTACTGAGGTTTTTATATAAAAATTGCCCGGTTTGTCCGGCCCGGATACGTGCTGAAAAAATTCTGGCAACCTTAATTTAGTGGAATATTGTATTATAGTTTGGGGATGAATAAGCTAATTGGTTTGAAAAATCCCCCAAAAACAATTTTTTTAGTTAAAATTCTAGTTTTTGAGTTTCACCTAACGAGTCAGGAAGCAAATGTGGTCAGGGCCGCTATGTGTTCATTTATTTCTTTAATATGATATGTATACATTATTTTATTAACTTCTAAGAAACCTTTGGTCATGAGTAAAATTATGTTCTCTAAAAACTGTCTACTGATTTTTTTTTGAATATATAACAGTTTGCTTGAAGTTTAACCAGTTAAAATCCGACAGGCCCCACATTGTTCCCGTTCCATATTCATGACCAGTCGAAAAACCCAAAGAGGGGTCAACAGTCGGATGATGGATTTTGGTTTTCTTTTCATGTGCTTCTTCTGAATCTGTACCAAGTAGGTACTATTCGCGCTTGTCGTTGTTCCCGTAAACTCCAATTTGAAATTCATATTCCAGCTCTGTCGTGTTGTTACGCCTGCCAGCTAAGCTAGAAATGCCACGGCCTGATTCTGATTGTTGTTACATTGGAACTTCATTAGCGGTCTCACGAGTCTCCCAGAGGGTAGAACTACACGAGTCCAAAATACATCCCGACCAGCAAGCCAGAAATGGGAATAGCGCTCGAACCTCGAAGTATGATACATAAAGAGGACGAACGAAAAACCCAACAATTTGTCCAATAAATCACTTCACGCATTGTGAACCTTCTGCTGCTGTTGAATGGCAGGGTTAGGTCAGTTATATTCTCGGATTTCGAATTGCATTTTCGACTCATTTACTTAAGCAGAAAATGCGTATACAGAAACTACGAAAAAAAAACAATCTGGAAAATCCCTTTTTACGACACCCATGGGCTTCTTTCTAAGGGTTCCTTTTAAACACCCTATTTTGCCATTCGATTTCCTTTTTCAACACCAGTGAGACCCTCACCGGAGGTGGCTCTTTAATTCGAGCGAACCTTTCCCTCCTTGCCTGCCGATCGTCGAATTGGGGCGTTGAAGCAGATGAGCCAGGAAATAAACATTTTACAATCCTCCAGACTGGGTAGGGAAAACTAGTATTTCAATTGGCTCTTTAAAAATTGGGAATTCCATCGTCAGGGTAGTTCAGCAGTTACAAATCTTGCTTGACAAAAGACACTGGTTAGGAAGCAATGGAACTTTTCAGCGCCGATTGATGATGGCGCTTTCGTCC
Organism: Uranotaenia lowii; assembly: GCF_029784155.1. Lineage (NCBI taxonomy): Eukaryota > Metazoa > Arthropoda > Insecta > Diptera > Culicidae > Uranotaenia > Uranotaenia lowii. The sequence goes on from NC_073691.1 coordinate 183,282,866, forward strand.
TTAGCAGTCGAGGTCGTCCTTTTGGCAGGCACGAAACTAAATGCAATTCACATTCCATTACCTGAGGCTTATTGAAATGACTCGGCTTACGACGGAAAGCATTTCTATGTAAAAATTAACTTGAATCTAAGAGTACCGCCTATAAACCCGTGTGAAGGCGTTAAGTGGTTTATTTTCATGAAGTGCAAAACTGAAGTAGAAAGCGCCAAAAATGCGGCGAGATGATGGAGAAGTGACACATTTGAATAGAGGACATTGATCTTTCTTATACAATGAGAAGCTGAAACCTGGTTTTTCGGCACAGAATGGACAACCAGGTGAAGGTGCTAACTAATTCATATTCGTCACAAAAACCAAAGAAGTATTCCAATAGTAGTAAAGTAGTAAAGTATTACAAAAACAGAAAGAATATCTAGATATCATAGTTTAAAAAATGTTAGAGGAAGAAAAATTTGAAAAAAAAAACCATGAGCGCATAACCGAAACCAGATACCTTATAGAATGGATGTATAGAATGGTTAAGCCGGAGGTTCGCTGAACCCACGTTGTGGAGTAATCACATCTCCACCAGCAGAGCGAACGAACGAACCATTATTGTAACGAATGCGAGAGCAATCAAAACCCGAAGAAATAAAAAAAAAGATAATTCGCGAACACATCAAAAGCACGTGCTTTTCGCCTATGCCGGGGAGTGAGTAACAACAAATCGCTTGAGCCGGTTTGGTGTCTATCGAAAAAAAAAATAGACATCGCTCGCTGCTCATCGTCACTATGCTCCACAAGACCGGTGGGGCTCACGGTTTGTGGATCACGCGTGAATGTTAATAGGAGACGAGGCCCTAGGAGAGCAGCGAATCGTTCGGTTACAGCACAAATTCTTCAACCTTTAATGGGAGAACGGTACGGCGAGGATGGGAACTTCGAACTATCATAGAGTGCTCGTACATTTAGTGGGAACCGGCCAAAGTTAAATGGATCCCTTGCCCGCACCACTCGACCGCACAAGCACACTTCGGAACCGGCTTTCTGGCCTTGAACTTCGGGGGTTCGTCGTGGAGTTGCCGGTAACAACAATTGTTAGACAAAGCATAAATAGAACAAAGATAGTTTTTGTTTCTTATATCAATCTGGGATGGGTCTACGCTGGCTGTAGTGTTGAATAACAAGTGCATATATTGGTCAATCAATGGTAATTTTCTGCGAAGGGGATTGATACTGAAGGCGAGGGACATATGGCATTTAAATTGGCGAACGTATCGTATCCAGAAATGCAGCTGCTCTGGTAGGATACATCTGCTGGTTCACGAGCAGCCTGATACACGAATGACAGCTTAAGTTACTTTTAATCGTCGCTGGTCTTTAAGGCGTTCGCCCCACCAATTGTTGTTATGCATGCAGGTTTAACCAATTATGGTCAAGGACTTTAAATACTGTCCAGGAATTGTTAATAAGGTACTTACGTTATACTTGTTGAGGAACACGTCGTGAAACCCACTGCTCATTTCTTCTAATTCGAACATGTTCAGGCCACGGATTGCAGACTGGTTGTCATAAACCGGTGTTGGCGGGTGAATTTTTCTGGTAAGATTTTTATATTTCCGTTGTCGAGGTTTCTGTTTCGTTTTTCCGCTCTTCCTTACACATTAGTTTTCACACACATTTGGTACAACGATGAAGATTCCCCTTTTTGGTTATATTCTTTTTCCGTTTACACAAATCAACTCCACGGAATGCCAAGTAAAAACAGAGAATCGAACAAAAACGATTCACGTTTCCCGGAAAGAGAAATGACCGCGGGCTGGTATGGAGAGAGATGATACAGAAGCAGGAGCCTGTGGTTGCTGGGTAACCGGATTTGCTCACGCCTTGGCAGGTTTCCTGGATTGTTGCTATAGCTTCGTGGTTATCACTGATTTGTTAACAAGACTTATCTTCCTCAATGACCGAAAATACCAACTGGTTCACAGAAACACACTGTAGATCCTTATTTCTTCCGGTGATTGATGATGGTGATCCCTTGTTGCAGTTTTGCGCTTTCAGTATGTTCGCAGAGGGTTGGGAAATTATATGAACGGTGGAACAGGGCCAGAAGAATATAGCAGCAGTAGGGCGAGAAAATATACGGACACGGACAGTCGTTCTTCGCGCGCGCACTCAGCACTTCATACGGACCACTCTCGAACTCGACTAAACTCCAGGAACGGAGGAATAACAATTTCAACAGACGTCGTTCTTTTGGTCCCTAAATTTTCACACACCTTTATCGAGAAACGGCGAACCGGCGCCTTCGATGTGTTGGTACACTCACTATCTGACTCCCTCCCACTCTGAGTGCCTGAGTTTTAATTCTCTTCCCTGATTGGTTCCCGCTTTTGTTGGTGAGTTCCCGTGGAAATTGGTAACCGATGAGTGTCCTTCGTTCATTAGTCCCTTGTCCAACTTGCACAATTTCGATTAACGCTACTGATTTTAAGAAATCCTGATCATCACAAATTTCTTATCTCTAGATCACCCTTTCGAATATTCATAAAATTACAAAACTCAATATCCACCAGACAATTACGTAAAATCTGTCATTAGCCAAGACTCATTGTTCGTAGAGCAAGGGAAACGAATGTCGATTTCAAAATGGCCGCCAATTCATTCGAACACTCACTATTAACAGTACACGTCCCGTTCTCCAGAGAACACCGGCTATCGGAAAATTAACACGAAAAAAAGCACAATCAGAACGAAATTTCGCTGCCAAACGAATCCGACACACTTCCTACAGGACACAGACACTTAAAAAAAACAGTAGAACCACTAAATCCACCTATATTTTTCCTCCAAAAATTTGCGAGGGAAAATGACGTGAACGTGCTCCTCTGAATTTAGGTCTCTGTTTCGTCCAGAACTTGAATCACCAGAACGGCGGTGACTCTGCATGTGAGATCTTATCGTGACTCAGGCACTCACCCATACTTGACGCTTTTGTTTGCATACAAAACGCTCTTGAGTCAAGAGTTCTCAATTTTTAAATGACAGCATGTGCACATGGTGTTTCAGACTGCTGTATGGGTGTGATAGGTTTTACACACATTTGAAGTTTTGAATGAATGAAATTGAGTTTTGTCTTCATGCGAACAGGGTGCGCTCGATTAAATGTTTATCCACAAAAATTGGTTGGGCGGAAGATAATTTGAGAACATTTATTAACATTAAACTAGATAAGTAGTAGGAAGAATTTGGAATTAGGAAGATATTTTTATTGTTTTATCAAGTTGCAGACCACAAAATTTAAAAATATTGATAACATGAAAGTTTTTAAAATTCTAAATTTTATTTATATGAGCAATAGTTTAGCGTGAGCAATAGTCTGTTTTCATAATTAAACTGCAATTGCATTGTAAACCACGGATTTTTTAAATAAGTTTATCAATAGCCGTCGATCGTGGCCTATAAGATAGCGTTCAAGTGTTTTAAACCAGCGGTCATGAGATCGAATCTAGGTCACGGTAAACATAGTACTCTTTTTGTGGGCCGGTGGTTTTAGCGTTTGTAAGATGTGTGTAGTGTTAATTAAATTAGATCTCTTTAAAGAAACATGAAGTTTCACTAGATCCTATATGTGTGTGTTTGTTCTTTTATATGCTTGTCTATTTTTTAACTGGATCTTTGGAATTGTAAATTCTGCGATTGAATCAGTGGCTGGCTTAAAAACGCTTATCGCTAATTAGTCCGATACTTTTTTGGAAGTAGTGCTTATTCTTTAACTGCTTATTCACTAAATAAATTTTTAGTGAGCTTACAGATAGGCTGGTAAACGGTGGATAATGTGCAACACGAGACCCCATAGTGGTCATATCACCTCTTATTCACAACTCCTATCTCTACCTCCCCGCGGTGCCGGCTGGGGTGCGAGTAACCTAAGCGGAGATCGGGTACCCAACCCCGGTGGATGCTTTGGTCGCATGCAGACTGAGAAGGTGGCCGCACGCGTCTGTTCCCCAGGTCAGGGGCGGCGTGCAACAACAACCGAGCGTCTGTTTTCCAAGTCAGGGGCGGCTCAAACAGCGTCTGTCTTGCAGCAAGCGGCTGAATTTATGAAATGCGGCTCCCGCCAGCTAAGTCCAAGATGGCAGCCCCATCGCGGGATAGGGACTTTAGGCTAACAACCTACTGCTCCCGATTTGAAATTGTTACGGAATCCGAAAGAAATGACCGACCTGGAACTTTGGCGACGACTTTTAGCATGAAAACACGGACACGAATTGGAACTTGGAATGTTTTCACCCTTGCCCAACAAGGCAAACTGGAACAACTAGCTAGAGAGGCTAGCCGCCTCAAGCTTGAAATTCTGGGACTGAGCGAAGTCCGTTGGCCTAATACTGGAGAACACAAGACACAATCCGGGCAAGTCCTGCTTTACTCTGGCATACGAGGAGAACATGCTACTCGGGAACGAGGAGTTGGTTTCCTGTTAAGCCCGCAGGCCTACGCGGCCCTCATTAGATGGGAACCGATAAACGAAAGAATAATCGTAGCCAGATTTAGAACACGGGTTAGAAACCTTACAATGGTCCAGTGTTATGCGCCAACTGACGTTGCCGATTTGCAGGAGAAAGAGCAGTTTTACAGTCAACTGAACAGCGTGGTAGAGAAAATTCCGAAGGGTGACATTCAAATCCATTTGGGCGACTTCAACGCAAAGATTGGCTCCGACAATCAAGACCTTGAGCGCATCATGGGGCGCCATGGCCTAGGACAGATGAGCGAAAACGGAGAGCTGTTTGTAGAATTTTGTGGCAATAACAACATGGTGATCGGTGGATCGCTCTTCCCCCATCGACAAGCACATAAGGTCACTTGGGTATCCCGAGATGGCCGAACAGAAAATCAAACTGACCACATCTGCATCAGCCGAAAATGGAGAAGGAACCTTCTTGATGTCCGCAACAAGCGAAGCGCAGACATTGCATCTGACCATCACCTCGTCCTTGGCGAGATACGATTGAGAGTTGCGCGTGTCCAACGGCGCGAGGAGAAAGTCGGGTGTCGATACGACGTCCGCCGGTTGGAGAATCCAGAGGTGAAAAGGGCATACGTTGAACAGCTAGAATCCCGAGCCTCGGAGCTGCCGACAGACGGAACAGTCGAAGAACAGTGGTGTGGAATCAAGAATGCCTTTATCACGACGAGCCATGGTACTCTCGGTAAAGTTTGTGGAAGAAGGAGTGAATGGATGTCGGATGAAACTTGGAGGATGGTCGATGATCGGAGAAAGGCGAAAGTCGGAATTGAGCAGGCATGTACCGGGTCAGCCAAAGCAGCCGCCCGCTTACGATATGCGGAGCTGGAAAAGGCAGTTAAACGAGCTTGTAGACGAGACAAGAGAGCCTGGACAAACTCCCTAGCCGAAGAGGGAGAAAGAGCCGCCGCCAATGGAGATATCCGATTACTTTATGACATTTCTCGCCGCCTCAGTGGTGCAAGGACTAATGCAAGAATGCCGTTAAAAGACCGAGCAGGTCAGTTATTGACCGATCGAACAGATCAGCTCAAACGATGGACTGAGCACTTCGAACAACTCTTCCGAGTCACGAATAGCGATGGCCAACAGAATCTGCAGCTCGAAGCGCCAACAGTAAGTCGCATAAATGGCGTCAACTCGGAAGCGCCTTCGCTGGCTGAAATAGAAGCGGCAATCAAAAACGTGAAATCCAACAAAGCACCTGGGATCGATTGCATCCCTGCTGAAATGCTGAAAGCCGACCCTGCCCTATCAGCACAAATGTTGCACCGTCTTTTCGCTGACATCTGGGATACTGCAACATTCCCGGCCGACTGGATGCAGGGTATCCTCGTAAAGGTCCCGAAGAAAGGAGACCTGACAGAGTGCGGTAACTGGCGAGGCATAACGTTGATCTGTACAACCCTCAAAGTACTCTGCAAAGTGATTCTGAACAGGATCCAGGAGAAAATAGACGCTACACTCCGACGGCAACAAGCTGGATTCCGATCTCGACGATCATGTGTGGACCACATCACAACGCTACGAATCATACTGGAACAAATCAACGAACTCCAGGACTCTCTTCTGCTGGTGTTCGTTGATTTCGAAAAAGCATTCGACCGACTTAACCATGAAAACATCTGGGCGGCTCTAAGGCGACGAGGGGTCCCAGAGAAACTAGTCCATCTCATCGAAGCACAGTATGAGGCATTTTCGTGCAACGTCTTTCACGACGGTGTCTTGTCCGAACCAATCCCGGTAACTGCTGGAGTGAGACAAGGATGTATTCTATCACCGCTACTTTTTCTAATCGTAATGGATGAGATTCTGATTGGATCGATTGACTGTGCACCGAACCGAGGATTGCCGTGGAATCCTTCAACAATGGAGCAACTGAACGACCTTGACCTGGCTGACGATATTGTTTTGCTTGCCCAAACACAACCAGATATGCAGAGCAAACTCGACGACCTCACCGAAAGTTCCAAGGCAGCAGGTCTCAAAGTCAATGTCGGAAAGACCAAGTCGATGGAGATCAATACAGGAAATCCCTCCAGTTTCATGGTAGCTGGGCAACAAGTTGAGAAAGTGGAGTGCTTCCAGTATCTTGGTAGCCAGATAACGCCTGATGGTGGTACCAGAAAAGACATCGAAACACGGATCAGAAAGGCCCGATTTGCGTTTGCGAGTCTCCGAAACATCTGGCGGTCACGCCAGATCTCTCTACGAACAAAAATCCGAATCTTCAACTCAAACGTCAAATCCGTATTGCTGTACGGGTGCGAAACTTGGTGCACATATGCGGTAACGACGCGAAAACTGCAAGTATTTGTAAACCGCTGCCTGCGGAATATCATCCGCGCTTGGTGGCCTGGCAACTGGATCTCGAATGAGGAACTACATCGCCGGTGTCATCAAAAGGCGCTAGAAATCGAGATTCGGGAACGTAAGTGGAGATGGATTGGGCACACGCTGCGAAGAGATGAAAACGAGATTTGCAGAGAGGCGCTAGATTGGAATCCAGAAGGTCATCGAAGAAGAGGCAGACCCAGAAATTCGTGGCGGCGAAGCCTAGCCGCTGAAATCCGAACTGTCGACGAGAATCTTGACTGGGACCAGGTGAAGACGCTGGCTCCGGATCGTCAACAGTGGAGGTCTTTTACCACGGCCCTATGCACCGGAGGATCGGCGCGGGATCATTAAGTAAGTAAGTAAGTTACAGATAAACAAACTCCCCCACAATAACATACATCAGCACTTTTGTTTGAAAAAATGCACTGCAGTGGAACTTTTGATTTGTTAGTTCACCAGAAAATTTCGTCAGGAAATAAATAAGTCAACAAAAAAGGTGCGTATCAATTAGCGCTTAGTGATTTAGGGTCAAAAATAAAACCGTAATCGATTTAACAAATATATAGTACTAGCTGATTTACCCGGCCTTGCTCGGGTTTGCATAAAATATAAATCAAAATGAGTCGTATGACTTTACAAAATTTTGTTAGCTTTGTATTCAATATGTTTTATACATTTATTATGAGAAAATTTTACCCATGTTGTGCCATGTATGTAAGCTTTGAAAGTTTTGTAAGTGTTTTTCAAATTTTGAATGAGAATATTTATTGTGATTCCCTTTTTCATATTCTTGAAACACCTATAGTTATGAGGTTCGTATTCATAGAAATTAAAAATAATTTCCCATGAATGCTTTTTTATTCCATCCCGGAAAACATTTTATACCCACCCTTTCTTAAAGGAAGCTTGAATAGCTTTGGCCTTCTATTGTTTTTATCTTCAAATGATTAAACTATATTTTTATCTTTCCCACCCCCCATCCTATTTAAATCTCTTTTGGAGATGATCTCCTCGGACGCTATATGCCAAATGCTCCTCCGTATTCAAGTTTTATTTGCCCAGAAAATTCTAAGAAGGCTTCCGAAACTTGCTGCAGCTCGTGGCCTTCAAGTCTTCCAAGCCAACGGCCGTGAGTTCGAATCCAAGTCACAGCATACACAGAAAACTTTTGTGGTTTAAGCATTTGTGAGATGCTAGCCATCACATACTCGAAAGATGTACGCTTAGAATTAAGTAAAAGGAATCTCTTCGAGAAAACATTAAGTTTCATTGAGATCCTGTATGTGTTTGTATTTGGTTTTTAAACTTGTTGAAGACTCATTTTTCATGTTTTCAAATGTTTGTGTACTCTTCGTTGTTTTTTCCACACCGATTTATGTTTAGTTTTTCTTAAATGTTCCAAGTTCCACTAACAGTTTTTTGAAGTGATCTAAAAGAAATTATCTCGGAACCCTAATCGCCTATTTTATGATGTTATAACGAAAAATTTTTTTTCATTTTTTTCCATTCTTGGAAAAAAAAACTCATCAATTATTGTGAAGAGTGATAAAGTAAAAATTCTTGGAAATAATTTGATTGAATTCGCAGCACTTAACGGTTTAACTTTTCGCATAATTTAATGGTAAAATTGAACACATTGATGATCAACATTTATACAAAATCATAGATTGACCGATAAAATTGAATTGTATAAAACTTACAACCTCATACTTTATTTCATATAAAGTATCTTGCGTTGGATTTGAGTTTTCCAGATAATGCACGTTAAATTTTTTGAGTCCTCCATTTAGATTTTCGACTGCTTTCAAAGTCTTGAAATCACAGCTCTCAACATATTACTCTGAATTTATTTTTTTTCTTTTACTATGAGGAATTCTAAAAATACGAAAATGGTTGGTTCTAAAAAGCTTGATTTTAAGAATGTTTTCAGCACTCAATCCAAATTCATAATGAAGATAAATCATTGCATCCATACTTCACACTCTGTATATTCTTATAGACTTCAAAGCCCTGCAGCAGTGGTAGGGAATATTTTGAAAACCACTACAATTCAAGTCAATACATACTTTACAGGTTAGTTGTATTTTTCAATCTTAAATGTTAGCTCATTATTGCATCCAAAATTCTCGTATCTACCGGTACCACGTGCTTTCAGCAGTAGAAGGTACAAACAACACCCGCCAAAATTTTCCCTTTCAAATGTTTAACGCTTAGTAAGCTTTGATTTGCTTTCCAGTACACGTGAACTCTGGATAGTCGTTTCTTACCCCCGGCCCATGGTGATGGTGAAAACAACCCGCCAAAGGAAACGAAAATCGGCTGCCAAATGGGTGCCATGACTTTTGATTTGTGGAAATAAAAACGAAAGTTGTATGGGAAGGTCCTTTTTCTTAGGTGGGAGGGGCTCAGAACTATCACTAAAACCTTACCCTGGTCCAAATACATCTCTGTACCAAATTTCAGGCTGATCGGTTAAGCGGTGTCGATTTGTATAAGGTGCATACAAACAAACATATATAGTCCAACTCATCTTTATATATGAGAAGATATTTTTTACAATGTTCAATTACTTCTTTACATTTAACATCCACTTAAGTAAAACTGCTTTGTATTACGGTAACACTCCCAAACACTTTGGGTTGCCAAAATTGAACCGTGCCAAAATCGAATGGTTTTTTCCTCAACTTTTTTTGTACTTGTTAAACGAACAATTGTCATTAGCGTACTTGTTTGTCAAATGTTACGAACTTTTAGTCATTTTTTTTAAAAAATTTTATCATGCTTTTTTTATTATTAATTAATAATAGTATATTTAAGACTCTACAAAGTTTTATGTGCCGTGGTATTCTTGAAACATATCCTTACAGCTACACTGCCGGCCAAAAGTTTGGGATCACCCACTAAAAAACATGCAAATTTTGATTGTTCATATCTCAGCCGTCTTAGAACATATTGAAAATCTTTTGATCTCATTTGAAAGATAATGAGCAATAGCTATCTCGGAGGTATTTGGCCCAAATATAATGTTTTAGTTTTGAACTTAAAACTTTACCTAAAGTTATAACATTTTCAAAAAATCGCACTCAATATTCAAAGCCGATCATCTCGGGATAGGATGGACCAAATCTCAAAATTTGAGTGGCATTAGAATCCCTATTCTTTACTTCTCAAAACACAATCAAAAAATTTTGTGAAAAAATTCAAAAACATATTTTTAATTAATAAAATAGACACTTGAGTTATCGTCCAAAAGTTTGGGATCACCCCTTTGTATGGTGAGTTTGGGATCATTCTTATAAAAACATGCAAATTTATTTTATTCATATCTTTCTCATCTAACATCGTATTGCAGATCTGAAGGGTTCATTTGGAAGCTAAGGAATTGTTGTTTTTCCATAAATTCATTCAAAAATAATATTTTGAAGTGATAACCATAAAAAAATCACCTGAAATTAATTGTTTTATTGAAAGTTCCCAGATTTTTTTTATAGTTCTCACCTTAAAATATAATTTTTGAATGAATTTATTAAAAACCAACAATTCCTAAGCTTCCAAAAGAACCCTTCAGATCTGCAATACGATGTGAGATGAGAAAGATATGAATAAAATAAATCTGCATGTTTTTATAAGAATGATCCCAAACTCACCATACAAAGAGGTGATCCCAAACTTTTGGACGATAATTCAAGTGTCTATTTTATTAATTAAAAATACATTCTTGATTTTTTTCTCAAATTTTTTTGAATGTGTTTTGAGAAGTAAAGAACAGGAATTCTAATGCCACTCAAATTTTGAGATTTGGTCCATCCTATCCCGAGATGATCGGCTTTGAATATTGAGTGCGATTTTTTGAAAATGTTATAACTTTAGGTTAAGATTTAAGTTCAAAACTAAAACATTATATTTTGGCCAAATACCTCCGAGATAGCTATTGCTCATAATCTTTCAAATTAGATCAGAAGATTTTCAATATGTCCTAAGACGGCTGAGATATGAACGATCAAAATTTGCATGTTTTTTAGTGGGTGATCCCAAACTTTTGGCCGGCAGTGTATGTTAGGGAAGGGGGATTTTTTATCATGCTCTAGACACATTTTTGTTTTGATTATTACTTCTGTTATGTATATAGATGTATATAAATGTATTTGGAATTTTTGACATTTTACTGCATTTTACAGCTAAAAAGTTTACTTTTCGACTCAGAAAAAAACATCGAAAGCTGCTTTTCTCGATACTGTATTTTCCATGCAAAATAACAGCAATTCAAAGTCCTTGCAGTCAAAATGCGCCAATTCTAGGGTTGTAGGTAAATTAGTGAATTTCTCGAGTTCGCATGAAATTGTGTTGTTTTTCGTTTAATTAAGGACCCTTTGTTTTAAATTCGGGTCTGCCTTGTATGTGTATGCAAATCGTTGCAAACCTCGATTTTTTCAGCACTCGACGTGATTATCCACGACTCGTGCTGAAAAAATCTACTTTTTGCAACTTATTGCATGAATAACTATTGTACTAAGTGGTAAAGTGAACTAAAGTAGCTTTCCCGCGTTGTTTTGTTTAATATTCAATTACATTAGGCTGATGTTTTTTTTTTAAATATATGATATTCAGTCAGTTTTTGACCAATTTTTTTGGTCACTAGATCTCGACTTTTCATGCATTTCTAAGTCCCTCTTAGGGTATTTTCTAAAGCAGAGTTTTGACAAAAAAAATTCGAGATTACACCAGATTTCAACATTTTCTGCATTTTTAAGTTATTTGGCATCAAAATTAAAATTTCTTTTTTCTGATCTCCTTTGCAAACCCACCCCCCACCCCCCCCCCCCCCCCCCTTTGGTGGTTTTTGAGGATCAAAATTCCGAAACTTTGTGCGCTTTGAGGCATCCTAAATCAATTCCGATTGAGCTGATTCAAAAAATGTGGATGGTCGTTTTTCAAATATCGATCGTGAATTTGTTCGCATATATTTGTTGCTATCCTTATGGTTCTGTTAGTGCAAAAATCATCGTTTTTGAATTCATTATTACAAACGATTTCTATAAGGTACACCAGGGTTACTGCACTGCAAAAAAACTACACTTTAAGATTATGTTCCTTTCACACATAAGCTCATGAATCTCTGCTACTATATGATTCAAATAAAATTTATGTTTGAGTTTTAGTTTATATTGGATTGGAATATGGTGTTCATTTCCTTACACATAACTTATATGAATGTGATAATTGAAATATTTCACCCTTTCAAAATGGCTACAATTGGAAAAAACACGATGTATGTACCAGTGAAAGAAATTTTATTGCGAAAAACAAAGGCAATTAAGGTTAGTAAATTTATTTTCAACTTCTAAAAGATTATTTTTCTTACGATTATCACAAAGCGTTTGTTGTTTTGTTCTATTTTTTCCTCACAGCAAGTTATCTTGTGGATTCCAGATAGTCCTTTAACAATAGTGGAACACTGGATTCTGAAAAGTAGCCTCGGATATTCTGGGCGATAAGCCACTGAAAAAAGACAGCAGTTGAGCGTCGATGATTTACATTAAATATTTTACTAGAAAATTATACCATCGGAAAAATAACACAACTGTCTCTCTTATTTTAAAACGCCTGAAGCTAGATTTGAAATAACATAATTTGAATATCAAATTAAAGCCTATTTGTAGGCGGTTTCATTTCACACATAACATCAATTTGTGGAAATTTATAAGTTTCATGTGTCGCCTACAGCTTTGAAATATTTCCGGAATATATGTGTGACACATAATTTGTAAATGGCAGACAAATTGCAAAGATCTATATAGGCCGACACATACCCCTAATATGTGGATTTTTTGCAGTGTGGGAACCCGGGGTAAGTGGAGACGATGGTGTTCACTATTTTTTCAAACTTTTGATGCAGAATGTTGAATTCACTTGTAATCTCTCGGCCCTAAAGAACAAAATAGATCTTTCATCCCTATCTCATTTTTCCAATCTATCCATTGACTACTAGGACGTGGCCGGTGTCGTTATTGACGTTCAAAGAGAGCATAAGTTTTTGCAGTGTGAATGAGCTGCCACTCATTTGACCTCTGGACAAAATTGATGGCCTCGATCAATCACGGAGTAGGAACCATTGATAATGTGGAACTTGTTATACTGAGCCACGCCTGCGATCGTGGAATTTTAAGTGCATATAACGAGAATTACTTAGAAAAATGCAAAAAGCCTTCAGAAAACGTTTTTATAAACTCTGATAGAGTATTTCAGGTTCAACGATTGAAGGTGTATGTGAGTAGTCAATCAAGCGAAGCTAAGGTAAGCAAGAATGTTAAATTTACTTGTAATATATTCAATAACTGCAAAAAAGATACGATTCCGTTTACAGTAAAATTTTCAACTGCAATTTGCTCGTAAACTACATAGGTGCCTCAGGCACATCGACAAATTCTATATCGCAACAATCCTTACATTCAAAATAAAAAATCAGGAACAGCGCTGCAGCGGTTCAAAATGAAGAAAAAAAGGTTTTTTTACATAACACAAAAATTTTGTCTCCAAACTTAGCTGGGGTAAGTGGGGATGGCTTTATACAAACTTTATGTACAACAGATATTATCAATTTTCTTCCCATCATCCAATACAATTTAGTTGCATTAAACATTCTGATTATAATACTGGGAAAAGTACTTGTTTGTTCTGGAATAAGTACAAATTTTCGACAATATAGGTTCTAGTGTGTTGCAAGATAAATTACCCAAAATAATCATTAAAAGTTTTCTTAATAATAGCAGTACCAAGCACATTTTCCAATTTAGGACTGTGTAACGAATTCAATCAAGAAAACACAAGTTTGTTGAAAATTTCCTGAGAATTCAACGGGAAAATCTACCACAGTTCATAACAACTTACGCGATAACTTTTCTTGCTTTGCATTATCAAGTTCATCTCTTCATCGTTTGTAAACAACATGTTCTGCATCACAATGAACTGAATTCTATCAAAATTGATCCACTGCTGATTTTTTAAAAATTAAATAAATTTGAACTATTCGAAAACCGTCCCACATACCCCGGTATACCTTATCTTTTTATTTATCTGGTGTAAATAAAAAAAAACATTGTAGCACGGTTTTCTCGAAAACAGCTTTAATACTCACAACCCTCTAAGGAGTCTAAGGGCATCATATGAATTTTAAAAAGGTAATTCGTAAACGAGATTCGCTGAAAAATCGTGCAACCCTGAAGACAAGTATCACCACTTTCCTCAATTGAATGAGAACTAAATAGAAATTGGTAGCCACTGGTTATTCAAAATCCGCCATAAAGTCAAAAAGAAGTGTTTTCGAACTGTAACGTTGGATTTAAAAAAGAAGAAAAAACAAATTTTGAGTCTGTCCACGTGGACATCCGGGTAGAGGGGATAGAAATTTGCCAAATATTCACGCTTGTCCACGAAGGGGATGAGGGAGTCAAAAGTATAACTTTTTTGTCCACGTGGTATCCTTTTAGAGCGTTCCTTAGTTATTGTTGTAAGCTACCCAAGTAACCATAAGCATTAAGCCAAAACCCTGAATCAGCATTAAATCAACATTTCTAATGCAAGTTAGCATGAAATCACCATTTCTAATGCAAGTTGGCATTAAATCAACATTCATAATGCTTTTTTGTTTTATATAAGCATTATTAATGCATAGAAGCAATAAAGAAAATTAGCACTAATGATAGCACTATGTGCACATATAGAGTAGCTCTAAAGCTAATAAGCATTAGGAGTGGTGTGACCCATCAGTACTTGAAGTACGGATTTTTTCACCCACCTTATCAGCATCAAGAGTGGTCGAAATGGTAAAGGCGCAAGGAGAGATAAAGGCTGCTGCGGGATCCTCGGTTCGTGACTCAGAAGAGTTCATTAAGCAGGCATAATCCTCCTTCATTCAGCAGGTTGATTGATGTCGCAGATATTAATTATTTATTTATTTTTTGTTCATTTGAATTATTCAAAAAATAATAATTAAATAAACAAAAGGTGTTCTAAGTATGCATTGTTAATGCTTTTATACGGCTTGCGAAAAATGACGTTTTGAAGGTGCTCTAATTCAGCATTTGTAATGCTTTTTAAAGGCAATGTTGTGATAGCATTTAATCAGCCCGCTATTTCGCCTTTTTAGCATTAAATCTGCATTATATACGCATATAGTGCAAAACAAGCATTAATACAGAGTTATATATGGGAATATAGTGTTGATTAAGGGCTATGTTTTAGTGCTTATGGTTACTTGGGTAAAATTATCACCAAGCTTTAAAACAGTGATAAGCTTTAAGCATGTGTTAAATTATTTCGGTCCATCGAAATCAAATGAAATCGAACTCAGTTGATCAGCAATAGCAAAAAAAATTGTTTACAAACAACTTATTCGTCGCCTGAATTGCTTTGTCGTCTATTGAAGTTTAATTTAAACATGCTCAATACACGAAAACCAACCGACAGTCACTGTAGCCTCCTGTACATATATCGAATAGTTCCGTGAACTCGTAATGTGATTTTCCCGTACTTCTGTATGAGACAGGATACACAATACTACATCGGTAAAGTCTGCAAACGGCCTAGAAGGCCACTGCGAGGCCGGTGAAAGTGATCATCATCCAACCCATTCACGGAAGTTTCGTTCTCACTAATCAGCAGCACGTTGAACGGGAAAGTTGGTGAAAATCAGGCGGCGTTACAGTTCGATTTCATTAGCTGGCTTTAAAAAGAGGGAACAAATTCTATCACAAATTTGAGGAAACAAGGATCAATTCTTGAGACTTTGGTCGTTTTGGTTGTGATAATTACCGTTAAAGCCAAAATGGTTTTGGATATAGCTGTTTCCAGGTTGGATAATACGACTCCATTCGGATTTAAGCTGGTTGGAGGAGCGGATTTTGATGTCCCACTACAGGTTGTGAAAGTGAGTTCTTCGTTAGAAATTGCTATAAAGGAGAAATTAAATTAAAAATATGTATACTTTGTTATGGATCCTTACAATTAAAAATGCTGAGAAAAGTGTTTCGAATGTGAAATTTTTCGTTTGTTACATAATGATTTGTCACGAGAGCGATCGAGAACATTGAACTCAGAGTATAGATGAAGGACTTTATCGAGTGGAAGAATTAAATTCAGAACAGTGTTAAGAAAGTGAAGATCGTATAAACTTGAAAGTCTAACAGCATTTGATAATTATAAATTCAAGTGAAAAACAGGTCGCCATATTGATTCAATTATTCGACATTTTAGCCTTGATGTGATTAATTAGTTGCGAATGGGAAAAACAAATTGCATCGATCGAAATCCGATTGTTTTAAAAATAGATCCTGTTGGCTATCATTGATGGTGTTCTTTGCTTGTTTTCCGTTCAGATACTACCAGGAAGCATAGCCGAGGCTGTCGGTATGCACGTTGGAGATGTCGTAGTGCGCATTAACGATATACCGACTGGCAATCTATCGTACTACGATGCTCATCAGCTGATGGCTTATGCCGGTAATCATTTTGTGCTGGGTATTATGAGGTATGTGTGATGAAAATGAGGCACGAGGCAGATCAATTGATCTATAAACTGTTTTAGAGCACGTGAGGTGCCACCAGAGCAGAGGGCTGTTAAGGAGAGAACACCGAGTGTTGAAGTAGAATATATCAACACATCCCCAAAACCATTCTGGACACCCAACGCAAATGTCGCTCTAACAGCAGAGGAAAAGGAGATTGAAGAGAAAATACCAGACGCTGCCATTACGGACGAACAGATTGCGGAGATTTTGTCCGGTGAAGCTGAGGTTCTGAAAAAGCACAACATTATTGGGTAAGATAGCATGGTAATGTGTTGAGTAGGGTGTAGAAATCATCATCATCGTGTTATGTAGAGTAAATTTCAACAAATTGATACCAACATCTGGCGTTTTCAAACAAAGCGAGGTATTCAAAACACTCAACAGTGAGCTTGTGCAGTCGGAAGAAGACAAGAAGTGGACGACGTTCATGCAAAAACCGTCACGCCCGATACCGAAATCGCGAGAGGAGATACTACGTGAGAAGAATCCCCCCAAGGAACGCTATCAGGTACGAATCGTAAAGCAGCCGAAACCGAAGACCGCTCCCGATTATAAGCCACCCAAATCGCCGGTAAGTTTCGTGCCCGTCTGTTTCGTTCATTGTTGTACTGTCACCGAAAGTTGAAGGACACGCGGAAACATTCGATCTCGTCGCGAGCAGTTGATTGTTATATATACCGATTTGATTTAGGAACCAGTGCCAGAACCGGAACCCATCCCGTTGTACGACGAATACATGAACGAGCGAGCAGAAGCTGAAGTGGAAACCATCAAAACGCTCGAAGCAGAACCTGTTATGGAAAACCCAGGTAACCTAGGTCCTTATCCTGAAGATCCAACTACCCTTCCAGAAGATATCCTCGGTCCTTGTCCTGAATGTGTCGATAGTTTTGATAACCTAAATACCACAACAGCAGGAACGACAGAAAGCCCAGCAAGTGAATCCGAAGAGGAAACCTCTGAGGAATTCCGCTCTCAGCTGGAAAATGTTCAAAAGCAGTTGGAGGCCTTATCAAGCCTACCGAATACGATTCAACTAACGATCGCTGCACTGACGGAGCAGTTGGCCGCTCTTGCACAACCGAAACGAAAATCAAAAAGCGTAACTCCTCGTCCAGAAGGTATTCGAATATTCCGATCATAAGCCATTGTCTAATGCATTTTAATTCCATGAGAAAAAAAAACACCAAACCCACTTATACACCGAAGTTTTCGTTAACCATAATCCATATCACACATACAGTTCGACACATTTGATCTTTCTTGTAGCCAGTGCGTATCGTTCGTCTAGCGCGGTAGAGGAAGTATACGACTGCATTGCATTCGCGCGTATTCTGAGAGTACAGTGCATTGACCGCATCGCCGTCATATATTTTCAGAGAGTTCAGCAGAAGTAAATGTAGCTGCCGAAGCCGCTTCGGATATTATTCCGGAAGTAGAGGAAACGTTTGAGGTTTCTGAGTATAAGGGAGAAGACCAGCAAGATGGTGAACAGTCTTCTGGTTCGGAAGAAGGGGAACACATTCTCTACACCGAGGAGCAATTGGAGAAGCTACAACAAAGAATGAAAGAACACGACATCGAGTGGACCGACCAGAACGACAAGGTAAGATTCGCTCAGTTATCAATTGCAAGGATTTTCGCCAGAAATAATCAAATGTACGTTTCTTTGTGATTTCAACAAACACAACTGTCAACAACACCTTCCAACATACACGAAAGAAGCCAAAGTACCAAACAGTCGAGTGGTCCATCGTTGCACACAGAATTTATACAGCAAACTTTGAAGAGGAGGAGATAGAATACATAACACTGCCAATTAAAATATCACAGTGTTTTTACACGGAAGTAGCAGATTCTCTGACAATCGCATCTTCCACACAGGAAATTCTTCCTGGACCAATAGAAGCACAAGCATAAACACCTACTGTATAACAGAACCAAATAAACGCAAATACTTCTGATCTTACATTTCTTTACCGAATTACACTAAACGCTACCTAAACTATTGATTCTCGAAACGCTGAACAATTTGGGTGGCTTCGTCTACTAACATGTGCTATGTGCAACCTCGTCATTGAAGTAATATCTGTTTCAACCAATTTTTCCATCCCTATTCCTCCTAAAACCCTCTTAATTTTAACTGGGTGCATCCAGAGCTCGGAAGAATCCTCACAGACAGGTGGATCCAGTAGTGACACCCATACGGCGATGCAGAACGAACTGAAAATGCAAGTGGTCAAGAAGAAGAAGAAGCACGTTAGCGCATTTGGGCCTCTGACTCCACAGGAACGGCCCATCTTTCTGCCAGGCGGACGCAAATGGCGCAACGCCAAGGACGCTTTCAATGAACAGTTCATCGCTGAGGTGATCAGTTCCCAGGCAGAACTGATCCAGGGCACTACGCTAGGGTAAATTACGACTTTTATACTTAAGACTTTCGTTTCAGATTCCATGAATCATTTTGCAAGGATTAGCGTTGTCATTTTCTTCATTGACTTTATTCTCGATTCATCCATTTCGTAGGTGCTATTACGAAAGCCCTCATCTCGGTTATGACGATAGGTAATTGTCCTCCCCGGTTCATTTGTTTTGCATCGTGTGTTTGGCTTATTTCAAGTGACTAAAAAGTTACATGACTAATCAATCCACTGGTGAAGTGTTTCTAGAAACAGGCAGGAAATCGCTCAGTCATCCACACAAAACTAATATCATTCAAAAGTCATTTAACAGCCATTCTGTGTTTTAGGTGAAATTCTGGAACTACTTCTTCGCGAAGGATGAAAAGAAACCCCAGGTCTACCGGTAAGTACGATCCGTTCGACAAGATTTCATCTCATTCCATCCAAAACGATTTTCACCTCCAAGGACGGCAACGGCGGCCAAAAAGTTCTCCAACTGCGGAGCGATGGTTGAAAAGTTCGAACACGTCCTCTTCAAATAGGTATGCCAGAAGCTAGAATGATCGTTTGATATGTTTCAACCTGCATGAAAAAAAAACTCATGAAATGCTTATAAAATCTCCTCTCATATAGATTTAAAACTGATCTTTTAAGCTATAACTTTTTTGTGCACTTTCCTATAACAGGGTTAACTTTTTGAAGTACCAGCAACCGGAGAAAGATCTTAGCTTCATCAAGGATAGCGAGGTGTACAAGTTGGTTCACGATCAGAACCCGCCAAAATCTGGCATCGAACTGCGCCCGGAACTGGTAGTGGCCGAGGAAGATGTGCGAAAGGTAATGCATGACGAAACCATTTTCCAACCCCGCAAAGATCGGGTGTTTCTATTCTCAAATTAATCATCTGACTCATATCCTAATACCCCGATTTCTTCCTGTACCTATACGTGATCATCCATTCTTCTTTTCATCTCGCAAATCTCGTCATTGCATCCATAAAATGATTGGCTCACGTGATTCGGATGCACATCTGCCCCGGCTTTACCTCCAACGTTTCCGGATTTGGCTGCGGTTCTGTTCCCGATGGCCCGATGCACGTGATGGCTCGCTAATCAAAAACAAATACAAAATATCGAATTCCAAAAATATCCTTGCACACAGTGTGCAATGCCGTGTTGAGTGAGGTCCTTTTCCGAAAGTTTGTGCATATTGTACGCGAGTTGTTGTTTTCGATTTCTGCCTTGGAAACAAAGCTTCAACTGTTTTATTTATACAATACCCATCATTTACTTAGTAAGGTCAGGTGATCAGATGATTAAGTTTTGCTTGCGTTTTGGCTGGCTCACCCACATAATTGGGAATATAGAGCATCGACAAGTTTAGGTTTAGGTTGAACTGTTAACTTAGTTAGGCGTTTCATTAAATCACATGTTTAGTTGTTCTTGGTTGGATTTTAGTTGGTTCATTTCATAATTCATGTGCTCACCGTCTCCAGTGACTGGTGAGACAGCTGTTAACTTTAAAATTGTTTACTTTTGTCCGCAATATTATACTGTTAAACTATGTTAAAGTCGAATAAACATTGAAAATGATTGAGGGAAACTTTTATTTCATCATATCCGAATAACATATTATAAAATACTTTACTCTAAACTAAAACTTTTTAAAATCGAACAGCATCTTAAATTATGGAGAGAAACTTTCATTCGATCATATCCTTAAAACATATTTTGTCAATAAATGTCCATTTACAGTAAACAGGTTCTGTAACATAATAAAATCGGTGGGGAATGATTGAAAAAGGAAATTTGCAACCGGTTTCAGTGTTTGAAACCTTTTAGAATTGTTTTTATTTCGATTCAACCGCCGATAAAACCTGCGCGGGGGTATTGATATAAAAAAATTATAGGAGGTCCCCTCGAAAAGATATTGGACGTGCTAGCTGCTAGAACCTATTTTAAAAGGCTTTCGAAAGCGTTTAGATATGCATAGAAATTATTTTCAAGAAAATAGGCATCAAATTTTTCATGTTTTCATATAATTTTAGAATATTTTTTTTTTTTTTTTAGGAACTGATTATGAGTTCCATGAATTCAAACTAATAACTTCAAACAAAATCGTAATACGAAAAAGGTAATCAACCATTTTAGAATAAAAACTCAGGCTAGCGCAGTTCAATCTCAGATAAACTTCAAAGACATTCCAAAAATACAAAGTAAAGCCCAAATGCTATGCTTAAGAGAATGTCTTTCCTTTCTAATTTATTTAATGACCAAAATTTAATAGTTGAATTAACTTTAAACTTCGAACGCTGTATGTTGTGACCATATAAAAGATTCAAACTCATCTTTCCTAAAAAGATTAAATCTCTAACGCAGAATTTAATCCTAGATTTCAAAAAACAGATTTTCTATAAATTTTTCGATTTAAAATTGGAAGAACTATTTTAGTTTTGGAGTTGATATAGAGTTTAAAATATTTTATTTAGAATATACATACTTAGCATATTTTAAAATGAACAATCATAGAAAAATTGAAGAACATTTTTAATCTTATTTTGACAAGCAAAAAGCAATTGAAAACGTAAATTGATCGAATCCGTGTTTCATCATTAAAATTGGCAATGTGGGTCCAATTGTACTTTCTAGAAAGGGAAACGAGGGGCTATATGCGTATATTAAGAAGAACTTTTAAAGCTTAGTTAATTTAGAAATGGGACAGTTGCGAATGCGTGTAGCGTGCATATAAAAAACCATTCGTTCGATCGAAATCCTTTCTATGAAGGAAATAAAGGTAAGCTTAAAATAATTCATGAAAAAATTTGTAAAAAAATATTATTTTTTGTATGAAATATTTCCGGCGGGGCACACTTTTTTCAGTCATGTTATTGATCAGTTTTTCCCACTTCGTCAAATCTGTACTTTGGGTGGTTGCATCCTCCTCCTTCAATTTCCTCTACTTTTAGGACCAATACTTCTCCTTCTTGTGAGAAACTGAGGGCAATTTGGTGGATTCATCAGTTTCGAAATTGACAAGACTTGTTTTTTTTTGTGCCACTGAAAAACGTTTTTACTGGAATGTCTGCTGCCAAAATCTAACAAAAACGAAGCAAAAGCATTATGAGATTGAACTTCAAGTATAATCGGTTAGTTTATATGTATCGTAGGTTGCGAAACATACACACAAGAGTACTTTTTTTAAGCTTTCAAAAACAGCGACAACAAAAATTTTTGTTTTTTTTCCACAGAAGCAGAGTTTAGGCAAATCATTATATTTTTTACAAAACAACCAGAAAATAGATACATTAATCTGCTAGGGACTCTGCCACGATCAGAAATGTTATAAAATTCAATCGCTGGAATTTGTTTGAAATAGAGTTTCCATAAGTTTTGTCATCCATCCATCAGGCTTATAAGCTCTGGAACTATACAAAATTTTGTTGTTTGAGAATAGGTTTTAATGACTTTTGCGGAACATTTCAGCGATCTACGTTTAGTTTTCCGCTTACTAAAAATTAAAAATTCATGTAGGTATAAGTCTTGACTTCCCTGATGAGCCTTACCCGTAGTTGTCGATCATGTGCTCCACTCCAACGCATGATTCGAACTTTGTGATCATTTTTGACAGTGTTTGCATACTTCTTCACCACTGACGCAAGAATTTTTTTTGAATATTCATCCGTTTTGACAGCTATCGATTTAATAATGATGGAAACTGTGCAAAATATTTTTTTCTTTTTCTATTGCATCGTTAATAATTCAAAAGTGCGTTCATTTAAAATTGGTAAAAATTAGGTTGGATAATACTTTTTACAGGCCACAAAATGCTGTCAAAGTTTTGTATGTCCGAGAACTATAGTAAATAAGCTATCAGAAAAATAAAGTGACCCATTTCTAAATGAACTAAGCTTTATTCTATCAAATATTTCAATAGATAAATGTATAAAAACTATATGCACCCTAGGGTGGCATCCTAGAAGGTCATGTCGAATTTCGTAAACTGACCATATGCATTTTGTAGATTGGCCCGAAAAAACGACTTGTGAAAGTGGCTCCAGAGAGTAGAAAATGATTATCGCGAAAAAGTTGTTCATTAAAATAGCTCACTTGCGCCATCGATGCTCAGGGAGTTGAGAGACATAGTAAGCAAGATATATTCACAAACCAAGGGTATGATTTAAAAGTAGTCGATGAATTCCTTTGAATTCAGCCACAGTATGGCTGGCCACTGCGGCTGAATTCAAATGAATTCATTGACTACTTTGAAATCATCGTTTGGTTCGGACAAGAGATTCTTCAAATCTTCTTTTTGAATAAAAGGTATTGTGTCATTAAATAAGTTCGAATATACTAACTTTTCGTATTGGTTAGAACCGTAGCACCGTACATCAAATATTTTTCAATGATTATCTTGTACTATCATCCGACCAACTATTGGTTCACCAAATATGACTCTTTTGGCTAAAATTTTTAATTATTGGTGTTGTCGAGAAAAATCGAGTACAGAATACCTAAACTATTTAGTCGCATACAAAACTTTATCTCTTCGTATTCGGTACTAAAAGTTCAAAACGTAATCAAAAAGCTCATCGGTTATTTGGCATTATGCCACATCTTTAGAGTACCTACAATATGACTCATAAAAAGCGGAAATTCCAGTTTTTGACGATTTTCGAGAATTTTTTGGTGAGTTACAAAGAAGATTGTTTCCAGTTTTTTTCTCGCCCAAAAATTTCCTAAGCAAATTATAGCGGCTGTAGCTCGCCATTTAGCGTCTTTTTACCGCGTGAAACAATCTCTCCTTGATGGACCATGTCCACGGAATCTGAGTAGTGGAAGGCCACGGTCTGGACATACTGTAAAAGTGGTAAAATTTGTCAAGACAAACAGTCTCTTTATTGATCTTCCGAATTCTGCTGCACTAGTGCATAAGGAAGCTATTATCTCGGATTCTTCCATGCAACGATTGATCAAATATGACATGAATTGCATCATCAAAGGCAAACTATTTGATAACAGAAAGAATTAAAGTACTGCGATTTGAGCGCTGGATGCGAATTCTATCTAAGTTGAAGAAGAAGCAGATGACCGTGTAGTGTACTCAGGCAAGGAACATTCCCCGATTGATCTGGTGCCCAATTAATGTACGGTATTTGAAGCGGTTGCTTCGAGTGGATTGAAGATGCCTCCTGTTTTCATAAATGCTGGAGTAAAAATTAATACTGAAGTCTACATGGAAATTTTGAAGAATTCGGTGCTTCCGTGGATTCCGGTAAACTTCGGTGAACCCGAGAATATTGCTTTCCAACTTTGTAGTTTGCATTGGCAATTCTATGGTTTTACATGTTGTCGAAAATAAACAAACACAGGAAACCTGTCTTAACTCCATCCAAAATCAATATCATTCGTATGCGATGGACTTGAGATATGTTTGAAGCTCGTTATAATGATTTAGCATGGATGGCCAAGGTTTTTTACCAAAATTTCCTTTTTTTTATGCTAGCGGACAGCAGAAACTGAACTTTTTTATGAAAATTTCGCATCATGGATCTTCCTGTGGGCTCCTTTCACCCAAAATAATGTGCACGTTGCTGCTGCGTAAAAAACTACATAATTTTTATCCAACTGATTTTCACGTAATTTGTACGAAAAAAAATAAGTGAACGCTTCCCTAATAGGAATTCTTCTCTATGAACGTCACGTGCAACTTACGTGAATTTTTAGTTCGTTCAACGTGTTATGAGGATAAAAGCTACGTAAAATGTGTTTAGTATCGAAATGATATTTGGATCCTGTCTACTTTTTTTTCGTTTCTACTTTTGAAAATAAAATGAAAACAAATTGAATTTCATAATAAATAAAATTTATTTTAAGATCATTCATCACACTGGAGTTAAGACAGGTTTCCTGTGTTTGTTTATTTTCGACAACATGTAAAACCATAGAATTGCCAATGCAAACTACAAAGTTGGAAAGCAATATTCTCGGGTTCACCGAAGTTTACCGGAATCCACGGAAGCACTGAATTCTTCAAAATTTCCATGTAGACTTCAGTATCATCAAAATGATAAATAATTTAACTTGTTAGGATCAGACGTCCATCCGGGCTGATGGGTCAAAGCAGATTACCTGATCCAGTTCCGAAAATTTCGCCTTCGATGTTCTACCGTTGATATTAGCTGCTCTGAGCCACCGTTGATAAATGTACTGCTCAATCCGTCTAGCCGACGCCGATCCGCAGTAACACCCCAATTGGCCAATAAGTTACTAATGCTGCCTTGAAGGAACCTCGGACCTGCTTCAGGGATTCCTCCGGTGCAGGCCAGTACAACTGCAGTGACTTGCTGATCGACACAGCAGCAGCAGTAGCAGGAGTAATAAATTTTTGATGGTCAGCGTAGCATTCACCGCGAATACCAGTAGTCGAATTCAAAACCACAAATCAGTGGTAAACCAGTAACGACAAATTACAGCATGCAAAATGAGACACGGCACTAGAGGTTTCGGCTAACTCGCTTCATACACAACACACAATTTCGGCTTAATGTAAGATTTATTCGCTTACAAACTACTTTTTAACTTAACTTTAAACATTAACATACGCGGACACAATAAACGATGACAAGTTTGATCTGATGTGAGTTCAACGGCCTTTGGTGTGCGACTATCGAGTCCAGACACAACCGACTCGAAGCAAATCTATTTTCTCCCGCTGACCGAGTGGTCATTATTTATCAGTACCATCAGTACTGATGGATGATGATGGTTACTCCTGACGGTTGTGGGCAATCGTTGGTAGTATTTCTCGGTGGGAGAGTATACTTTGGTGATCCATTGTTCACCCATGCGCCGATCGCCGCTCTAAATTGGCCAGTAGTATATCCCCGATCAGTTGATGGTGGATTGGATTATGCACCCAGTGGTGCTCAACTACCGAACACGGGCTGATGTGGTGCTTAGGCTTCTCACGGCCCTTCCTTGTTTTTTCTACGGGTTTCTAGAAACTTTTTCCGAAGCTGGAAATATCACAAAGCACAGCTTAAATTGAATTAAATTTCAACAGGAAGACAATTCACACTTACCACCTTGCTCCCGAGGCTCGGATTTGTATTTGAGACCCGCAGGATGTCCTGTGTGGTGTACTGTTTGTCTTCCGACGCTGAATGCTCTTGAGCTGCCGCATCCAACCAAAATCAAGTTAGCTAACTGGCAAAAAATCACTTTTCCAATAGGAATTACTACTACAGGTTTGAGAAAATTAAAAAAAAATGGATTCAAGAATTTACGTGAAATTCATGTGACGTTTATATGAAAAAAAAAAAAACAGTAGTTACTACAAAGCACACGTAGAATCGATGTGATGCCACAAAAGCTTAGTTTACGTGAAAAATCCCGTATAATTAATTTCTAAATTATTTTGGGTGTAGATATCTATATTAAAGTAAAAACATGTTTGCATATGTTCAAGGGTCTAAAGGGCTCAAAAACTTTATGGCCTGCGGGGTCTAAAGGGCTCAAAAACTTTATGACCCGCGGGTAAACTAACTTGTTCTTTTAAACATTTATGTTCGATGAATTCAATTATAATACATAATAATAATAATAACAATAAAACTAATTTTGACTATCAAAGACCCCCGAATTAATGCAAAGTTTTTTCTTTCGAGCCTCCAGGTGGATCCATGATGCAACATTTCTAAAAAGAAATTCACTTTCTATTGTCCACTTTTGGTTAAAATCTGACTACTCATGGTTTAAGGTGAAAATTTTTATGGTGTGATTGATCATCAATTGCTTTAAACTCGATTTTTTCCGGACTTTTTCCAATTTTTGTATTAAACATCCGGGCTAACACGGATAAAACCCGGCAATTTGGCCAGCTTAGTTTGGGATTTGGAACTTTGAAGCTGAAATCGTTCCTTGGACCGTCATGAGGCCAACTACCGAATTACAGCTCATATGGTCAACTGATTTCCACAAACTTTATCTTTTGCTGTTAACAATCGGAGGTTTATCTTTCATCTAAGTATTAAACAACTACTTTGAGGTAAGCTAGGGATTTTTTCTTTGCAATGTTTTGCAAGTTTTTTAAATAAATGCACTATTACGAGATATATGTATGTAGAACAAATGCCTGAAAATGAAGAGAAAGCATTCGAGATTTACGTCAAATGATAAGCATCGTAACGTAGATGGCTCACGAATCAAGATTATCCGATATCAAAGCTTCATTAATTGATATGTCTTTTAAGAAATCCTTCGAAATTAGTGATCTGCCTGCCACCTATCAATCACCCGATCAAAGCGAAACAGGTAATAAATTTGAGCATGTCCAATATCAAGAAAAAAAACGACTACATATGTAATATGTACAGGGAAAACATTGAACGCCACCACAAAAACCGAACCCTAGGGAAGGGAAAAAACAAATTCCGAAAAAGGCCAAACTGTGTGTCTGCCCGTTGTCCGACGTTTTGTTAGTAAATGTTTTTACGTAAGTTTGTTGTGGCGCCTAGATTGGTCATGAACTTCCTGATTCGATCGTCGTTGGCACCGGACGCACGAGATAGCTCATGTCAGGAAAATTTAAACGGTTTCCGATCGAGCAAAAACAATTAGTCGAGAATGATCGGATGAGTTTCAGATAAATTTGGAAAAGTTTAGAAATTTGATTGTCAAAGAATTGGTAGGAAATTTCTAAAATTTCCGAACTAGGTTCTTTCTCATTGCTTTGTGTTATGGGGAAGGTTTTGCGACGATATTTCAGTTGTTTATTTTTATCGAAACAGCTAACAGCAGGTATCAATATCGAATCAATCAACTAGGGTTATTAACCGTTGCAACAATCGTTGCCTGAGGTATTGATTGTCTCAATATGGGAGGGTAGATTTGAGGAAGTGCGGCTCTTAGCTCTGCAGATGCGTCAGTGACCGCGAGTTGGCTCCTGCT
The DNA here is from genome assembly GCF_029784155.1 of Uranotaenia lowii. NCBI lineage: Eukaryota > Metazoa > Arthropoda > Insecta > Diptera > Culicidae > Uranotaenia > Uranotaenia lowii. The sequence continues at coordinate 183,310,629 of NC_073691.1, forward strand.
TAGTCTATTAGATAATTCGGTTGCAGCATTTCGATGTAGCTGATGCTATACAGTAAATATCGCTCAATAGCCGAAGATCGTGCTTTGGTTTCGACCGGATGTACCGAATGGAGCTTCGTTTCCGATTCGTGTTGTTTGTTCGGAACGTCTGACATTGGGGTGATAGGTATTTTAAAGCTATTTTCATTTGTTTGACAAATTTTAATCGATTGATTGCCGGCGACGAGAGTGGTACGTTCGCGATCGAGAACTTGCATCTAATAAACATACGCAAATTTAGCATTTTGAAACCAGGTCGAGTGATCTAGGACATTCGGAGTGAAGCAGCATGGATGTTCCGGTGGATGCTCAAGAGGTAGCGCTTCCGCCTATCGAATCGTTCAAGAACTGCCAGTACCATGTGCGTGTTAGCGGAACGACGGCGATGGACAAACGGGTTATGTCCTTTGTGGACAATCTGTGGGGGTTTGAAGTGACCGGAGGAATCGATCAGTACGAACCGTTGACAGTTATTTCGGTTAAACGGGAAGGTTTGGCAAGGCGGGCAGGTATCCGAGTAAACGATACGATCACGAAGATCAACGACACGCCCGCAGACAAACTGACCCTGGCTCAGGCACAAGAGCTGATAGCAGAATCTGGAAGGACCGTGAAAATTTTCGTGAGCGGGTTAGTTCTCATGATGGACTGAAATCACAGCAAATTTTAACTTTATGCAATTTTTATTCTTAGGGAGGTCGAGGAAGATAGCGAAGATGAGATGACCGTTGATTTTTGGTTCAAACCATGTAAGTTCCGTGACCAGTGGCGTCAACACTGTGCTTGTAAATCACGCTTCATTCGGACCATCTTCATAAAAAAAAAAACAAATCTCTGGACCAGGACTATGAAGTGAAGACGTGATTAGCGTGTGACTAGGACACATTCTCTCTCTCTTTTTCTGTCACTCATCCTACCCCTGAGACTGTCTCATCCTTCCAGTTTCCCATCCCATCCCTTTAATGTTTGCTGTTAGTCCAGAACAGAATTCCACACTTGTTGATCGTTAGATGGTTTCTTCTCCTCAGTAAGTGAAGCTGATCGTGCTATGCTGGACTGGGAGGCACGCATGCGAGCTAATCGTAACGTAAGTATTGCAGTATCACGGTGCTTGAGAACATAACCTGATAAAAAACTGCCTTCAATTACAGCCCGGAAAATGGAATGGCGTCTGGCCGTGGAATGATCGCAAGAAAATTATTTACAAGTAAGTTTGCGATACGATCGCGGAAATTGGCAGTGATCATCAAACTTTAGGCGCCAATCAGACAAATTGAGTAATCGGTGTTTGTATTTTAAGGGAATCGAACTGCTACAAGGTGCCAAGTACAACCGAGGAAAAGCGAGACCGAGAACTCAAGCTACGGGTAACTGAAGCCGAATATCAGACTCATCTGGAGAAGGAAAAGGCCGAAGCTGATCGGAAGGCGGAAGAACAACGTCTGGAGGAAGCCAAGCAAGCGGAAGCAGAACGCCTAATCGAGGAGGAAGCTTTCTTTGCCAAAATCGAAGCTGAACAGAAACGATTACAAGAGCAAGGGGCTGCCCCAGCCGAAGAGACTGACCAGTACATCGAAGAGCTTATGCTCCAGGAAGAGCTGTTAGCTGAAGAGGAGGTAAGCACAGAGCTACTTTGAGCGAGAATGGACGGACAAAGATGTATTTCTCTAGACTTAAGTTAAGGCAAGTTAAGCAACCCAATGGCATATTAATACGATGTGATGTCAATAGAACAAACTTTCATATTTGATCCTGTAATCCTTCTATGGTATCCGAATCAATCCAATCCCAGTTTGTTTCCTTACTATGGCCCAGTCTGCAGTAGTGACAAATCAGAGAAAGAGAGTGAAACGAGTGCATGTCTAATTTTAAACTGATTGATCATAGACGAAGTCGGAGAATTCACGAGGCACTGCAGTTTTGCCGGTACCGAAACTTGCAGTTCGCGACTGCTGCTCAGATTGTGTCCGCCCTTGTGTTCGTCAGCACGTGTTGGCAAATTACATCTCGTTCGAATCGATTCCGATTTAAAGAATCAGGATCAAGATACCTTCCAAGAAACGGTTACTGAACTCGTGTTGTGATTGTTGACAGCTCTGATCAATAAGTGCTCCAAAACCGGGATATCACAATAGCAGTTCGAAAAAACTCAAATTTATACATACGAAAACCAAAACTAGGACGAATACGTAATCGCCTTAGTGTCGTATCGCGAGCGAAAAAATTCACCCATCAAGCTGTCGAAATGCCTGATTTTGTAATTGAAAAACGTAACATACCGATTCTGACCATAGCGTCCACCAATAACGGAACTTCCGGTGGCAACAACAGCAATGGCGCAGCGAACGGTGAAAATGCGCTTGGCTTCCGGATTACTGGCGGGGCCGATTTCGAGATGCCCATCACCGTGTTTCAGGTAACATGAAGGAACGAAGCCAACACGGAAGAAGTTCGGGAGCATCGTCTCGTGTCTGTGCGCCTATCATCTGGTTGTGTTTAGCCCGGTGGGTGTGAATGCTAAAGCAAAACTCATAAAAACATGCCGGTTGTGTTTCGGAAATAGACTATGCTGGGGCCAGTGAGTGAACTTTCGAGTCTGTTTTGTCGTCTAGGAAAATTTATGCTTCAATCTAACGGCGACGCCATAACCTAGGTTCAGCTAAAATCGGTTGGGCTGTTGTAGCAGAGCTTGCATGCAACTCGACTTGTTTATAGGAAAATCAGCGCAGGAAAATGAATTGCGCAGGCGCCAGAAGACAGAAGGTGGTTGCGTGTATAAAAACTTTAAACCTCTCTGCATATTGCTTTGACAGTTGAGGTTAATTTGGTTTCATCATGATTTTTCTCTAGCTATTTGCATTATTTGGTTTCCAACAATCTAAATAAATTTTTGATTTTTTTTCTCAGAAACTTAAATTACGGAAAAATCTGCTTGATTGGAGCAAAATCAGCAGTTCAAGCCTCAAAATCAGTTTGTTTTTTTTTTTCAAATATCATTAATTACAAAAGCCAAATTTTGGTATCAACACATTACGAACCAAATACGATAATTCTTATCTTTTCACTAGTCGCAAGTTTGCTACACCTAGAAACATATCTCAAATGTTAGAAATTTTAGAATGCTACTTTTTTCCACAAAATTAAACACAACGCTTCTGGTAACTCAAAGATACTAAATTTGTACAATTTGGTCCAGTGGTTTCTGGGATAAACAATGCCGAATTTCAGTATGATTCACGTCGTAGATTTCTTTGCGGTTCTTAGTGTGTTAATAAATTTTCATTCACTTCGAAAATGTAACATCGTGAACACGTGAGCGCTGCAAACTTTGCGTGGAAAATTTCAAATTTATAAATTTTCATACCTCTCATATCTTTTGTTGGTTGTTTTTATAGTCCAAACAATCTCGGTATATTTTGGAAGCGATTCATCCAGTCCTATTTTAGTGCGAGGAGTTGGTATAGGAAAACAAAAAGTGTTCAATATTTCACCAACATGCAAGGTAGCATTTTTAGGGACGTGGCTCCAGAGAGTTTCGAATTCAACATTGTTCTTTAAACATATTCAGCTTGTTTCCTTTGTCTTTGATTGTTCATAATATAAAATGTATCATTATCTTACATGCGTTCTCGAGAACCTGACTTTGAAATTTAGTTACAATTTCAACCAAGGGGCTCCAGAGAATATGTCGATTGTGGTTTTCGACCATAAATAACTTTACACGAAAAAAAATTTCCTGGTGGCAACACCTTTGCATTTGAATGTAGATTTTGATAGTTTGTCAGAGTCGAGTATTTTGCAACGTATGTTAACACATTACGGACCGCGAAAAAAGCTAACACGAGAAACACCGAAATTCGACGCACTGTATCTCAGAAATCATTAAACTAAATTCCACAAATTAAGCTTCTTTGAGTTATGGCAAGTGTTGTGTTTAATTTTGTCGAAGAAAGTTTTTTGATAAAATATAAAACATTTGAGTTATGCTTCAAAGTGTAGCACACTTCCGGTGAACGAAAATACGAGATACAGTGAGCGAAAGAAGAATAGTACCACTTTTTTTTTGTTTAAATATGAATGATTGTGAATCACCAAAATTTTCTTCTTCAACTTGTTTTAAATTGTTCAACGGATAAATCAAGCATAAGTTTAATTTTTTTGGATGAAGCAATTGGCCTTGAGGACCAGAAATACGGAAAAAGTGCGAAATAAGAAAAGTACCACTTATGTTTTTCTCATAAACTAAGATTATTTCTTAAAATTTACTGTTTAAATGTTAATACATAATAATGCTTCTACTAACTATTTGAATAGATCTCTGCATTTTAAGACGTTTTCCAGCATTTCAAAGGTTTTAAAGGGATTTTTGAGAGATGCTCCTCTAGTATTAAGGAATTTGATATTTGAGCTGTATAATACTTTACCAAATTGCTTACCAAGATTAAAGTAGAAATATTTCTTGCAAAAAATGATAAATAATATATTTTTTTAATTTTTAATATAATTTATTCATTAATTTTAATAAGATTACCTTCATTTTCCCATTTCTAAATGAACTATAAGCTTCACAACCCATAAGTGTTCAATAGGGTGCCCCGTAAGTGATGTTTATAAAAGCTAACACTTCACTGATCCCATCCCCTAATATTGTTCCATTCATCAAGATAACAAACTGTGCAAAATTTAATTTTGATTGGACCACTCTAAGACGACCTTGAAGTTGAAAAAATGGCATCTTACAATTTTTTATTAATTCTACAACACTGTAAAAATCTTAAAACATAATGGAAGTGTGGATTTTAAGCTGAAGAACAACTTTTTAGAAGACAACAAGTAGTGGTTTGGATTAAGCGAAAAAAGTTTTAGACCTTTCTTTCAGTTTATATTTTTCAATTCCTTTTTTGGGGATATGTGAGAAATAAAAATTAAACAAAAAAATATCTGCAAGTTTGTTTTATAAGTTCAAATTATTTTAACTTCGAATAACTTTCTCCTGAACTTAGAATCTTGAAAATGGAACACTCAGAAATGTTTAAATTGAATTGAAAACCTGTTTATGTTATGTTGTTTACAACTAAATCTTACATTTAACAAAGGAGGCATTTTATTTGTGACACCATCACGTATAAACGGTCTAAATGAAGTGAAATTTGGTACCACCAAACGGACCGCCATCATGCAACTGCGGGGTTAGATGCAACATTTATATAACACCAAAATGAATCAATTTTTAATTTAATGTATTGTAATAAAGTTATCTTTTAATGATTACAAAATGATGATGAGATAATTTCTCGCATTTAAGCTTGTTTTGTAAAGTTTTTGATTTTTATGTAAAATTTGAAAAATCGAGCAATAAATGTACTAATTTTAAAATTTGGCTTGAAAATATTACCTACAAACTTCTTACTGGTTTCTTCATGCTATACCAACACTCTTGGTGTAAAAATATTTTTCAATCAATCACCCAATTTCTTTAAATAAATATTTTTGTAATTCAGTTAGGTGTCTGGCGTAAAATGCAACAAAATGCAAATCAAAGAAACACCTTGTAAATCTCGTTTCCATGTGCTGGAATATGAATGTTTTGCATCACGCGTTTGTAAACATTGAAATTTTATTCATCCGAACATTTGATTTTTATTATTTCAGCTTGTAGAATTTTCCGTAGTTTAATTTAACCCCTAAATGTATGCAGCATCCTTATTTTCAGAAAAAAATTGAAAATTGACTTTTACAGACCAAAAAATTACTGCAATTGGTGTTTTCATGCGTAATGGTCTTTAAAGCATCGCAAATATATTAAAAACTATAAATTTTCATACGTGTTCATAAGATTTTTCATTAAAAAAAGTTTGTTGCAAGTAACCCCATTTTCTAAGGAGGGTGAAAATCGTATGTTTTTAGAAACTTAAAAATAACTAAAGAAACCAATATTTGTCTAACTACGCCAATTTGATGTCCCATCATCCTTAAAACTTTTGATGCATAAGGGGTAGGATCAACTGTAACATAAGTTTTTTAGAAGCGATTGGAGTTGAAAATTATTGCATGTTGCCCCAGTTGACGGTATCCGGGGGTTTTTCGGGTCAGAGATGGTTTGTATAATAGCCTCGAGAATTTCACTTTTTATTGAAGGGGGGCTTCCATACAAAATCAACTTGAAATGAGACACAACTCGAACAATTTTATGACGATATTCATGATAATTGATTCACGAGCACGAAGAAGTTGAAGACGTTTAGATGAAGTTAAACATTTTCCAACGATTTTTTAAGTAAAAGGTAAAACGAAGCTTACCGGGTCAGCTAGTTTTATAATAAAATTCAGTCTTTTATGTATCCGTTTTTTATTTTTTTTGAAAATTTTTGGTTTTTTTAAGGAATCAGATCCCAAAGGAAATACATAAAAAGAAATTTGGTAACGTTACAAATTATGTAAAATCGTTGGTTGTTAAGATAAAAAAATCCTGTTGTTAAGATAAAAAAATCCTGATCTTTTATTTTCCGTCCTTCATTCTAATTTGTAGCTTTCTAATCATAATTGGGCCTTGGGCAGTTGGAATGTATTTGTGTTTGTAACATTATCATCCAATAACAGTTTCCAGAGAGCCAGGAGCCAAATATTCTATCTAGTATTTTATCTGCTTTAAGAGTAGCTTTGTTGTTTTTTTGGGTAAACCCGAACGAGTTTCTGATTTCAGAAGCCGCCTTGTCAAGTTTGCTTGTTTGCGTGTTATAACCTAAGTTATAACCAACACTGTAATATTGTTAAAAATTTTGTGATTTAATGATAATCTATGTAATAAAACAGCAATATTCGATATCTGGAGCTGTAATTTTTATTTTGAAAAGGTAAACGAAATAAAAAATATATCGAATTTACCAAACAATTGAGAAAAGTGGGTAAATAGTTCCTGGCATTATGGTTTTGCTGTAATATTTCCATTGATGTTAAGGAGTGTATTCGAAAAAAATGCAACAATTTGTGTTGTGAAAAACTTTTGAATGCACAGATGAAAATTGATGAAATTTTCAACAAAGCTGCAAATCAAATTTTTCTGACGTTCTGTCAAGTGGTTTAAAATGCAGCGTGCAATGAAAAAGTTTTTCGACTTTAATATTTGGGCGCCATCTATAATGCATATTATGAAACACTCTTTTTTCAATTCAAGGATTATATTGATAACGTTTTCTGTTTTCTGAAGCTTGACCTTCCCCCTTATCCCCAAATTTTTTAATTTGAGGGAAGTCATTACAAATTCAGCCATTTGTCCTCCTTTGGCACAAAACCAACATATTTGACCTTTAATCACTCCACCAGAGGTCTTGCGTAAAGGCACGATTCCAAATCCGCAGAAACAGAATATGAACTTTGTGTGTATTGAGTGCTATGCAGGCAAAACGGTCACATTTGAAGCAGTCTTTTTTGTATATTTGGCCAATTCATAGTGTCAATCTTTATGAAACACCGACTGAATTGCAGCTGCAACAGATCATCAGCCTCCTCAAATATTATACATCAAGTTTTTCAAATTTTTTCTCCTTGTTTATCTCCGGAACATTCATGCGATACTTGTCAACGAAAAGTTTTTGGCTGGAAACCTACCAGGTGCTCGCTAAAGAGTTTGTTTTTGCTGGTCATTACGAAGTCCAAGTGGTCCAAATATTTTGCGCTCGATTTGACCACCGCATTTTGTTTATTTTACCGGTGGACAGCTTTTTTACCTTGAAGAAGTTAAGTCAGGCCTGTTAATCAGTCAGCTAGACGGAACAGTCAGAAAAAATGATCTTTTTATCACTTCCCATCATCTTTATCACTATGAAAATTTTCGAATTGCGCTTCATAAAACTTCTCTCATTCCTTAACCTCATGGAACCAATCATCTTCTCTTTTATACAAATTTAAACTCACTGTTAGATCCTCTAGGACTCCTTTAACAATTTACCATATGAACATTTGTCGAATAAAGCTTAGTCCTTTTAGAAATGGGACACTTTCATTTGCCAATAGCTCGTTAACTAGTTATTGGATATTAAAAATTTTGACAGCATTTTGTTGCCTGTAAAAAGTACTATTTGACCTATTTTTTTCAAAATTTAAAATTTACGCGTTTTTTAGATATGTACGATGCAAGAGAAAAAGAAAAAAATAATTTTGCACAGTTTCCTATAAAATTCGTCATTATCAAATTGATAGCTGACAAAACCGTCGATTATTCAAAGAATTACTGAGCTTTTGTGGTGGATAAGCATGCAAACACTGTCAATAATGTCCACAAAGTTCAAATCAAGCATTGAAGTGAAGCAAATGATCGGCAACAACGGTTAAGGATCATCAAAGAAGTCAAGTCTCATACCAGCATTTTTAATTTTCAATAAACGAAAAACTAAGGGTAGATCGCTGAAATGTCCAAAACAATTTTCTGCGATTAACTGAAAGTGTTGCGTAGTGATGACTCATTGAAATCCAACCTCAAACAACCATTTTTTGATGGTTCCAAAGCTCTTAAGCTGTGAAACCGGTATCGAAAAAAAACGTTCAAAAATGTGGTCAAAAATAATCAAATTTGTTCATTTCGAAACAACTGTATCCACTAAAATGGTTCCAGTTTCCAGTTTCCAGAGAAGTATTGAACCAAAAAGTATCAGAAATTGAAGAAAGAGAGTGAAGCCACCTAAAATATAGATTTTACGAAGTATAAGTTGGAGAAACTGATCAATACCATGACTAAAAAAAGTGTGCGCCGGCCAATGGGAGATACCAAGAATAAAGTAGAAATTTCTTTAACAAAAAACGGTAAATATTTTTTTTCAAATTTTTTCATGAAAGATCATAACATTACCTTCTTTTTCTTCATAGAAAGTATTTGGTTCAAACGAATGGTTTTTGAGATACAGGCATTCGTAACTGTCCCATTTCTAAAAGAACTAAGCTTTAGTTGATTTTCGGCTGTTTTTGGGTCTCCCACTGGGACTTTCCTGGATTTTCTCGATACTGCTTAAAAAAAAAATCTCAATGAGATTCATCATTGGACGCTACCTTACGAACCACTCGGCAGCTTGTCACCAATTTTTTTTACACGTATACATTATATTGATAGGAAGCTTCACCGAAAATTTTTATCAATTCCCAACTTTGCATTCAAAAGTTACTAACAAAATAAAGTGTTGCGTTTTTTTCGAATACACTCCTTATTCATGTATAAAAATATACGAAAAAGAAAAATATCTGTAACTTTTTTCACTTGCGATAAAATGATTTCAAATATTCTACAAAGTTGTTTCTCATGTTAAAATCTGTACGTCATAAAGTTTGTGTTGTTTTGCAGTGTTGCCAGATTTAAATATGATTTTTTGAAATTTTTTACTATTTCCATACTGAATTTTCTCTTTTCTATACCAATTTGAAGGTCTTCGAGGGTCGCCTTAGAGTTATACGAATGAGCTAAAACTTTGCCAGTATTGTTTTATCATTTATTGGATCCATAATGGGAGGTGGGAGCTAGGTTTTAAGAAAGTTTGAAAATAAGAGTAACCCTAGTGTTCAATCCACCAATAAGGTCAGTTTTAACAGAGTGCCACTATCTCAGGGAGAGCTGACAAAATGTTTCATAGTAGTATAGGACTCTGATACATAGACTAAGAACTCCAGAATAATTTAATGAAGATTTTCCTATAAGAATAAGTATAATATAGGTTTTGTAACACTTTTGACGGACTTTTTTTTCAAGAATCCAACAACAAGGGTCATTTTCCCTAACACTCTCTTTTGAGGGGCGTTTTATAGGTTTCATTAAAAATACACTTAAAGCAGCATTTTATGAATCTTGTATTGAAAAAAAAATCTGCTTACGTTACCCTTTAAAGTTAAAATTTACAAGTAACCCAGTAAGGTGGAAACGGCCGATTTAGGATATCATACCCTGGTACCGCCAACGACCGCATCAATTAGCAACTGAACGCTTGACACATACACTAAATGGGGAAATTGTTTTGAAACTCAATACTGCGAATTAGCTTTCAATTATCTTTTAGTGCCTTTAGAACTGTTTATGAGTGTTAGCTAATACCCGGGTGATTTACGCAGCTATCAATGGCGTTTGTTTTTCTACAGAATTTTCACAGTGTCCACTTCCTTCTGGGTGGTATTGCACAAAAACTTAAACACTGTGGACAACATCAAATTGACGAAACTGACGTCACTGAGATGGGCCTTTGATGAAAATATTCGAATTATTAGAGCCGAGATGCCAACGAAAGAGCTGAGCTGAAAGGGTGGAGAAGCGCAAGATTTTCCCTGACGCCCGCTCGATGTGTTTGTGATAAAAGATTATTCCCTTTGCATTGTCCGCGAGAATGATTTTTAAAAATATGAAAAACCGAAACGGACACAAAAAAATATGCCCCCTCCTTTAACAACAAGAGCAATAACAAAAATTACGTCCGTCTGGTTGCTTGTGTCGGTTGGTTTCTTTTTTTTTTTTTTGACGGACTGGCCAGACCGGCCCCGGGGCATTTTGATGGTGATTTCGAACCAAACACGAACGATTCCCATCATCATCGGGTTAGTTTCGCGTTTATTGTCCGGCTGATCGCACTTCCCAGTATCCGGTGGGGCTTTAGTAAGGATCGAGATTATTCTTTTGGGTGATTGCGTTGTCAGTACTTCTTGGTTGCTCGAAGATTTGTGGGGTTGCTCGAATATAGACCCTTTACAGAATGGCTCTCGATGAACCGACTACTCAGGAGGGATCCCACGGGGAACAGGAACTCCAGAGTCCAGCGAAACGTGACGATGCTCCCGACTACTACAAGCGGCCAAAGTTCAAGCGAAACATAATTCCGTTCGAAACGGACGATCTATCGGTGCGGGTAATTCGTGAACGTTTTCTTGTTCCGGACCAGGTCAAGGAGAACAGTGCGGCAGCCAAAGCCGGACTCAAGCTGGGCGATGAGATAGTGAAGATCAATGGAGCGGATGCTTCGGCCATGCGACTGGCCACGGCCGAATCCGTCATCAAGCAGGCCGGCGAACAGCTGCAGCTGGTAGTGGCCAAGTAAGCCCCTTCTCCGTAAGGCAGGAGTGTTTTGAATTCTATGATCTTCCAGGATTTACGTTTCCGTATTTGACTGTTTGCATGATTAGTGTCGATTGAGTGTTATTTTATTCGTACAAAATAGTCTTTATAGATGGACTGTTGAAAAACCACCCCCTGTTCCGTCGGTTGTGTGTTAGTGTTTTAATATCTCTCTTTCTAGTCGGCGACCAGCAACGGTCACTGAAAGGATTTTATTTTTAAAACGATTTTTAATATCAATTTTCAAGCGGGGATTTGTGAGATGAAGAAACATGGCTACTGAATGACGGGTGGCTATTAAAATGATCGGACGAAGAACGAATTTCCTCGTGAAGAATATTGTGTTTTTTAATAGAAAATGTGCCAACAAGAATATCCACATGCACGCTTCAACTGCATGGATGGGTCTGCTTTCAGTGTGCGGTTTGATTAAAGTTTATGCATGAAATAAGATTGGCTATAAGGCATTGGCGGTTTGTAAGTATTCAAAACAATATTTGGTTTAAAAAATAATACTGAACGGAAACAACAACAACAACAAACCCTAACAGTTACAAAACATCTCGAAAGATTTCAACTTGATTAAAGGAAAAAAAATATTGAAGACATTTTAGATTATAGTTTCATACTTCACGGTTTTTCAACTTCGAATATGTGTAATAAAAAAACAAAGGCAGATTTTTATTCACTTTCTTTTCCAATACTTCTTAAGACTGCACAACTTTCAATTTAAAATTTTGAAGTATGCGAAAAATGTACGCACTATCTTACAAGACGGAAACGGTTCTTTTTAGTACTGTCCGTATAAGAAGCTGTCAAAACTATATTTTGGATTTTGAGAAAATGTATTTAGTGAATTTTTGCCCGTAAATTTAGTGCAAATTTTATCAAAATGCAATGACTAGTAAAATTATGATTCCTGACAAACAGCCTCAAGTAACCGATTACTTTTAGCAATAAAACATTATTTTCTTACATAATCAAACTAAATGCTGCTTAAAACTTATACATTACTTAGTGCGTGACCGGTCATTATGAATCAACACATTTGTTTATATACCAATGACATCACTAAACGCATCGAAAAACAACATCTATAAAAAAATCGAAAATTTTCCAAGGCAAATCTGTTCAACGAAAATGAAACTATCGTTTCAAGTCAATTTTAGGGGAAGTATGTACTATCTACAGGGTGGCCACCCAAATTCAAATTTCGATTTCCCGCTTTTTTCTGATTTTTTCCCGCAGGGTCGTACAAAATTCCCGTTTCTCAAAAACAAAAAAAAATCGTTCCCAAAAGCTCAATTTAAAGGTTTTTAAAATTTAATAAGTGATTGAATTATAATTTTTTTTGAATAATTCAAAATTCATAGCACATAAGACAATTACAATTTTTTAAAACCTCACTGTGATTTGATCTATTTTCGTGCATTTTCATATCTCGCTAACAAGAAAAACAATTTTCAAATCAATAAAAACATTTAAAAAGCCAAACCAAAATGAGAAATTGTGCTAAGTTTAGAACTAAACAGAAATTGTACCGGTAAGGGTAATTTATGAGAATTTTTGAAAGCAATGATAATAAGAAATTCACCATCTGAAACAGATTATTTTTAAAAGATTTGATTTTGAAGTATTTAAAGTATTTAAAACAAGGTGGAAAGGTTTCGTTTCCTTAGAAACTTTTGGTCGATACCAGTTATTTTAGTCATTTTAAATAAATTGCATTTTTTTTTTTTGCAAAAATATGTTTTGATAAGTAATAAGAATTCGATTGCAACTTGAATTTTGAAATTTGGCCCACCTCACCCTGAGATGATCGGGTTTTAATTTCAAGTGCAGTTTTTTGGCATATGTTCCAACTTTAAGCTAAGTTAAAGTCAAGTGAAGTAAACATGTGCATTTTGATAAGTACACCCTAGGGAGGTTTAACTCACAATCTTTCGAATGAAATCAAAAGAAATGCAAGATGTCATAGGATGGGCTGAGATTTTGTCGAACAAAATTTTCATGTTTTGAGCGGGTGATCCTAAACTTATGGCATAAGTGTTGTACTAAGCAGCTGAGCCGAAAATTCCCGATTTCTTTGAAGAATTCCCGACTTTTCCCCGCATTTTTCAGATGGATTTAAAATCCCAACTTTTTCCCGCATTTCTCGAATGAGTGGCCACCCTGTATCTAATTAACAAAAACCCTTTTTCCACTAGGAGCACAGTAATGCTTAGTTAGCTAACAGGCGTCAAATTTCATTATTTGAACGGAGACGAAAAACAAAATATTTCATTTTTGGCTATCGTTAGCATAATTAAGTGATGTTTTTTCAGTGAAATGGTCTAACAATGATGCCAACATAGAATAGATGTCATATTTTTGAGGAAAACTTCCCTGTTTTTTTTTTAAACAAAAACTCAAAGGGTGATTTTTGGCGGTAAATAGCAAATGTGAATTCAATGACTACTTGATGGTACATATAATGAAGTTCAAATTATGATCTTCAATTGTAAATGTTCTGACCTCCCAGTTAAGAGCCTAAGTATAACTTGAACTTGTTCTGATTTTAAACTACAAATTCTAAATTCTACAAAAAATCTACCAAATAATGTTTGCACTGATTTCTAACTTTTAAAACGCATTTTTATTTTCTAAATTAAAATACGGTTTCACAGTCTGCTTTCAAATTTTTCTGAATGTTCAACATTGTGAACTTTAAACTTTTTTTAATGTGTAATTTGATTGCAATACGTCGTTACAGTAGAAATTGTGATTGACGAGAATGTCGAATTCTTGTCCACGTAGAAGGGGGTAGGGGTTGGATAATGTCCACGTGGACATACTTCAAAAATATTACTCAAATTTAATTCAATGAAGATATTTTCATTGTAAATTTGGCATGTTGGCATTTCAATCAAATAACCCAAACAATGTTCGCTCAAGTTCAAAATAGTTTTTGTCCATTTCTTTCAAGCAAACTGATGTCAATTTTTTTTTTATAAAATCATCTGATTTTTCATGTGTTTGCTTGAATTTCGACGCTCAACGTTTTCAAAAGTTATGAATTAGAATGTATTCTATTTGTTTGATCTTTTGATTTCTCTGAACCAAGAGAACAAGAAGACATGTAGTCCGTCTAGAAGAAATGGTAGGTGAATTTCGATAATATTTTCATTCAGTAAAGGAATTGCTCATTTGTTACTGAAATCAACCATTTTAATTTCAAAAACTTTAAAAAATTGTATTCAAACTAAAAAAATAGACGGAGACAGTGGAAAACATGCATTACAAAAGAATAAGCTTACAAAGGAATTTAACAAATTTCCCGAGTCATTCGTTTCGAGTCGTTAGATACAAAGTCGAATCGATGTGGATTTAGTTTGAAAAGCATTGGTCTTTGATGAATGTTAAAAATTATGAATCATGAATGTTACACTTATACAGCCTTTATAAAGCTGAGTTAAACAACTCAGCTTTATCACATGATGGAAGGACCTTCGGATGCCTAAATATTTCCCTCAAATGCAATTTATAGAACAAGCCCTAAGGCTATGATCAGCTAGTATCAGGGCACTTCACTCTAGAATCCTCACGATGTTCAAACTAAGCATCGGAGTGGAGCTCTTGATCTTAACTATGATTAAAAGTCCATGGTTATTGGGGATTACTGAATGCAGATCCCTTAACTATGCAGTAAATCTGTTTCCGACAGGCACCAAGTAAATAACTAATAGGTAGTGAGCAGTTCCATAGATCGCAATCTGTGCAACCGGTTTTAACGCAACGTGACAGGTGTGTTCTGATGGTCCAGGAAATTTATGTAAAAACTTAATTTAAGAGGTCAAATTCTTCAAGATGCCTACACATGAAAAGGTTCCCACTAGATTCCATATGGTTTTTCCAGGTGAATTTGTGTGAAATATCAGGATTTTGCAAAGGTTTTGCTTCGGTAGTAAAAAATAATAGACCAATACATGACTGAAAAAAGCGTGCAAAGATAAAAAGAAGATTTTCTGATAAAGTTAGAGTATTTCTTTCAATCAACGATAAATTATTTTTTCTATATTTTTAAATTAAATATCATTTTGACACCTTCAATTCCTATACAGAAAGTTTTTCGATAAAATGAATAGTTTTTAAAATACACACGTTTGTAACTGCCCGGATTCTAAATGATTATAGCCTCATTTAAATAAAAAGAAACCCGATTAAAATAAAAAAACGATACATTTAATTATTTTTTTAAATCATTGATTTACATATATCCACCCTGTTTGGTTCTATAATTGTTTTGATATTGGAGGTTCAAAGCACGGTTAGAAACATGATACGTAGACTGGCCCATAACAAAAAAAAATCCTTTTATTTCACGCGGCACCCCCTAGGTGAAAAAATGACTTTCTGAAGGTTTCAGTTGATTTGGCAGAAGCACGATCTGGCGCAAAGGACTTGAAATTTGTATGGATATTTTCGGCAAAATGTATGAAAACCCGACGACTTTTACTCTTTGCGTTCTAAAATATGTTTCCAGTATGCTAGGAAGCTCAGAATTTCAGGAATTGTAGTTCAAACGATGACAAACAAGTTTGTAGAAGGTTGTGCTGCGATACGAGTTGACTGTGATGAGTTTTTTGCAATTGAATGTGTGATTTTTTTCGCATTTCTTTTATATATCTTGAACGGTGTATGGGCTCATAATCGCACTAACTTAAACTCTTTTTTGTAATCACAAAACAATGCCGCAGTTCATACTTTTTGCAAAGATATTTGTTATAAATAAGCTACAACTTTGCCGAGGATACAAACTTTCTATCTGTTATTCTCATTGTGTGACAATGCGATTAAGTTAGTACTAATAATATACCTATACACCGTTCACGATATATCGATGAAATGCGAATAAAATCACACATTCAATAGCAAATAACTCATCACAGTCAACTCGTATCGCGTCACAATCTTCTACAAACTTATTTGTCATTGTTTGAACTACAATTTCTGAAATTCTGAGCTTTCTAGCACACTGGAAACATATTTTAGAGCACAAAGAGTGAAAGTATGTCGATTTTTCATACATTTTGCCGAAAATCTCCATACAAATTTCAAGTCCTTTGCGCCAGCTCGTGCTTCTGCCAAATCAACTGAAACCTTCAGAAAGTCATTTTTTCACCTTAATGCACCAACCAAGGGGGTGCCGCGTTGAAAAAAATGTTGTAAAAATCATCCCATACAAATTTGGGCCAGTCTAATGATACGGTAGCATTTCGACGAGCACAAAATTCCACATTGATCATATCTCGAAATTCAATTCTAGACTGACTCGAGTGGTTCTATTCCACTCAAGTTTGGTGGCCAAAGATTTGTGATATTAGAAGGCGCATCATGCTTTTGAAAAGGAGGGTCGCCATACAAAATCAATGAAATACATGTCATATTCCAAAGAATATTTGAGTGAATTTGAAACACAATCATGTTTCCACTTCAAAATGATCTAAGCTAAGTGGTTGTTTTCCAAATTCAGTATGGGTAACGGGATTTTTTTTCTATCTAATTTAAATAATTTCAGATTTGTTTCATTTTTTCGACCTAAAAACATGAGGCCAATTTTTAAGAATTTTTTGTCCATGATATTAGAGGTTAGATTTTTCCGTGAAAAAAATTGAACCATATTTCATGATGAAAATCACTAAATATATGGCTATAGAATGGAATTATCGTGAAATGTTAGATGATTCAGACGGTACTTTCAAACACTTTTGAACGATAATTTACATTATTTTAAGAAGAAGTTATCTGTTGTTGAATAATTAATTTTAAAAGCTGATAAAATTTCAATACGTTAAATCAAAATCTAGTTCAATTTGGCCTTTTTTAATATTGAAATAATTGAATTAGCATTTTTTTTTAAACTAAACACAACAATCACAAGGCGCCACACGATTCCAAACAGCGTGAAACTTTAAGCACCAACGCAACAGTTTGTTATGCAGTTTTTCGACAAATTGCCAAGCAAATTTTACCATCAGCGATTCGATGCGCCGCTGACCACCTTTATTTCGCTGGGCTTTACAAATTTGAACTTGCAACTTGCAAAATCTACAGCGACTTTATCTTTCGAAGCACAGCTCCGAACAGCAGGTTGTTCCGCACCCGCCCGAGTACTACAAATGGCCGCACCAGAAGCATAACGTGATGCCCTTCGAAGTGGAGGATCTCTCGGTGCAGGTAATCCGCGACCGTTTTCTCATCCCCGAGCAGATCAGCTGGCATAGTCCGAAGGTGGCCAAAACTGGCCCCATTCAGGACTTGCTGGAGTTCAACGATCAGGAGGCGGCTTTGATGATGTCTGAATCGGCGGGGCCCATGGGGCCAGTTTCTTCGGGGGAAGCGCCGCCGCCATCAGGCCCAGAAGCCATCAAGTAAGATCCGGAATAGTTTGACTCTGTTTTCTGCTTTGTGAATGTCCCTCTAAGTGTTGATTGAAACGTGATATTGATGTGAGCGTGATGTTTTCTCAAAGGTTTTATGGTTTGCACCGACCATGATGAAATTTGTGCGCATTTATTTTAAGTAAAAACTATGTTAACATCTATTCGAAAGGGAGGTGGTGTAATGCAACATGAAAGTAACGAAACGGAAAGACAAAAAGTCGCAAACGTACAATCTGGGTGGTTGCACGATATGTGTCAAGGATAATCACGCACGGATTGCATGCATGTATGTGGATTGTTTCTTGTTTAGTAAAGTTTGTGCATGAAAAATACTACAGTTAAATTGTTATCAAACCTTTTGTTTTGCAAATTTGGATTAAGACACTGGGATAAATATTCCAATAAATTTTTGTTTCATAAACGAGAATTTTTTTGAAATATTTTTTTTTGTAAACTGAAATATTAGAAAGTCTGACGGAGGATCGTTCAGCGATCTAATGTGCTCTGCCGAAACTTAACAGATTTGAGCACGTTTGTTTAAACTTTGTTGCTGTTTGTTTGATCAATCATTTATTTTTTGGGGAATCTCCTTCTGCTTTACCACTACCGAAGTGCGACGTTTGTACGTCACTTTAGCATAACAATATCGAGGTAGAACATTTAGCACACATAATAACACCAGTGAGAGGTTTTCAGTGATTTAAAAAAAAATCAATCAAGCGATTTTGTCAATGATTGATGATTAAATCATGATGAAACATTCGCGTTAGTTTAGAACGGACCATAATTTGGACTAAAAACCAGTTGGGAATTGAGTAATATTGACCAATAAGAGAACTGGGTAATATTGTCGCTGGCAACGATTTGAAGTCTATGAGATACAAAACCTTGCGCTCTCTTGCATTCTTCCGATAGGTACGAATAAGGTGTCGGATAACGCCCAATTGGTGTAATTTTCGTCGCTTTAGAAAGAATTGAAATTAATATATGTATATTGCCTCCACTTTGGTAGGTAAATGCTGTTTTTTCAACTTTCATACGATCGTTCTATAATGTAAATGGAACGTATATCAAAACAACATTAGAATATAGCTACAAGAGTGTTTGCTGGTTCCCTCCCATCGAACGCTGCACACCTCCTTTTCACATTCGTTCCACATTTTGGTCACCTGAGTCTAGAGTCCCGAACCGTTTTTCGACTTTTTTTTACGCTTCTGCTTCATTATTTTCCAAAATCTCCCGATTAGTCGGAACTGCGGTCGGTTGGGTGGATTTATGATTTAATAGATAAATCTACGTTATTATCGAGGTACCACCGGATAGCTTCCCGGTTGAAGTGGCAAGGCGTCAAATCTTGTCAAAACTTCAAAGGAGCCTTATGGGTTTCATTGAAAGTTAGTACGCGGTTGTTGAGACATTCTTTCTTGTACAGCATGAATTCCATCGTATGATACGTCTCAAATGTTTGCTGCATATCTCTTGCCAAATTATAAGTTTTTTTTGGAAAATGATCCTTAAAAGCAGAGTTTTTGGCCAGAAAGCTGTCCGAAATCCATTTTAACATTTGTAGGTTTCATCGTCGATGAGCCGGTATCTTCGATACTTCGTCAAAACCTGCTGGTACAAATTTCGAGCACGACTTTTGGTGACGATACTTCACTTTAACGTTCTGTTTACTGAACTTTGAGTATCTATCAGATATATATTTTTCTAAAGAATACTGCCGATCAGCTTACTAGGTAAAGCTAAATTACAAATAACAAATTTGTGCTTACCCCTACTATGAGTAGAATGTCAGAAACCTGTAATGAAAAAAAACAAATTAAGTTTTGATATTCGTCTTGTTACATCTAGGTAAAAAAGGTAAAACCATGCACGGGTGAGTGCAGCAGATACGAACAGAATCATTCATAAAACGTGTCAGCTGTTCCAAACAACAGGTAAGCAGACAGTTTGGCGGGATTGTGTCAAAACAAATTCGGAAATCTCTGCTCAACGCATTTCACCTGTCAGCCGGGGCGCTACCCAAAAAAAAACACCTGCCCACTTTTTTTAGACATTCTAAATAGTGACGACCAGAGGTTGCTCTCAAACATCTGGTCCGATTACAAATTCAAGGCGAAATCGATCATTCTATCGTCAGAATTCCCCCAATCCCGAGTCTCGAAAGCTGTGACGTGAGTTATTTGCCCAAACTATTCATTGACGTATGTTTCTTGAAAAACACTTGATGATTTAAATGAGTTGCGGCGAGCAGAAGAATTAAAAAAGCATGCACGAGCTCGTTGATCGTGAAAACACCTATCCCAAGAAATTTACTACTGAAGAGCAACAAGCTACATTCGAGAAAAATTGGATGCTATTTTCGAACCGCGATGCCATGAGGATTCGAGCGGCCGACTGACTTGTTGTTGCGAAACTTGGCTTGGGACCGATTCTGTTATCGCTGAACGTTCAAGACGACAACACAGGCCAGCCCGGATGGGTGTCAACGGCCGGTCGACGTACGAACCGGTGCTGGCAGTTGGAGAGCGAAGTAATGAGAAAATAAAATCGACCACCATCATCCTTTCGCTGAACCGGGCGAAAATGGGACAAATGAAAATGCAAAATTTTCCGGTGATCTTGCTGCTGTTGCTTGCTGAGAAACGGCAGAAAAACAGATGCTGTGTCAGTGATTTTTACTAACGCAGTCAGCAGCATTGTGGGAATAATTTAATTTGAGGGATGGTTTGGTTTGGTAAACAATTGCCATGTTACTTTCCTCGAGTCGATAGTTTCACGATACTTGGATTTTATTTATACTCTCAAGCGAAGCAGAGGTTTTGCCGTCATTTATTTATTTACATAGTATCCCGCCTCAGGGATATAACTCGACGAACATAATTCCTTAAATTCACTCGGTCATTGGCAACCGTTCTCCAATTTTCGGACATCCCACATTCGCCAGATCACGTTTCACTTGGTCTCGCTTTTGTCTAACGTCCTGCTCGTCTCGTTCCTACCGGATTCGTAGCGAACACTTGCTTTGCACGACAGTCGTCCGGCATTTTCCCAACATGTCCTGCCCAGCGTATCCAGCTAGTCTTCACCTTTTTCTTGATACTGGGTTCGCCGTAGAGTGCGATTTCAGGATTCCATCTAAGTTTCCGAAGAGCGAAGCGAATAAAGGCTCGTTGAACACCTTCAATGGATTGACTTAGGAAGTTAGGGTCGATTGGTACGGAGCCCAAACAGGAGCTGCGTACTCAAGAATGCTTCTGACTTCTGACAATCGACCAATAAAGCGTTTTGTGGGTGTATACATCGTTAAAATGAACTGTATTTCGACGAAGGAAACCAAGCATCGCATAAGCCTTTGAAGTAAGTGGCGTGATCTTGAGAAACTCACTATTTTACATTTGTCAACATTCACCATTCACCATACCGTTTCTCAGGCAACATCTCGTAACAGCGTTTAGATCATTCTGTAGTAAAATGTAGTCTAGCGGTGACGTAATTGGACGAAAAAGCTTCAGATTATCTATGTAGAATAGCTTATGGTGTAACTTGACAGCTGCTACACTCAGTGGGTGGGGAACATGGGAAAAGAAATTATGATGGAACTCAGGATCGTATGCTTTTCAACCCAAGACACTTTCCTCCGGGGAACTCACAGAAGGGATATCCAGAAGGAACCAAGCTAGACAGGGACGTACCGGGTGGTACTTCGCATGCTATCAACCGGGTCAAAATCTTTAATGAAATCAATATAAAGCGGAGCTAGCAATTCCCAACCTGGCCGATCAAGAGTGAAGTTTTGGGGGGCTTTCAGCCAATAACGTTACTGAGCAAAAGGTGTAAAGGAATCAAAAATTATCCCATAATACAGAAATCCTCATACGTTGGGTTTTACATAATTTGTGGGGGTTTATTTATAAACTTGGTTTCCCTAACTGTGTTTCTTCACAATAACGTCACACGGTATACTTGCGGTTCTTTAGGCACATTTTGGCCGGCCGATTGAAGTTTCTTCTTCCGTTGAACTCTTTAGCGTACGGTTGATGTTGGTCGAATTTTTATGGAGCAGGGCTGGACGGCTGGTTGTTTCAGCACCGCCCAGGGTATCACAGGCTCTTTACCGGCGTCCCGGAAGAGCCCACGATCCTCTGCAGGATGTCACCACCGTGGTTTGGTTCTTCACCACGAGGGGACGTGCTGATCGATTTACCAGTCGGATTTTGGCGTTCCGACCGCTCCTTTCTGCCCGTTTAGATTTTCTGCTGCGCCGTGCTGCTAAGCAATTGGATAGAAATACAAAAAAGGCCCTCTTGGACCTGCCAATAGGGTTTTAACATATATCTGTGACGTTTTTTAATTTACACGTGGTTTACATTTTTGTTTGTTTTTAGACAATTTACCTTTTTAATGTTGTGTTTCGTCGAATGCGGTTTTACACTGCATGTGGTTTTTGTATTGTCAACCACTTTTTATCTATTTAAGTAATATACATTTAATTAAGTTTTAACATTTTTACACTACATCATAGCTTCTACTAACCGTACTATTTTTTTTAACTTTTAGCTTATAAGATTTTAACTAGGTTTTTAACTAATGTATGCCACTGTAAGCCTTGCTGCGGTTTTACTTGGCTATACTTTTTTCTGTAATTATAGGAAAAAACTTTTTAAACATTTACACCACAATTTCACAAATTTTACGAACTTTTAATAACGCGCACTTCCGTTCTCTGAAACGGTCACAGGCAGAAAGAACTAGCCCCGCATGTGCACAAATCTACGTTACATTTGACCGACACACATACGAAGGAGAATGTAATTTTTACGCGGGTGTGTTCGCTCTCCGGGTGATCACACTTCCCCGGCATGTACCCTGCCTAAACCCGACGCCCATGGATATCCCTCAGAGAAAAGTGCCTGCATTTAGGCGTTTAGGAAAGAGGAATTGGATCTACTGTGGTATTACTCTCAACGGAGTACAGGAGTGGTAGGATTTTGTGGCGGAGTCACATAAAAAGCAGTAACAAACGGTTACATTACCCCATCGTCCCTTTTCAAAATGAATGTGTATACATTCATTTTGTTTCGAGAGAGATGAATGCGTCGTTGTACCTATCTTTTAATTTGATTGAACCAAATAAAGATTAAATCTTTGAACTTTTTCTTTTTAAATCACACTTCGCGTGTTTTCAAGTCAGCGTGTGACAGAAACAGCTGGGATTTTTAGCTCAGTGTATATTTTTGACGGTCACTCACGGGAAACGTCACTTGCAAAATCGAATGTATTTCCGAAGAAGAATACAAGAAGAATCTATAATCAAAACAACAAGTAGGTGGAAATGTTGAAATGAAGGAAAAATTTTAATATTGAATGTTTTCGATGTAAACAAACTGATGGTGGCTGTTGATCCTTAAGGTAAGTCCTAATTTTCACAAAGTAAGTTCCCATTAAGCGCTATGAATGCAGATTTTAGTTGATTAATTGCGTTTTTCTATCTCTTTTCAGTTCCTGCTAAAACTGCGGTGGAAAAATATCTGGAAATGATGGAAAACTTCAAAAATCTTCAGGTAAGGCTCAGTTGTTTGGTGGTTTTTTGTTTTGCTACGTTCTGCAACACATCCGAAAAATGTATGCACTACTATAGCCAGGAGTCTTAATGTTGTTTCTTTGTCGTTTCAGCTCTTCGCATCAACAACCCACAGAGGACGGGATGGAAGGAAATCAACAAAGAACGTAATTACAGGTGAGTTTAAGTATCGTTGTCAATCAAGAGTGGTAACTTTTGGTGTTTTTTTTCTGTTTTGTTTCTCTTTCAGGTACCCGGTTTTAAGTCTGCTGCCGAGAAGACACCAATCGATTTTCCAGAGGCGTCTGCCAATTCGTACGAGCTGGTTCCTAGCCTAGCCAGGACCGTACAAGGGAGATAACACGGACCGAGTTTGGCATTATATTTGCCGATGGCTGACGATTGACGGAAATTCCTCTTGAAGACCTTCTGGCCTACATCATAAACCGGAGCAGGAGTTTTATAACGAAGATTGTAAGTTCTTGCATTTTTTTCATAATTTTTCTTTATGTTTTTAGAAACGATGTCGCGAATAAATTGATTCGTTTGGAGATGCTGCGTTTGCCTATCACTATCCGAAATTCCACAAACATCCCTATCAACACGATGTTCCTCTCCTGAATCGACGATTTCGTGCCCGAATATTGTCTTATATGGAGAAAAACCTGTGGCACTGTGAGGAGTACTGTTCAGTGCATGCTCGATTTCGGATACACGCGTATCCCAACGTGTCTGATCAGACCTCGCGTAGGTCCTGATACACGCGTTTATTGTCCGGTTTAGTCTTTCTACCGGATTAGATTGGCTATGGTATCGCGAATTGGTCCAATGACGAACTTTAAACCGGTCGAGGAAAGCTTTAAAATCCTTCGAAAGGAATGTCGATGCGTTATCGGAAATCAGGCACTCTGGTGTGGAGTAACGCCTGAACCAGTTTTCCTCGAGTAATTTACACACGAGTGGGGTGGAAATTTTTTTAACAGGGAATAAGAGGCAGAATTTTGAGAAAATATCCATCACAACCAAGAGGTGCAAGTTTCCTTGTTTACTCCTGGGGAGTGATTGGATGAAGTCTAGTCCTATAATTTGGAACGGTTTCGTGGCAATCCTTTGGTTGCCCATCGGAGGGTGTTGCGATCGATTAGAGGGCTTGCACTCTTTACATACCGTGCATTTTTGGATGTAGGATCGAACGTATCGTGCCATTTTCGGCCAATAATAAAGTTTTTTAATCTTCGCGAGTGTTTTTTTCGAAACCTAGATGCAACGAGTCGTCGTGATTTTCTATCAAAATTTGCTCTTGAAGATCTGGTGGTACACAAACTTTCCAGGCGAATTGGTAATCTGTGTTTGGTTCGTGGGAGGACAAGAATTTCTTTAGGATACCGTTCTCAACTCTAAAGTCCTTATTATTTTCAGGATCTTGATTAACTTTTGCTACCGTGGCGAGGTACCAGTTTGACTGACCAGGGCAGACCTTCAGCTCTTCAACTGCTCGCGATAACGCGTCCGGCACGATGTTGTCGGATCCACGTCGGTGTTTGATATCGAAATCGTATCGTTGTAACTCGATACTCCAGCGGCACAGTCTGGACGAGGTTCGCCAGCTGCTTCGCAGTATGTATGTAAGAGCTGAGGCGTCAGTATAAATAGTAAATTTTGAACCTTCCACATAGCAACGGAATTTTTCTACTGATTTGAGGACCGCCAGTGCTTCCTTCTCGGTGGCACAATACCGTTGTTGGGTTGTTCCCAACTTCTGCGAGAAGTAAGCGACGGGTTTTTCAACGTCGTCATGGAACTGGGTAAGCACTCCAGCTATGGCGAGATCGCTTGCGTCGCAGTGAATGCAAAAAGGCCTGCTGAAGTCAGGGTTTGCTAAGATAGGTGTGCTGATCAACAACTCCTTTATTTTAACAAACGCTGCTTCAGCTAGGTCGCTCCATTTAACGGCTTTCGGCTTGCCTTTGAGAAGGTCCGTTAGGGGCTGTACAACTGCACTGAAGTTCTCAATGAATCTTCGGTAGTAGTTGCACATCCCTAAGAACCTTCTCACGGCACGGAGTGAGGTTGGTCTCTCGTAATTGACTATGGAGTCTACACGTTCAGGGTTGGGTCGTAGTCCCTGTTGGCTCAAGATATAACCCAAGTAACCTACTTCAGCTACACAAAATTTTGATTTCGATATGTTAATCGATAGATTCGCCATGCTTAGTCTGGATGCAACTTCACGAAGACGGGCTAGATGATCCTCGAATGTGTCGCTTACCACGATGATGTCATCGAGGTAAACGAACACGAAAGGTTCTAGTTCGCCTCCGCCAAGTATGCGATCCATCAACCGGGCTAAAGTAGCCGGGCTGTTCACGAGTCCGTAAGGCATCCTTCGAAACTGAAAGAACCCTCGGCCTAACACTGAGAAGGCAGTGTACTTTTTTGATCGAGGATGAAGGGGGACTTGAAGGAAAGCCTTGGATAAGTCGATAGTGGATATGTACTTGGATGGACCGAGACGACTGAGAATCCTGTCGGCGTGGGGGAGTGGATAAGAGTCTCTGACGGTCAGTTCATTGAGCTTTCGGGCATCAATGCAAAGCCGTACAGTTCCGTCCGCTTTGTCGACGGGCACTAATCTCAACGACCATTCACTATAAGCTCTTTCTATAATTCCGCATTCTAACATTCTGTCCAACTCAGCATTAATTTGGACCTGTCGTTTTGGCGAGACGGGGAATGGGTTTATGCGTACTGGAGGTTTCTTTCTGGCTTCTTCGGTCAATTCTATTCGATGGGTGATCAGAGGGGTGGCATCTAACTTATCGTCCACGGCAACTTTAAACAAATCTTTGACTTCGTTCAGTTGATTCTGTTGGTCGAGTGAGAGTTCGAACACGTCCTGTGAACAATCAATTTCATCGACAGAGATTGAAACAAGTGATGGTACAATCCCAAACTTGACCCAAAAATCGGATCCTAAGACCAATTTTTGTTTCAAGGAAGGGATAACCAACAAATCTATCAATTTTGTCGCATCATTGAAAGTCACAGGCGTGCTCACGTAACCTAGAACTTCTAACGTTTGACCGTTGGCCGTAACTACATCTAGATCGACGGGATGGATTTTTAGATGGCACATTCTAATAAGATTCTCGGCTCCTTTACCTAATACGCTCTTATTAGCACCACTATCTAAGAGGCCAATAAGCGGAATATCATAAATACGGACTTTGGCAAACGGACGATCATCATTTTGTAAGTTAAGTAACAATTCATTGACTTCGAGGGAATGGGGATTGACATAATCGGATGGATTAACGACTTGGTACCCTATTTGGGCCAAATCTACGGTCTGATCGGAATTTTTAAAGGGATTTTGATTCTGTGAAACTACTTGCCCTTTCAAGCAGTTGGTCGCAAGTTTTTTTCGCAATAGGGGCAATTATTGGTTTCAAAATTCATAAACCCACAGTTTTGACAAAAAACATGAACAGGTTTGCTACATTCCTTGAAGTGGTGACCAGGAAGTCTACAGTTGTAGCATCTTCCTTCAGGTAATGGTGAATAATTAGATAGTAAGATTTCGAGGCCATCAGGAGCAGGATTCTTCTTACGAGATTGATCGAGGGTAGACTTTCCTGAGACTTGATACTGTTGCTTCTTTTTCTGGGTTTCTTTCCAGGGTTCGGATTTCGAGCTTCCGTAGAAGTACCGCGATTTTTGGTTCGGCGTTTCGATACCGTCCCGAGTTTTCGGTTTTGTTCCGGTCCTAATTTCGTTTACCTGACTACGAACGCGAGGATTTTCTTCAGTAGTTTGAAATTTGTACCAAAACGTGGCATCCAACTGTCGACCGAACGTCTTCAAATCAGCAAGGTTATCTATCTTCGACGCAATCGCATATCCGCGGTAATCGGCACGCATATTTCTAAAAATCATCTGAAATTTCCGTTTCTCAGAAATCGATTTCGTAAACCCGTTAAATATCTTCTGCATTTCGATCAAATAATTCTGAAATTTCTCCTTCGGGCCCTGCTTACGTGCAATCGCACGCATCTCGCTCACGTGATCGTGATCCGGCGATAAAAATTCGTTCTTCATTTCGCGAACTAGCTGTTTCCATGAGGCGAATTCCTCATTCTCAAAGCCGGACATGAACCAGGTCTTTGCTGGACCACGGAAGAGATTAATCGCTGACCGAAAAAGTTCTTGTTGGGACATGTTTTCCGAATTCGCGGTAAACTCAACTTCCCGGATAAAACGCATTAAACCTTGGCCATTGTCTTTCCCGTCATACCACAGGTTCCAATCGGAAACTGGGCGGCCCCTACGCGGAGGATGTGAATCATGACGAGATCTGCGTTCGCGACGACGAGGAGTGGGCTCGCTAGATTCCGAGTCCGATGGCAACACCCAATCTTCATCCGAGTCCGAACGTTCGACCCGCGATGGGCCCCGATTGCCCTTTTTTATACGAATATGCC
Source organism: Uranotaenia lowii (assembly GCF_029784155.1). NCBI lineage: Eukaryota > Metazoa > Arthropoda > Insecta > Diptera > Culicidae > Uranotaenia > Uranotaenia lowii. The sequence continues at coordinate 183,338,217 of NC_073691.1, forward strand.
TCACATACCGTTCGGCTTCTTCCGAATCTGAAACTCGCGCGCGGTACATTTGGGTCGATTTTAATTTTCGCGGCGGAAATCGCGGTTCGATTAAATCTCGAGCTACAGCGCCTTCTTCGCTGCTATATTTCTCACTGCTTAGCATATCATCGCTTCTTCCCGATCGATTACTATTTCGCGACAGCACAGGTTTATTTTTCCTACCGGAAGGTTTCTTCGACGGGCTCGTATTTGGAATTTGCGACAGACTAAGGTTTGATAACGATCTGGCTATGTTAACTAGTAGTTCCGATTGAACTTTTTGCAAGACGCCAATAGGAGAAAAATGGGACTGAAAATACTTGATCGTCAATGCCTGCAGCTGATCCAGATCTTTCAGATCTTGATCCAGCTCGGCAGCTTCCAGCGCTCGGGTGCATCTGGCATAATAGTGTGCTAATCTAGTTTTCAGGGTTTCGCGAATACCGTCAAAATGCACTCGGTTCTCAAGAATATCTGCAATGTTCTTTACCTCCGAATCTATAATTTGGATTTCCTCGTCAACAGATTTTCCCCACCGAGAATAATCGATATCAGGGTTCGATTCATTTTGTTCCACCTTGAGACGATCTTTCAGACGTCTTAGCAATGCAGCTCTCGATTCTTTTTCTGCGAATGGGACTGCTCTAATAGTTAACTCATATTCCATTTCATTTCGTGCTAAATGATGAGCCAAAAAGTTCGAATATATGTTTTGAATTTCGGAATCCATTTCCAATTTTATTCAGGTTCTAAAATACACAAAAAAAATAAATATAAATATAATTTGTAAACTCTATAAAGGATAAATTTTCAACACTATAAATAATTTGTAAATTTGTAAACACAATTTTTAAATTTTGCACTAGTAATAATACACTTCAAATAAACTTTTAACACCATAAATCGGTAATCCTTGGAAATTATGCTCCAGTGAATCGTTCAGAGGACGATTTTGGCACAATCAGAACTGATTTTCTTCCCTCTCCGGGGGATGGATAATGTAAAAGGTTGAACTAGTTTTTATGTGGGCGCCAGAATGTAACTTGACAGCTGCTACACTCAGTGGGTGGGGAACATGGGAAAAGAAATTATGATGGAACTCAGGATCGTATGCTTTTCAACCCAAGACACTTTCCTCCGGGGAACTCACACTTCCCCGGCATGTACCCTGCCTAAACCCGACGCCCATGGATATCCCTCAGAGAAAAGTGCCTGCATTTAGGCGTTTAGGAAAGAGGAATTGGATCTACTGTGGTATTACTCTCAACGGAGTACAGGAGTGGTAGGATTTTGTGGCGGAGTCACATAAAAAGCAGTAACAAACGGTTACAATGGCCATTCGCACAAATCGGTTACGAAATAAATGAATAATAACGGTCCAAGATGACCACCTTGTGGTATGCCAGACGGTATTACAAAATTCGAAGAGCAGTAGGAGTTCACTCTGACGTATGCTGTGCGGGAGTTCAAGGACGACGCAAACCAAGTTGTAATCCATTCAGGTAAAGGGTGTACGGAATCAATTTGCGACACCAAAAATTATTCGGCAAAATTCACCCGTTCAACCAATCACCTTCAAACATTCAGGGAGTGAAATAAAACATGTTATGAATATTTTCCCATGTTCGTTCTATTCAATTTCGATTCCATATCCAAATGCACGAACCTTCTTCTTTACACTACTGATAAGGTACTGTACAACATTTGGACCAACTTTTTTTTGCGTGGCAATCCATGTTTTTTTTTTTTTTTTTAGTTTTTTGTAGCGGCCCACCACACTCCCCCACACCAAAAGGCTCAATTGAGCCCCCTGGTAATGGACGCTACTGTTCTCAGCATGTCTGGCAGCAAAATGATAATAAGAGTAAACGCGAGCAAATTTTAATCATGCTGAGAACACAAATATTTATAATGTCGTGCGAGGAAATGTATTATTTAACTAAATTGACTACAATATGAAATCTCAATGGAAAATAATTTCCTTTGAAGAGATTCATTATTCGATATTTACTAATATACTATTTATTTATTGCTAATTTTATTATGTTATGTTCAATAATTTTATAAGATAAAATACAAACTACAAGATTTTTAAGAAAAATAATATTAGATATTAACGCTACAAAAGTACAAAAGGTAAACAAAACAAAGACTGGTTGATGATCGACTGTTTTAATGGTTCAATTTTTCTTTCAAAAGCTGTATCACTTTGGTTTTGAACATGGAACGATTGGTTATGTTTTCTTCCTCCGATTTCACTTTCTTATGATGCTTCCGACGTGTCTGCTTCATGATGGCCCAGTAGTTCAGATGCTTCTGCACGAAACCTCTTTCGAGTAATGGCACGAGGCTTAATCCGGCCAGAAAATCGTAGGACCATCGTGTGACCTCAGAAGAGGAAGTAGACGCTTTTGGAGACATTCCTTTAGGTACACCTGCCCATTGACTGCTCCGCTGTAACGAATGGGGTGCTTCGCTTTCGCCACGAGCAAATTGCTTGCCAATTTTTGGCAAACTTTGACATGTTCCTGACATTTTTCTAACGTCCTCAGGGACATCAAACTTATGAAGAGCGGTGAAAACTGGAGCCCTGGAAGATGCCGGTAGTCTGCTTTTACGTACGTCTAAGCATCCATAACGAAGCAATGGGGTTTCGTCAACATCTGGGTGTAGAGCACCCGTGCACGTATTTTACCTACCGTATTCTGCCGTTCATCGCGATTAGGCCTTTTGGACGGCATCTTGCACGAAAGTTTTGGTTAGATTCAGTTTCTTCGCCACGTCTCGAACTGAACTGTTGGGATTTCCTTTGAAAGCTTGAACTACCCGCTTGTGATCCTTAACATTATACGGAGGTCCATTTTATCCACTTTTTTCTTTCCGATCGATGGTCAAACGTTCGTGGTACCAATTTAAAACACGAGACACCGTAGAATGTACCATTCCCAGCTTCTTGCTGATGGCACGATGAGAAAGATTCGGTTTTTCGAGGTACGTTCGCGAAATTTCTTTGAGTCACTGCTGTTCTTCCGACTCCATCTTCGCAACGACTGCACATCTGCTAGTGAAACTTACACAGCGTAAATAAATACACATTGAACTAATTCCACTCAAAATATCAATAGAAAATACTATACGGGTAAAAAGTTACAGCCATTTAAAAATGGTGCAATTTGATTTCGTACACCCTTTAGCCCAAGCGTCGGAGTTTCTCTATTAGTAATCTGTGAGGCACTCGATCAGGCTTTGGAGAAATCAATATAAACAACAACTACCTGCTGACGTTTCTCGATTTTTGGCATCAGAAAGTTTTTTCATGAAACCGTGCTGGACGTCACTAATTAATTGATTTGCTCAAAAAATGCAGGAATAGAAATTTACAAAAAAAAATATATTAGGTTCTATTTGAGGCCCTTGGAGCCAAAAGGGTATAATAAGTGCATAAAAGTTTATTTCGAGAAAACACGCTTTTAAGTTGTTGTGTTTGGCCATTTTTCATATATTTTTCGAAAATTTGAATTTTGCTTTCTAACGTAAAAGTATGTAAATAAAATTCGAAAAATCTGAAAAACTCACCAATTATAGTTTGAAATATGAAGAATCGTTTGGCATCATTAACTCAAAATCGACCATTTTGTCACTTATACCCCTTTGGCTCTGAGGGCCTCATTTGATTATTTATTTTTTAAGTTGTTTTACTTTGATAGTTGTTCGTATTAAGAAGTAGCTTTTGCAAATATGTCATAAAATCTGTAAAATTGTTAGCTACATTACTAGAACGAAGCCATAATAACATAATTCAATTTGCTCAATAACCTGGTAGATTTAGCTTATTTGATTTGAGCATAAAATAAGCCTTTTTTCGAAAGCCTTTAATATCAAAATAAAAACTTATCCAATTCTCAAACAAAATAAGCTTAAAGTCTTCTTAACTCTTGAGGAAATTCAAAAATTTGAACCATCGATGAAATAAATCAAATTTTTAACAGGGAAAGTAAGACATTATAATTGGCCGGCTCAAAGCTGATTCTTTCTTGCAAACTCGATCCAAATTTAAAATTTTAGTTTGAAATTTCGCTCTTGAAAAAACTGCAATAATAATAATATTGAACAGTACATCAAGAAATTAGTGTAAATTAAACGTTTAAATTAGATTTTTCTTTGTAAGCAAATCGGTAGCAAATTTTGAATAGGGCGAATGCGCCAAATGTAAACAAAGTGAGTTATCTGCTGGGTGAAAAAGTACGTTCGAAGACCTGCATTTTGATTACACGCAGCGAAAAGATTTTTTATTTCAAAGGAAAGTGCCGCAAAAACAAAGGATTTTTTCCTTTGATTTTGGGATAAATAAAAATTCCTTTGATTCAAAGGCATTTTCCTTTGTTTCAAAGAATTTTTCTTTTGAAAAATCTTTGAATCAAAATATTAATGCTTTGAAACAAAAAACAGTTCCATTTGATGCAAAGTTGTTCTCGTTTGCTACAATATAATTTAGATTTAGATTTAAAAGGATTGGTTCATTGAACCATTTTCCTTTTATTCCAATTGGAAGACATATTTTCTGTTGTCCCGAAGTTCCTCTTAGGAATATTTTGAATAATAAAAAGAAAGCATTTACATTTTAAATTCATGTTTATTTATAAAATTAACACTGACACTGGTTCACTATAATTTTGGTCCTAATTTTGGCCTGAGGGCATTCTTCTTGGGGCGCTCAATAGTGGTCATCCAACTGGTGATTACCGCTGAAGATCGGGCCAAAAATAATCAGACCGCTGGATTTGGGGCGGAATCTGCCGTGGTCCTGTTATGCAAGAGTTTATATAAAATCTTAAACATTCACTTTTTGATTAATGGATTAACACACACTTACCATTCTTCATCCTGAAACCTCCTAAAGCTATCTCTGATTCACTAGTTTTGATTTTCAACACAACCGGACAAACTTTATTCGAAATTCGGTTCTTGCTCAATCCAAAATATCTTCTAAGTTTAAAATTTTAATTTAAAGAAATTATTCCTTTCTGTTGAAAACAATTTTCTTTGGTTGAAAGAAAATTTACTTTGTTTTTAACGAAATGTGCAATTGAACAAATTTCTTTTGAACCAAAGAATTTGTTTGAAATCAAAGTCCAAAATTATTCAGTTCAAAAAATTAATTCTTTCTTTCAAAAATTATTCATTTGAATCAGAACGATAATTCATTGATTCAAAGAAAACAGGATTTTGATTCAAAAAACTGAATGTTTTGAATCAAAGTCAGTTTTGTTTTGTATCAAAATCCAAGTTTTCTCTGCGTGTATACAAAGTTATCTAAAGGATATTTGGTTTATGCGAAATAAAGAAAACAAAATAATATTTTTACTGGGAGCTTATGGAGCTGTCAAACTTTGAACGCGTTTTTCTCGAAACAACGATGTTGGCGCATTCGCCGTGTTCAAAATTCGATACCGAAATCTTCTTTATATAAGTATCACTTCCATAGTTTAAATCTTTTGGTACCCTTTTTAAAATAAAAATGGGCGTATAGTCTAAGTTACTGGCCCTTAATCCAGAACTGCCGCGGCGATCATCGATGCTGCAAGCAGTTCAAGTAGAAGGAAGAAGAAGAAAATAAAAATCTTTTTTTAATGAAAGAATTATCAAAATAACTTCAAATTATATTTTATATTTGCAATTGCTGAATTGTGTAAATAACCTAACTTCAATTGAACATTTCAGCACCAACACGTGAAAAGGGTCTATGTTCATTTATGACGTTTCGAGAAAAACGCGTTTGAAAATTTTGCATTCTTTTTTAAATCGCTAATTAAAATTCACGAGCAATCTCCCAAGTCTTTATGGTCAAAACGGTACGTATGATCATTCTAAATATGTTTTTATCGATACGGCGGTTTTATCATGTAAAAATAGCTCGCAATTGTTTATAGACCCTAGCTGGAGTATGAAATTCGTCTAAATGTTTTATACACCCTTCGCTTTGTACTGTATGTCTCATATGTGTGAGTGAGATGGAGATAAAATTTCCCCTATTTTTTGACAAAGGCTCATGTTTCTCGCTATAGGAGTGAGTGAATAGCTATCCGCATTCTTCCCCTTTTAATGTTTTGCATCTAGACCGTTTGCTTTGTTGTGGAGTAAAGGGTGTATAAAACAATCTGTGTGAGGATAATGTCATTTTATGGCTCTAAATTTTTTAGATCCTTTGCTCAAACTGCATTGTAAATCTTACGAAAACTGAAAAACTAAAAACGGTTTTTGTGATAAGTAGAGCTTATATTGGGCTATTTGAATCCACTGAAAACCGGTTTTGTTTACTTTGTCTTTTATACCCTTTTCACATGTTGTTGCTGATTTCAAATTTTGCAATTGAGCTAACCAATAAAATTATAAGTCTGCGATCTTTTCCGATTTGGATTCCACAACGAAAAAGTCATCAAGCAAATTTAACTTAGTTGAAAAACTTACGAGTTGGTTCTGAATCTGATTTTTGAATTTTGAAAATATTTCCGAAATTTAATACGATTTCTGAAATGTACAAAAACCGATATCTGATTCAAATTTCAGTTCAGAATTTTCAATAGAGCCAAGCATTGAAATTGACTTCAGATCCCTTAATCACGAATACATAATTTAAATTCAGATTTTTTGGGTTTCAATGGGGGTTAACCAAATTCTATTGCCCTACTCAGCTAGGGAGTTAGAGCACTGTGCAGACCGTTACAGCCTTTCAAATTTGAAATCTTTAACAACTTTTCAAAATGAATGGCCGAGAAAAACCTCTTGTATCTGTGACCACGAAGGTTTGCCATAAAGTACGATTAGAAACAAAATCCAAAGCTTTAGTTGATCTATTCTTATGGATCGAAATGCTTCCAATGAGTTATTAAAATACCCTTCTCCCAATAACTTTTTTTCCAGGGACGACGAGGAGGCCCCCAAAGATCCGGAAAAGCCGAAGGAAACGCGCGAAATTACGTTCGCAGGTAACGAGAACAAGGAGGACCTTGTCACTAACCCTTCTGCCCCCAAGCACAAACCAGACGAAGGACGTGGTATGTTGTGTAAGCTAATGACCCTCCAGAGATTAACGGCACTAACCTATTTTCTGTTTTCTGTTCCGGACCTCCTCCACCCATCTGTAATGCCCCCACGCACGCGACCTGACACCTCTCAGAGAACTGGATCCAACCACCGGAACGCAAGGTGTGGCATCCGATTGTTTGGCAGCAGCCACCACCGCCAATTCCACCAGAGCAGGTCGGCAAGGAAAAACGCCACATGCAGCTGATAACCAACATCCGTCGGCTGTTGTCCGAGACCTCCGCCAAGCCGGACGAATTCAACAAACACATCGAACGTATGATGTTGGCCCTACCGAGTGGTTCCCGCCCGGTGACGGTTGACGAAGACGATTGGGATGCGGAGCCGATTCCAGAGCCGGAACCACCAAAGCCCAAAACGAAAAAGAAGAAGACCAAGAAGGTCAAGAAGGTGATCCGAAAGCGCACCGAGAGCGAAACATCCGAAGATTCGGTGTCACAGGACGTGTCGGCGGCAGTTGAATCCGAACCGATTCCGGAGGAGGAATGAACCTGATCGTAATGTTACTACTACACGGAAATGAGTCCTGTTAGCTAGCATGTAGTTTTTTTTTTCTAAATAAATCCTTAATCTTAATGTTATCACAGACACTTTACACGCACAGCATCAGAGAGACAGACTTACACTTTTAATTAAACTTTTAAAAAAATATACAAAAAAATGATACATTACTACAATGGAATGGAGAGAAGTTGTTAAATGAAGCAATTTTCCACATATACAATCAATACTACCGCAAATGGCTTGATATTGCTTATTATAATCGTCGTGACTACAACGAGTGACACACGTTCTGAATCAATCGCCAACGAAGGTTGGTTAGTGTAATTAACTTCTGCTATCTTCATCGAATAAAATTACTGTTGATATTTAATAAACTGCTGTTAACTTTACCCGGTTTTAATCATCCGAAGACTCCAAACTAATCTATATGTCGGTTAAACCATGTGGTTGTATTCGAGAAGCTTTTGTCGTTTAGTTAGAGTTTGAAGCTCGAAATGGTAGGTGCATTACATTTTTTTTATTTATAAGTAATTTTATTAAGGCATTTAACTCTAAAGTTTTTTTGTGCCGAGTCATTTCACTTTTATGTGGTGTTGTTAGTAAAAGTGGGGGGGCGAGGGACATCACACATTTTTAAATTTTTTTCAGTAACTAAGTTGGCCCTTATTTTCCAACATTTTCTTTAACCTGGGCCTGTCAGCAGTTTATTTGTTTATTGATTTGTCTTTGATTAAACTACCGTGCAGACCAATATCTTAAGAACTAGGGGAATCTGCTTAAAATTAATATAAAACGACGCTTGCTCATGTTCAAATTGAACAGATGGTCCAATAAATTGAAACGTTCACAACATTTATCTATAGTAAAATGCCTTAATAAACAGACGTTTGATTAAAAAAAAAACATTTATCTATCAGTTGGTTTCTTCCATAAGTAGTACGATGGTGAGGTATCCAGAGAACTGACTGCGACTGACGTCGACGAGAAAAAAGTTTGTCGTGTGTGCTTCTAGCGACAACGATGACGTTTAGTTTTAGCTGTTATTTCTCAGCCCCTTCCGAAAATCCGCGGACTGGAGATCAATCTTCTAACATTTCCGATGAAACTACGACTGGACTCGGTTTCATGACTTCCGGAACTCTCCACCCCGCCTCCATCGTTGCATACTCTGGAGCCACCTTTTTCCACAGTTGCTGGAGCCATCTTCTGTAGGTTTCCCTTTAATGGACTGCTCGCTTAGAAATCGATTTCCGATAAACCCACGTTACTCGTCTAGACCCAAAGTTTTCGAATTCTTCCATCCGACGCAGTGTTGAATTCGAATATCCTTGCTCTAAGAAATTTAGCTTTCTTTCGTTATTCTACCGAAAAATCTCTCGTTTCATTAAACCACCTGGTACGCTTTATGAGTGTTGGCAGGTACTCTAAAACCCATCCTCGCCAGAACTGGATGAGTTTCAAGAGATCGTAAGCAGTTTGCTCCAGTATCTTGGGCTGAGTACAAAATTTGACTTCCAGAAAGTCACCCTAGTAACAATTGAGATGAGAAATATTCAACTAAAGGCTTTTTCCGGAATCTTCATCCTTGAGGATGATTCATTTCTGGTATCTACAGACCTTATTCCAATTCATTCTATATAAGAACAACATTTTATAACAATCTTATAGCTTGGATTGAACAAAATTGCAGTGACTCGTCCCAAATCGAGCAGCCGGAGTCCATTCCATCCGTCACCGGATAGAGCGGGACATCGAGCCACCAGAGGTAGGAGCAGCTGCAGCAATCGGGACAGCTCGAGGGGCTCTTCGTGCGAGTCGTGCTGTGAGTATACAAACCAGGCCGTGGTGGAAGATCAGTTGCGGCAGATGCAGAAGCAGCTGAACGAAATCAGCATCATCCCCATGCAAATTCAGGCTACGCTGAGCTACCTCACAAAAACGTTGGCCAAATTTGCTCCGCCAGAAATACAGCGGGAATTTCCGGCTTCACTCAGCCGGAGCAGCAGTGTCCGGGAGACGATTATAGAAGAGAGTGAAGAAGAGGAGGAGCAGGAGGAGAACGGTGAGGAGCTGACAGATTGCAGTGACATTGATGACGATTGGAGCGAATTGCTGAAGGCTCTGTTCGATGAGTCGCAAGTGAGTGATAAGGTTGCTCCAAGAAACTGGGACTTGTGGGATGATTTGGACGACCAGGAAAATCAAGAACCTACCAAAGAAGATCGACAGCGTATGGAGAAGATGGAACGTATATCAAAGTTGGAACAAGCCTGGCCATGGTCCCAATCGGTTAAGCCAATTCATAAGTATGATTTCGAATCGAACTGACCAAACATTAAGTGAAACTCATTCCAAAACGGCTTTCGTTGCGTTACAGGAGATCCAACTGTCATCTGGTTCCGAGTGTGGCCCTTGAGAAGTGCAAAATTAAACAGATAACCGAGAAGGAAGTTCCATTCTACAACAGAGGATACCGCCAGCGGTTCGGAAATTAGTATCTATAATCCGCTTGAAATTTAATTGATACTTTCGTACTTATTTTTATCTTTAGGATATGTTCTAGAGAAGATAACGTTACTTACCAAATTCAACATCAACTCTCGTCCGGAATCGTTTAGGTTGATTCGGTTCATTCAGGATTAGGAAAAATTAAACTACAAAAAAGAATTGTAGAACAATATGAAATAAACAGATAGGAAAACACTTTGGTCACACGAATCGAAACACTTCTAGTCGCAGCGAACGGAAAACTAAAAAAAATGAAGAACGAAACTGTTTTCAGTTAACGATATCCGATATTTTCCTTATTTATCTATTAAATATAAATTTATTTACATAAATTTTCGAAAAAACCACGAGGACTGTACGCCAAACTGATGGAACTGAGAAATGAAAGAAAAAACTCAAAAGTGAGCAATAACCAACCTGTATACATATCTCAGGTGGCGATGGAAATCCCGTGCTTAGAAAAGTTTTTTTTGTAAACATTGCTACCATGACAATTCGCGACGTCATGCAGTTGTATTTTCAAACAAACAACCATCATCGCTGTACCAGCGAAAACTAGAGAAAAAAATCATTGCCAACTGCTTTTTCTCGTCTCAGTCTCAGTCAGGTTCTCGTCGACAGTTCGGATTTCCGCGGCGAGGCTCCGCCACTTCTCCTTCGATGTCCTTCGGGTTTCCATTAAAACGCCTTTATGGTTTATGTTCATTAACCATTAATTTAGGCTTTTTTTTGAAAAAATAATGAATTTTAAATTCTATAACATTTAGTTCTAGTTTCACATCCGAATAGAAAAGTGCAGTGGTTGATTCTAATTTACTGGGAAAACTTCCATCAGTTCTGTTTTTGAGGACTTTCAAAACTCGTTCTTCCTTTTATCGAAATGGTTAGGGAGTATTAACTACACAAATTTGAAGTTAGGTAACAAATTGTGTACATTGACAGCTAAACTGCATTATCGAGTTCAACATTCCTATCCCCCCCCCCCCGGCCAGTTTGCAGTAACTCCGACAACAAGGATTTTTTTTGACATCCACCAATCAAAACATTACGATTTTCGGCGTCTTTAGGTCGAGCCAAGTTCGGAACACGGAAATTTCTCAGGAAATTTATTAATCGTTTTAAGCGGAAGCTATTAGTTGAAGTTCTTATATTAAAGTTTTCCTTTGTGCTACCATTGCAGTAACTTTCTATCGAAATGTGAGTATATTTTTGTCTTTTTGGTATTTGAAATCCTAACCACACTTTTACTGTGCGTAGGGCTCTAGCGAAACCAAAATCGGAACTGACCCCGGAAGAGTTGGCCCGCCAGGAGGAAGAGGAATTCAACACAGGACCCCTTTCGGTGCTGACCACATCGGTTAAGAACAACACCCAGGTACTGATAAATTGCCGCAACAACAAAAAGCTGCTGGGTCGCGTCAAAGCCTTCGATCGGCACTGCAACATGGTTCTGGAAAATGTTAAGGAAATGTGGACGGAGGTTCCCCGAACCGGCAAGGGTAAGAAGAAGGTTAAACCCGTCAACAAGGATCGATTCATTTCGAAGATGTTCCTTCGGGGCGATTCGGTTATTTTGGTCCTGAGAAATCCACAGGCAACGGCTGCCGGAAAGTAAATCAAGTTCATTACGGTTCGAATGAATGTGTAATTAGATGTAAGCTTTTATATTTAATGATTTCCTTTTCCTGAATAATTAAATAAACTGAACTGAAACAAAGAGCATCCACTTTGAATTAGTCCTTCTCGGCGATGGCCGTCAGATGTACCTCGATTTCGTCCTCGGTCAATGTGCGGAACGTGGGATTACTCTTGGTGACCAGACCAATTTCGATTTCCGACGGTTTGAAGTCGACGGCTAGCACCGTGGAAAGGCATTGGATGGCCAGCTGAATGGCTTCCTCCTCGGTGTAGCTGGCCTTTTTCTTAATCTTCTTCTCCAGATAGCTGTTGGCTTCCGTTTGCTTGACGCCGACTGAGATGGCCCGATAACCGCAGTAGTAGCCGGCCGGATCCGTTTTGTACACGCACGGACCATTCTCGTCGTCGTAGGCAATCAGAATCATGCCTGAAATGAGAATATTTGGGTTTAAGATTTTGGCCATTTAAATCGATTTTTTCATTTAAATCCCACTTAATTTTTTCCTGTTTTTTTTTTCAAATTTGGAATAGTTGTGTGTGACAACTGTGTCAATTATTGTAAGAATTTCATACATTATATCACGATTGATGAAATGCTTCTAAAAGTCATTTTTTCTGTTCTATTTTGAAAAACATTCAAAATTTATATGTACTTACATTTTACGTTTTTAATTCATTTTTCTTTTAAAGGCTCGTTTGATCTGAGGCCTAAGGAGCCGAGCGATATTTTACGTATTTCAGACGGGAATGATATAAATATTTGAAGACTAACTACGATTTATATAAAATTAATTCCAAGATCATTAATAATTATTCGAATATAGTTAGAGTTTAAGAAATAAAAGGTTTCAAATATCAATATTTTGCTGGTTCCTTTAATGATGGTTTTTTGTTAATTATCACTGAAAAGGCGAGTGACCGCTGTGCGAATTATTTGATACTATTTTAAAATCTGTACTTGTACCTTAAACATATCATATGTGTAAATAGATTGGAATTACATACAAAAATGCAGAACAGATTTTAATTGAATTTCTTCAATTTAAAATTCCAGTGTTATTCTATCCAATTGTCCAGAAATTGTAAACCGATTCCACAATTTTTAGCTCGAAAAATTATATCTGAATTGAAAAAAAAAATACTCACTACATCCGAGGGGTCTCATTTCGGCGTTTTGGGTGTACACCTGGGAAATGTCCGCCATTCGACGGCACAGCACATCGACCGGCATATCGTAGCCGTACTTGTAGCGCCAGTTGGCCGCCTCGTACCGAGCCCGCTGGACCTGGGACTTGGAATCGGCAATCCGACCGGTCATCACGCAGCCGATGTTCTGGGTCAACCGGTACAGGTGGGTCACCGTCGATGGATCGATCAGCTTGTCCGGGATCTTCTTCTGGGTGGCCACTACGGCCACATTTTCACCCTTCAGCGCAACCGAGGTGAGGCCCTCCTGATTGATGGCCTTGAAGGCATATTCTGAAACAATAATTTGTTAATTCATATATGTACATGGCTCCAACATTCAACAAAAAGCATCAGTCACTCACCGACTTGATAGAGCCGACCTTCCGGAGAGAAAATCGTAATATGACGATCGAAACCGGCGCTGCTTCCGCGAGACATGTTAACCGGATGGTTTCTACTGGTGCAGGGACAAGTAAATCAAGGAATTTATTCAAAATTTCCAACGATAACCAGTAACAACTTGTCGCCTTCCGAAGTAGAATGCAGTGACAATACAGAAAACAAGTTCTTCGCTCGTTCTTTGAGGTTATGGCAGTGATGAGTTTGTTGATTTTCGAAACTGTCGGACAAGCTGTCGGAGTGCGGCTGACAGTGATGCTACACGCTGAAATTGAAAAAATCTTATTGAGTAACGAAAACCTATCATCGTCGATAAAACAGTCCAGAAAGGGGATTAACATCTGTTTCAACTGTAAAGGCCCATTTACACTTCACATAGAAATTCTGTTTCGTCAATTCATCAATGCGATGAAACTATAGGTTTTGTAACATAATGGAATCGATGAAGAATGGCTTGGTTCGTTCCTTAAACCTGATGGAATTGTTAAACTTAACAAAAAAAAATGAAAAAAAAATTACTTCACTAACTTTAAACACAGAGAACAGACGTACAAGCTAGCCCACGAAAGTTGTGTAAAATTTACAACGACCGTTTTCAACCAATTTCTGTTTTTTGGCTGGGCCACCAGATGTCTCCAAACACACCAAAGAGAACTGTCAAAGCCAAACTGAGAAAAAAAAAACAAAATTTTAGTCAGTTTTGAACAGGTCGTATGAGCTGTTTTTCATGTTTCGAGAAAATCGCTTTTGATGTTTCGTAACACTTTCGTCACGTTGCATAATGGAAAAATATCATTAAAGTAGATCGCTATTTCCTTCAAGGTAGAGGTACTGAATTTTGAACAATGGGATGCAAAAGTGTGCTTTAAAGTCAAATTGGTCTGATTAACTCAACGGCCTGTGAGTGGGTAACAAAATTTGTCTCTTGAAATCGATTATTATGAATTTTTTTTTCTTATAGTCTTTAAGAAAGTTTTTCATTGAACAGGATTACTAACCATATGGTTTTGTTGGTTTTGACAAAAATGACAAAAATGACAAAAATGACAAAAATGACAAAAATGACAAAAATGACAAAAATGACAAAAATGACAAAAATGACAAAAATGACAAAAATGACAAAAATGACAAAAATGACAAAAATGACAAAAATGACAAAAATGACAAAAATGACAAAAATGACAAAAATGACAAAAATGACAAAAATGACAAAAATGACAAAAATGACAAAAATGACAAAAATGACAAAAATGACAAAAATGACAAAAATGACAAAAATGACAAAAATGACAAAAATGACAAAAATGACAAAAATGACAAAAATGACAAAAATGACAAAAATGACAAAAATGACAAAAATGACAAAAATGACAAAAATGATGACAAAAATGACAAAAATGACAAAAATGACAAAAATGACAAAAATGACAAAAATGACAAAAATGACAAAAATGACAAAAATGACAAAAATGACAAAAATGACAAAAATGACAAAAATGACAAAAATGACAAAAATGACAAAAATGACAAAAATGACAAAAATGACAAAAATGACAAAAATGACAAAAATAACAAAAATGACAAAAATGACAAAAATGACAAAAATGACAAAAATGACAAAAATGACAAAAATGACAAAAATTACAAAAATGACAAAAATGACAAAAATGACAAAAATGACAAAAATGACAAAAATTACAAAAATTACAAAAATGACAAAAATGACAAAAATTACAAAAATGACAAAAATGACAAAAATGACAAAAATGACAAAAATGACAAAAATGACAAAAATGACAAAAATGACAAAAATGACAAAAATGACAAAAATGACAAAAATGACAAAAATGACAAAAATAACAAAAATGACAAAAATGACAAAAATGACAAAAATGACAAAAATGACAAAAATGACAAAAATGACAAAAATGACAAAAATGACAAAAATGACAAAAATGACAAAAATGACAAAAATGACAAAAATGACAAAAATGACAAAAATGACAAAAATGACAAAAATGACAAAAATGACAAAAATGACAAAAATGATAAAAATTACAAAAATTACAAAAATTACAAAAATTACAAAAATTACAAAAATTACAAAAATTACAAAAATTACAAAAATTACAAAAATTACAAAAATTACAAAAATTACAAAAATGACAAAAATTACAAAAATTACAAAAATTACAAAAATTACAAAAATTACAAAAATTACAAAAATTACAAAAATTACAAAAATTACAAAAATTACAAAAATTACAAAAATTACAAAAATTACAAAAATTACAAAAATTACAAAAATTACAAAAATTACAAAAATTACAAAAATTACAAAAATTACAAAAATTACAAAAATTACAAAAATTACAAAAATTACAAAAATTACAAAAATTACAAAAATTACAAAAATTACAAAAATTACAAAAATTACAAAAATTACAAAAATTACAAAAATTACAAAAATTACAAAAATGACAAAAATTACAAAAATGACAAAAATTACAAAAATTACAAAAATTACAAAAATTACAAAAATTACAAAAATGACAAAAATTACAAAAATTACAAAAATTACAAAAATTACAAAAATTACAAAAATTACAAAAATTACAAAAATGACAAAAAATTACAAAAATGACAAAAATGACAAAATTAACAAAATTAACAAAAATGACAAAAATGACAAAAATGACAAAATGACAAAAATGACAAAATGACAAAAATGACAAAAATGACAAAAATGATAAAAATGACAAAAATGACAAAAATGACAAAAATGACAAAAATGACAAAAATGACAAAAATGACAAAAATGACAAAAATGACAAAAATGACAAAAATTACAAAAATGACAAAAATGACAAAAATGACAAAAATGACAAAAATGACAAAAATGACAAAAATGACAAAAATGACAAAAATGACAAAAATGACAAAAATGACAAAAATGACAAAAATGACAAAAATGACAAAAATGACAAAAATGACAAAAATGACAAAAATGACAAAAATGACAAAAATGACAAAAATGACAAAAATGACAAAAATGACAAAAATGACAAAAATGACAAAAATGACAAAAATGACAAAAATGACAAAAATGACAAAAATGACAAAAATGACAAAAATGACAAAAATGACAAAAATGACAAAAATGACAAAAATGACAAAAATGACAAAAATGACAAAAATGACAAAAATGACAAAAATGACAAAAATTACAAAAATGACAAAAATGACAAAAATGACAAAAATTACAAAAATGACAAAAATTACAAAAATGACAAAAATGACAAAAATGACAAAAATGACAAAAATGACAAAAATGACAAAAATGACAAAAATGACAAAAATGACAAAAATGACAAAAATGACAAAAATGACAAAAATGACAAAAATGACAAAAATGACAAAAATGACAAAAATGACAAAAATGAAAAAAATGACAAAAATGACAAAAATGACAAAAATGACAAAAATGACAAAAATGACAAAAATGACAAAAATAACAAAAATGACAAAAATGACAAAAATGACAAAAATGACAAAAATGACAAAAATGACAAAAATGACAAAAATGACAAAAATGACAAAAATGACAAAAATGACAAAAATGACAAAAATGACAAAAATGACAAAAATGACAAAAATGACAAAAATGACAAAAATGACAAAAATGACAAAAATGACAAAAATGACAAAAATGACAAAAATGACAAAAATGACAAAAATGACAAAAATGACAAAAAATGACAAAAATGACAAAAATGACAAAAATGACAAAAATGACAAAAATGACAAAAATGACAAAAATGACAAAAATGACGAAAATGACAAAAATGACAAAAATGACAAAAATGACAAAAATGACAAAAATGACAAAAATGACAAAAATGACAAAAATGACAAAAATGACAAAAATGACAAAAATGACAAAAATGACATAAATGAATAAAATGAATAAAATGACAAAATATGAAAAAATGAAAAAAAAAATACAAAATTGATTGAGTTTTAATTCAGCCCTAAATTATGCCACATTTACAATTGTTCGTAATTGAATAAAACAGTCATCAAGCTTATTCAATCTCAAAGGATCAAACGAGAACATGTGAGAAAAAATAGTGGGATTCTCCACAAATTCGTATGTTAATAGATGGCACCGAATATCTCGCAACGAAATGACAAGGAATGTGAGATTAAAACCATCCGTGCATCTTGGCACCGAATATGCCGTGCCTTGAAAGAGTCGCTTAAACTTTGCCAAAACAGGGAATCGCCGGAAATACCCAGATAAAGAACGTTACCAACTTGGCGAATTTCTCTACCCTCGCTGTAATTACATTATCGTTGCTTAGAAGAAAACTGTTGTTATTTAGAAAAAAAGTTTATTCAACTTTCACCAGGGAAAAAACGAGAGATGGATAGAACAGAAAACAGAAAACAAGTGTTCGCATAATTAAAGGTCATTTTCGTCTACGTTATAATTCATCTGTGGTTATAAGCCCACGCTGGGTTACCTAACTGTCACCCTGTTACTAACATTGATTGATTGTTGGAATTTTTTAAGTTTGGATCATTTCAAAGGACCAGCTTTGTATCAATCTATTTTCAGATCTACTGCGGGATATTATTAAACTTCGATTCTGAGAAGTACCAAGACATGTTTACTAAGTAGACAGAAGAATTGAAATTGAGATCAACTTAAAAAACAAAACTTAGATTGCACTTCCTCAAAGTAGTGGACTTGTTTTGTTGCTGCTTTCAAAAAATATGGTGAAAGTGGGCGAAACCCAGCCCTCCCGAAAATCTTTCTTTTCTTCCTGCGGATGTGGGGGACTCGAAAATGTTCGGGCAAACCAGCCGACTTTCTCGCTACACTGATTTCAATTAGGACCGACAGCTTTTTGTGCGGGGGTAGTGCTTGCTGAGGATATATAGGACATATGAAAAGTTTCGCCCAAGTTGGTGTTCATTTTTGGGAAAAGTTAACTGTAACCGGAAAAACTCGGTTTGGTCTGGGTAATGTTGAACAAATTTGTTTGCGCACTGTTGATAAAATAAAAACTATGTCGAAGATGTCATAACATGTCGGATAACGATGGAAACGCGGCAAGGGATGGAAAACTGAATGGCACTTGGAAATCATTAGTAAATATACAGGTTAGAAGTTCATGAAATAAATTATTTTTTGTTAGAATAGAAAGAACAGAACATGAAACATAAGAACAGGTAAATTTATTTAAAATAGAATCACCAGAGCGAGTTAGGTAGACTGCTCGGTGCGAGAAAAATATTCAAGTGAATGGTAAGGAGAGCTTGTTATAAAAGAAAAAGCACCGATAAGCGAGTTGAGAGTACAATTTAAAAAAAACTTCGAAAAGCGAATTGAAATGACAGCTTGGTGATCAAGCGGGTTAAAATGACAGCTTCATATGAATGAAAAAATCATCGATAAGCGAGAGGACAGCTTCGTTATCAAGCGGTCCTTCAAATGTTTGGAAAGTTTATCTAAACCAATTGCAGGAATATTTCGGTAAAATGTCCTATAGCTAAACCTCATGACGTTTTTAATGAAGTTCAATATTCGAATACTTTGCATAAAATAACTTATTCCCAAGCAACCAAAATTCCCTTAAAAAGGTTTCATAGAAGCTTATACAGCTCTCGTTTCTGTCTGAAGAGAATGCTAATCAGCTCAAAATTTAAGTTTTTAAAGCTACTTTCAAGCTCGTTTAGGTGGCTGAAGAGAATGTTATTCAGCTTCTGAGAGAATGTCAAAAAACTTCTACGCGCCGAAAAAAAAAACCGGTTGACAGATTGCTCTGACAACCAGATGGCAGATTGCTAGGTTGCCGGTCTATCATGGTCTATCATGGTCTATCTCATTGATTTTAATTATATTGTTTTGATTACAAAAGCTGCTTACGCCAAGAGAATTGAACCGCTGCTCTCTAGGTTGCAATGAAACTCACTCATCAGCCTCTCGACCAATCCAGCAATAGTTCATTGCCACTGTAATAATTTGTATTTAAACTTAATGCCATTTGAGATGATTGAATGGGTTGGTCAATAGATTGTACCTTATTTCGTTTAAAGGACTTTCAGTACATTTGATAAATAATATCAAAAATTTTCATCTTCAAAAATTTTTGAATTTTATTTGTAAATATCAGTGCTGATATAAACAAAGCAAATACCATGACAAGAAATTGAAAGACATTTTTGAAATGTCGCTTAGAATTCCCATAAATGTTCTTTAAAACGCCTAGAAGTATCTTAACGGTGCGATAGAAAGTGTTAAGCGAACGCTATCGAACGCGACTTTTGGTTTGCTTGGGATGTGACGTTAAGATAGAAGATCGCTCGTTTAAAAATCACTAAAATTTAAAACCAAAACCTACATTTTTTAGTTGTTGAAAATGTAAATGTAAATGTAGTTATAAATTATTGGTTAAATTGTTTAGAGCACGACGTACATTGACGTAGTTTGTCTATTTAAATTCCAACATCTGAAAGTTATTACCAAAATTATTGAAAAAGTTCTTCCGAATGATGTGACGCAACACTGAAGATGATCCTCTTAATGAAAAGCGATTTATAAACACCTCAACAAAAACAAGCAATGATTCAAGCACGTGAATTTCCGTTAAAAAATAGAAAACAGGAACTGCACCAAACTGTTTTTCGACAAACCGGAAGTCAATTGTTCGCACAGCAACGACCTACGACGGACAACGTACGGAAAAGTTTCTATACTTTATTGGCCTTTTGTCACAGCTTTGGGAAGTTCGAGTCTGTCCGAACTGTACCTGAATGGGCTCACGTGTTGGGCCATGAACGACAGTGAGTACCTATAGGAAACTTTCCTCTCGAATGCAAATATCATATACAATGCTCCAAGGAATTCTTCCACCGCATGCTGGACATGCCAGGAGAAAGTTTGGTCCATCTGCTGCTATCGGATTTGGATCTGACCATGTCTCGCTTGTTAGTTTCCGGATTTTATATCTGCCGGGAAGCAGCCGCTTTACTGCATAGGAACTAGCACGTTTCAGGTGTGTGAAAAACTCTGACGACTGAAAATCATAAACAAGGAGTTTTGCCAGAAGTGTTGACCTAGTTTTTGACCGGGCACAGCAAATAGAGATTCCAGAAACCGGTATTTTAACTAACGAATTTTCAACTATTGCACTTTATAGTTTATCATTCAGTAAAGGAAAATTTTGAAAAATTATGATAAGTGTTTTTTTATTATTATTCAAGGTCTTCAGATTTTCACCAATATTTAAAAATACTAAATTTTTTAAATATTTCATTGAAAAATCTGATCAAATTAAAATGTGCTATATCATGATTTCCGCTAAAAAAAGACATACTTAGGGGAGATAAGGGCACCAAGATACCTTAAAGAGGATGCTTGTTTAACCATAGAAAACAGCTATAATATGTGAATTACATCATTGTTTCGTGTTCAGACACTTAAAAAGTCTATTTCCTAACTGGCTGAAACTTGTGAAACAAGAAAAACGTTTAAAAATGCTTTTTTAAATTTATTTGCCGAAAGCTGAAAATCAGTCACTAGAGAGAGGGGCATGATGAGAGCCCCCCTGGGGAAGTATAAGAACCATTAATAGGGGCACGATGAGCGTTTTCTGTCGTAACGGGTGTTAAATAAAAAATGAGAATGTTTTCAATACCTTTCAGTATCTCAAATAAAGAGCGTAAAATTTTCTTTCTCCAAGAAAATTGCTCTTTGGGCTCCCTAGGAACAGTAGGCGTGTTTGGTTTTGCTAGTTTGAATTTAGTCAAAGCAAAGATGGCGTCGAAACAGCACGTGCTCCGTGAACGCATAGTACGGTTCTACGAAACGCATTTCCAGCAAGGAAAAAAGTTCACGGTGGCACATTTTAAGGAAGAAAATGTACCTGTCAGTACGGTATATCGTATCCTGGGTTCCCTGAACGTAGAGCGGAAGGTCGGAAGTGGTCTTCCGGTGACGATAATGACGAAGCAGAGGAAGACATCGTTAAAGAAGCTGTTTGACAACAAGGACGCAACCAGCCTGCGTGACACCGATCGGAAATATGGCTGCTCCCACGTATTGATCCATCGTACCCTCAAGATGGAAGGAATCGTCTGCAGGAAGAAGACGAGGTCGCCGGAGTACACGGAGGAGCAGATTGAGACAGTTAAATCACAGTGTCGGTGGATGACCAAAAAATACCGCGGGACGTCATTCGTTCTGACTGGCTGGCGTACCTTGAGGAGAAAAAGATACCGCTCGTGCCGAAAGATCGTAACCCAACAAACTTGCCCCAGTGCCGCCCTATAGAGGATTTCTTTGGCTCACTCAGTGCCCTAGTGTATAAAAACAATTGGAGGGCTAAGGACACGAAGCAACTGACTACAAGAATCCTGAATTGTATCCGGAAAATGGACGTAAGTGCCGTACAACGTTCTTGTGAGAGCATCGCGACAAAGTTGCGTCGAACATCAGGCCACGGCCCTTACTCAAACATTCACTGACATTTTTTTGAAGAAAATACATTGTGTTATTAATAAAAAATATTGAAATCGATTAAAAAAAAAAAAAAACAATTTTTTTATATGTGATGGAAAAAATTCTCATTTTTTATTTAACACCCGTTAGAATCTAGTAGCGAATTCCACTCGATGAAGTTGACTGACTTAGAGCACCTGTATCCGTGGTCCAAACAGCCGGCTTAGACCCAAATTCCGACCCAAGCAACCGCACTGGTGATCCATTACACCAGTTTCAACTCAACTTTTTTTAGAGCTGGTATAAGGATTGTTACAAAACTGATGAGATTTGGATCCAATTTGACGCAGTTCTAAACCGTTTGACAGTAAATGGAACACGAGTGCGGTTGCTAGTTTTTTCATTGGATCGGATCTAATTTCTTTGGTTCAATTCTTGTATATAAATTAGACCCAAGAATAGACCACGGGTACAGGTGCTCTTATAGAGCACAGCTTGACAGAATTCATCTGACGATTTGGCCTATTGGCAAGGTATCGGAGGGATAATCATAACTTGCTGATTTTTTTTTTAATATTTCTTTAGAGATTGTAAGGAGATTTCTTTTTGCTTAAATAATTAATACTATAGGAACTACAAAGCTCTTCCTCGTCAAAATTTATTTAAGAAAAATACGTATTTTCTTTGAAAAGAATGGGGCCCAATTTGCCTCGGGTGCTCGTTGTGCCCTTATCTCGCCTATGTGCATTTTTAATATGATTAATTTTTTTTCTAAAAAAATATAACCTCAAATAAATCAGAAAAATTAACCAAATTCTAAAGTTTAAAAAAATCTCAAGACCTCGGGGCAAATTGTCAGATAACAGAAAAATCCCCATAAATTACAACTGCCAGTCTCACAAGCATTCCCGGAAAAAAAAAAACTCAAATCTGGTAGCTTTAAATGTTAATAAACTTTCCAAATAAATTATTTTAAAATAAGGTTACCAGAATTTTCTCAGCACGTATCGGGAAAATTTTATATAAAAACCTGCCAAATCCAGACATTTGATTTCAAAATTGCAACAAAAAATCCGGCCAATATCCGGGCAAATTTTTTTTTTCATCTAACTCATCGAAAAATTTTAGATTGTATCTTAGGCACAGATGAATCTTAGGCTTCAAAAAAAACGTTTCTGAATCATTTTTATAAAAAGTTCAAAAAATTTCGTTTTGGAGGCATATTTCAATGAAATCCGGGTCGGACTGTTCATAAATTTTGTATTAAAAATCCGGCAAACCCGGATAAAACCGGGCAATATGGCAACCTTATTTTAAAACATTATTTAGTAGATTTATAAGCATCCTTACCGGAGAGTATGCTACAAATGAGCTAAAGATTCACGAAGCAGATGCATCTGTTTACCCATATACTTTTATCTCAGTACGTGGAATATCAAACAGATCGTTATCGGATCGAATCGCATCTTTCTCAACCCTATACAGCACTACACTGAACGATCTTGTCGATTCAGTTCTCATGATTATGCAAGTCTCGCAGAAACTTCAATAACATTCTCACTACATATGTACACCGTTCAACGCCCAGGAATATGATTAACAACCGAAGGAAGGTGTAGTACTCGACTGACACGTTTTCGCACCTGCCGCCAGCTAGCGGTCTTTGAGTGATAAGCGTTACGTATGTGTCTCGCATGAACTTTGCGCCAAAGTTCGCCATTGGAACTTTTTGCATACCTAACCGATTTGCCGGGAATTCATTCACCTTTTAAGCGATCTAAACGGTTCGTTTTTTATGTTTGGCAGGTGCTGCTTCCGCCATAAAATAGTCATAAATGAATGGTAACTTATCAAATTGAGAACAGATTGTTCATTCTGATAATTTTACAATGGTAGATAAAGCCGATTATATTGTTTGAAAATCAAGAAAATTTGATTCAAATTCAATTATAAGAGCACCTGCAACGGTTCAGGCGTAAATATTGGTTTTAAGTATACCAGTTTTAGCACAATTTGAAATTTTAGAATCGGCTAAAACACCCACTCCCCACCGGTGTATGAGCAAATTTAAAACGGAAACACTTTCATTGCAGACACTCAATAATTGAGAAGAAAAAACCCATTTTATTAGAAAAATTGTATAAGTTTTGAGTTTCACGGTTAATTGTCTTAAAATTAATTCTACGAATATTCTTTTTGACAGAACAATGATTTCAACTATTCTACCAGGATTTCATTAATTTAAAAGCAAAAAATGACCACACAACGAGGAAAAAAGGTCAATTGAAACAATTCTTCAATTATTTCAACCAAATTGCTTTGAATCAATGGAATAAGGTTTTGTTGAAATGAAATGAAAAAGCAATTTTTTTTTCAAGTTATTGCTGACATTGATAAAGATCCATACGAAACTAAAAATCTCTCAATATCTCAAATAAAACAAAAATTATAGAACAAACAATGAACATTTATTTAACCTCATCGAAAAAGTATTAAAATTTTCTTTTCGTTTATTTTTTCAAATTTTAGAACGCTGACTGGATTCACTAATTCGTCGAGTCCAAATGAAAAGCTTTTTATTTAATTATATTAAATCGAGAATAATGTGGCATCTATTATTTATACTTGATATGGTTTTTATTAACATCTATTCTCAATTTACGTTACGTATAGGCTGGTTGAAGCGAAAATAAAACATTCAAATAATATCTCAAAAAGAAACTATTATCACACCCAATGTTACCCAAACATGTGTGAAAGAAATCATTGTTGGCTAAAATTTTCTTACCGTGAACTAAATCGGTCTGTCGTATATTTTGAAATCCTGTTCCAAATTTGCATGAATTTGAAACAAAGGCGTATAACTGTTGGGAATTTCGAAATCGATAACTGTGCTAAAACAGCAATATACGACACCGGTGCCAGCCGAAATATTTTAGCGTGGTCGAAAACCGTGTTTTGCATCTACCGTTGGGACAGCCCTAACACTTCAAAAACTAGATGAATTTTGATATCAGTGTGAAGGTGCGTTCACAGGTTTATGTATCTTACAAAACCGTTTGAAAACAAGAGTTTAAGCCTGTGTGAAAAAATCAAAATAGAGATATTCTGCATTTGAACAAAATTATTAGAAATGTCGCTGGTTAACTGACAGCTGAACATAGACTTCCGACAATCTAGTACTTCATTTTCCCTTTTCGGAAGTCAGTCAGAAGTCGGAAGTCTGGACTTGCGAAGTAAAATTTAGTGCTGGCGACATAATACGTACTAAGAAGTTGGAATTGAGTTTATTTTCATTTGGAAATTCTTTCAGTAGTTAAACAAAACAGAGACCAAAATTATATCATAACATGTTTACTTGTCAACTCACTAGAACACTCATACACATAAACAAATCTCGTGTAAACATACAGTCATTTCTACCCGTAAAGTACAACATCAGTCGGAGACTGAATCAATCGAACTGGCCTAAGTCTAGAACGACACCAATCGATCGGGAACCGGCAGGTCACAGATGGCATTGTGGGAGGGGATGGCGGCCACTCCGGCCAGCGCAATGCCAACCGAGTCCGAGATCGAGGTGATCATCATGGCGTATTCCCTTCGAGCGTCCGGCACTTCCTGCTGCATCCGGTAGAAGGTGTTCACGTAGCCACCTCCACCGAGTAGACCTTCCCACAGGATCAACACGAACACGATCCAGATCGAGGGCATGTAGTAGTAGATGGCTTCGAACGTAAAGATTACTACGTTCACAAACTGCAGCACCGCCATGATCCAGACGTGTTTGAAGTGAACGATATTGACCGAGGAACGGGATATGAAGACCCCCACCTGGTAAAGCACTTGGTACACCCGGTATTGCTCCGATTGGTCCAACCAGATGCCGGGGAAGTATACGAGTTCAAACTGGAGGAAACAGGAAACGATTTTTTTAGTGTTTTGAGAAAAGAGGGTCTTAAGGGTATCAGGTATCAAGTATTGTAAGCTGTATCACGAAACGTAACTCCTACGTTTTTACAACTGTCTCGTGTTCCTTGAAAGTGAACAAATAAGTGAGATTTGTTTACTTTTTACATTTGACACAATGTAAACAAACATCACAATCTCCCCAACTGGTGGAGTAAACTACTCCAAAAGAAATATGTCGGTACTCCTAAAAAACAGCATTTGAACTAGAACTTACCATTCCTTGGTTGATGAAGTACTCGAACAGGTACACCAAGATAAGCGGAATCATGTAGATAAACAGCGACGGAATGTAGTTTATCTTCTGCTTCCAGCTCTCCAGTGGTCGTTCGTTAGCCGGTAGGGTGCTGTAGTCTACCGTTGTCTTGCTGGACTCGTCTCCGCTCTCCACCGATGGAGCTCCACTTGTGTCCTTGTGCCGCAATAAAAGCCAAAAAGAAGCTGCTTCGGCAGCTGGAACCACCAACATCACCAACATTGTAGCCTTGGGAGATAAGCCGGCGGCGGCCAATCCGGTGTACGATAGTGACCCGATGACTCCGGCGCCTCCCGTACCCGAGGACCACGTCGATATGACGTTCCTGTTGTCGAAAGTACCACAATTAAAGCATCGAAATGAAAAAAAAAAGATTGTTCTCAACCTACTTGTGGAAATAGCTAGCGTACGCTAGGAAGGTCGCTTCACCGAGACCGGAAGAGAAGGACGTGAAGATCACCCCGAGGAAGATCATCCATTCTGTGGTGGCAAAGGCTACCATGAGGAACCCACCGGCGGCTAGCAGTACGGCGGCACCTACTCGGAAGCTTTTGAGAAAATTGTTATAATTTAATCATTGATACTTGTGTTAGTAAAATCACCCAATCAACGTATAGGACGTATCTAAATCGTATAGGTTACTTGAGTAGATGATGTACGATCATTACACTTATTCCAATACGATCATAGAAAAAAAAATGGAACATACTGTTTCCAGAGCGGGAAAAACGAGGCTATCAGCTTGATCGATAGGGCAGGCAAAATGTCGGCCAATAGGATGGCACCCGTCGATAACTTGTTGCATGGCCTGCGATCGTATCCGTTGGTGGGGTCCTCTGCAAAAGGGCTGGCCTGTACGGGGGATAAAAAAAAGTGTAAATCGATTCAGCATAACTTGATCGATTTGCTATGGTCTATATGGCTACTTATCACATAGTTGTATTCAGAATACGAAGGAGGAACATATATTCAACTAAAAAGTACAAGAACTACGTAGAACCTTCGGTTTGATGTTATCCAGCGAACTCTTATCAATCCCTAGGGTCGGCAAACTTATCCCTCTAAATACAAAAGTTCCATGGAAGTTCTGGAGAGAAAAGTTAACTTATATCTGACCTGCGGACTTTCCTTTCGTCAAGCTCGAGTTAGGTGAGATCAACTTAGACAACAACTAGCTATAGCTGGTTGTATCTATTGTACCCGACCTTACTTTGGATACTGAACAGTGCCCGGTGCCGATCACTCTACGGTGAACGAAGCGGCAAGATTATGTCCTTACTTTGGGTGCTGAACGAGGTACCGAGGTACCAAGTTAATTGTCAGTATACTCTCGTCGGCAGATGTTGAAAAGCGTCGCACAGAGTGTTCACAGGTTTTTTTAGCTTCAGATTCTAAACTGGAATAGCGGGTCCCGTTGATGTTCACGATAAATATATTTCGCCTCTTTGCTCGAAGACTGGCTCACATCTCGAAGTTTCTTTCAGGAATCAGGTTGTAGAACTACCTTATCCGTAAGGGTTGTTTTGTTGAACCGAAGAGAAAATCTTGACTAAGGACGATCCCTTAACCTCCACAAACTGATGAGCGGTTCTAATACAAAAGATCGTAAAAAAAGAACACTTCGGCCTATTCGGTAGTAATTGACCTCTGGGGTTTGTGAGACGACTCACGTATTGGAGTCCCCGCCGATGAGGACGGGGTTTCTACCGGTGAGTTCCTTCTCGATTTTACCCATTATTAAGCTAAGCCTTGTAATCAACGGTTCCCCAGACTGCTCAGCGGAGCAAGAACCCTCCTCTGAACCTCAGGTACAGCACACTTGAAGATTTCAGAACAAGAAAATTCCCACTTTTATTTCCCTAAACTTTTGTTGGTTACACTTGGATTTGCGCATTTGAAGGCCCTTCCCTTAGGATGATGGTTTGTGTTACCTTGCAAGTTGGGTATTACAAACGGCAGGCACCAGCAGCGTACAAGCCGGGAACACGGATGCGGACCAGGATTGGTCGAGATATCGGGTAAGGACCATCGGCTATTGATCATGGATGAGGTAACGGAACAATAACACGTGTAGCAGTATACACTACCGCCTATGCGCACTAGGCCACTTGGTTCACCACGTACCGTTGGCAGATGAAGACGTAGATGAAGGCAGGTGAAAGATGGCGGATGCTGGTCATTTCGCCGGGTTGTTGTCTTTGCGCTCCCACCATACAGACATGGTGGGATGATATGATCGACGACCGGCTGAGCTTTACGGCCCACGTCGACTACGCCTGTAAAGGAGCAGCAATGGCGACAGCAGCCCACTCACGGGCCATGTCGAACAACTCGGCAATCCGCTGCAACAGAAGAAGGGTCCTGGCGAATGTGACCTCGTCCATTTTGCGGTACGTAGCAGCCTTGAGCAGGCAGTGTAACCTGGCCTCGCCATCCTGTCCAATCTACGGTGACACAATAGAGACACAAGAGCACGTAGTGTTCAACTGTCTGAAGTTAGAAGGGGTATGTGCTAACATGCTTGCCGCCTGCGGACCAGACACAACAGCCGACAACATCGTGCGGAGGATGTGTGAGGATGCCAATACTTGGCGCGGGGTCAGCGATGGGTTCACCCGGATCATGATTGCCCTGCAGAGGAGTTGGAACCAACACCAGTCCGAGACCGGTGTAGGGTGGCTCCCAGGGAATCCAAAAATCGTTATCCTCCGATAGAATTTGCCGATCAAAACACCTGTGAGAGAGATTTTCATCCTCAAGAACACTATACCTAGCGCTTATCAACTACAATTTTGCTCTCGATAAGTTGTGCTTTCCGATTCAAATATATCATCTCTTGTAACGTTAAGGATAAGCAACAACAATTTGCTGGCACCCAAGGAGGACACCAACAATTGCTTGATGCACAAGGTGCCGGGCCGACCCGACCGGTAGACGCACCAACAAAAAATACCAAAAATACTAACAATTGATTGATGACACACCAGGTGCCGGGCCGACACGGCCGGTAAACGCACCATCAAAACTACCAACAATTGCACGGGGCTTACATCAAGAAATCTGATGCCCACTAGAGCAAAGTTCAAACGAATTATCTTGATCGGCATTGGAAAGGGATGAGATGTCATCAGTTTTTAAAATTTATCGCTAAGTGTAACACAAGTGATAAACCAGTTATCATTATCAGATCGGTTCGATTTGCTTCCCTGGTGGCTCCTTCGTCGGGGAGCACCTGAGTAGTGTGCGTCCAACCATGGCAGTAAAGCTTACATGCGTATGCCGAGCTGCTAGGTACGTCGCGCGTCTGTGTGTGGATACCTCCAACGTTACCGTCGTGGAGTATCCGAGTCGAACACGTCCTCTGTGACGGAGGCTGTGAGGATAAGACATGACCTTCTCCGCAGTCGAACTCGTAGGGGGAAGAGTATTCACGTCGTGGAGTACTCTCGGGTACAGTGGTCTCACGTCGCTGTCGGATGAGCCACTCGAATCGGGTAGGATGACATCACCGTCGGGATTCATCTGAGTCGCAAGCGCTTAAGACCCGTACGTGTGCTGTGACAGGCGCGAGTCTAGGATAAGCTGCTCTCGATTCGGAACACGGCGGGCAAAAAGCCTAGGTTTGCCAGCAAAAAAGGAAGGAGGGAGACCGGACCACGGTCGGAGTAGAATGCCTTTTCGGCGCGGGGCCTTCGAGTAGTGTGCGTCCGATCCTGGCAGTAAAGCATACAAAGATAAGACTCTACCTTCTGCGTATGCCGAGCTGTTAGGTACGTCGCGAACGTTGTGTAGGAAACCTTCACTACCGGGCCGCGGAGTATCTGAGTAAAACGCGCTCCCTACGAGGGAAGCTGCGGGGATAAGAAAATACTTTCTTCGTAGTCAAACTCGTAGGGGGTACGCCGCGAAATACTCTCGGGTAGGGTGACTTCACGTCGTCGGCAGGTGAGTCACCTGAGTCGGTGTAGGATGAATTCTTCGCCGGGAATCATCGGATTAGTCTTTCGTAAAGCCCCGGACGTGTGCTGTGACAGGCGTAAGCTAGGCTAGGCGAGTCTAGGGTAAGCTGCTCTCGATCGGCACACGGACGGACAAAGAGGAGAGGGCCTCGAGAAAAGCCAAGATCGCGAGTCGTTAGAGGAGAGGTCATTGGTCTATTACAGTGGTCTCGATCAGAGGCGGAGCGTACGATAGTCGTGGGAACAAAGCGAGCCTCGAGTTGCGAGTAAAGGCCGGACCTCGAGTCGTTAGAGGAGAGGTCCTTAGTCTTGAATCGTAACAAGAGGCAGGGTATATATGCTGGAGTTTTGACTCGAACTGGAGTTTGCCGATGAACGCTTAAGCGCGGACATGGTCTCCCATCTCGGGTATATCTTCCGATGCAGGTCCGGATGGGAATTATGACCAGAGGCCTTAGGTGGACTTTATGGCGTAGGGGTACTTAGTATCATGAGTCGTCCAATTGCACCCATGGACCCAGAGTAGCATACTGGGGGGACTCGGTCGCTCGCCGTGCCTTGAAATGCAATCCGTAAAAAGGATTAACCACCTGGCTGATCAACTAATAAAAAAAATACAGACAGTGTATGAGAGCCAAACTCAACCAACGATGTTGAGCAACCGCTAGCACGACTGACCTATGCAGAATCTAGCCAGCAATCAGGTCAGTTGGGCCCTGAATAGGGTCCAGAACCGGAACTTCACAGTCGCTAAATATCCGACTTCGCCAGCACATGCCACTTGTGTCGGTGCCCTTGCACCGAACTCAACACAACAGAAACATCTCTTCGGTTGCTGAGGGATGACCATCTGGCAGATAGATCATCTCACTGCGTTTGTTGCTGTAACTTGGAGTTTCGCGAACGCTGCCTGTGCTCTGGATTTGAAAGAACCGTCCTTCATCCCGATCGAGATCCGGTTCTTCTAGATCTTGCACAGATTTTGTACAGGTCCTTTGACTACTTACATCCTCTGTGGCTATCTCGTTCAGGTCTTCTATCCAGACGGTAACCGTCGTACGTATTGGTTCTTATTTGGCGGAGAAAGTCAGTGTACATGCCTTCCCAATGATGGTCTCACCATTCTACCTAATCAGGGCATCGGGTTTGAGTTCGGACTAGGTTTGGCTTTCGTGGACTTTTTTCTTTTGTGCTTAACTTTCCACCACCACTGTCTCCTCCTGGCGGACCAGCAGAGCCAGCTTGCCTTCTCGGAGCCCCAGGTCTCGTTTCTCCGGAATACCCCCTCTTTTCTAGCAACTTCCATCTCATCATCAGTTTGGCTTAAGGTGGATAGTTTCCGTCCTCAAAGAGATCACCACTTGTCCATGCCCCTTTTTCTGGCCATTTGGTGCCGTTAGAAGGCCTACGACTTTACGATTTGTCGTGAAAAAAATTGCATTACGTTGACGGGCTTCTTCCGGGTTGCCTTCTGGATGATGGTTTTCTTCCTAACACACTCCACAAAATTTTGGTTGTAAGCCATGTCCACTACAAGTTCAGCTGGAGCCTCAGGGTTCTGACGCTCTGAGGAGCTTAGAAGTTCTCCGACTACCTACAGAACTTCGAAGGAGTCTGTTCAGGATCGCCCCTGATGGCATGAATCGATAGCGTCAGACCTTTTTTGTTGAATTAAAAAACCGCACACATCAGTAAAAACATTAACAAAGAGTGGACTTACTTCGATATTCGGTATAAATTCGACAACTTATAAATTGCCGCCGTTGATACGCGCACCATCGCCATGTTGCTACTGGGTTGCTTTCCTCATCAGGATGGTTCAGGGTGCTCCGTTCGTTCCAGAGCAGGGTCATCCCTTTCATCTGTTTTTTCCGCCGGCACTCGGCAGATTCCCTAGCCGGCGAACGTCGTAGTCCACTTCCACCTGACGGATTAGGACTGTCGTGCTTCTCCGCACTCCCTTATCCTCTTCGCTTATTGTTTGAATTTTTTCTGATAACATGGCTGTCGTTCGGGACTGGCATATTTGCAACCCGCCAACCTTCCACCTCATCAGCACGGTCTTTCGCAAAGAGGCGTTTCCGCGCCCCCATGAACAGCACACCTTGGGCCCCTGGGTTGTTTTTTCCTAGAGTTTCCGTAGAGTAATCTCATTGATCAGACGATCACCGATCGATCATGAAAGGCTCATATGTCGGAAGTATTCAAACTATTACTATTGTACAGCAAATGGGCACACTCTAATAAACCGAATACACCCAAATGTAGATAGAAAGGCATAATCCATCCAACCAGCAGTAGCAGTAGTACATCCAGCGTTCTTAAATCTGATCAACATCAACGGAATACCGAAAAAGGTTAAAAGTGTCAATCACCTTTGGGACGGAAAACCCCCAGTATCCGATGTATGAAAGTGATCGATTATATTTAAACAACTTCTTTCTTCCTGTTTGAATCCTTTTCAATCTTCCACTAGTTTAACAATTTTACGAAAATTCGAGTATAAAATGTATTGATGTGATGATAAATTTAGTTGATTGCAATATTGATAGGTATATTATTGGATTCGTTCTTGGACACTTCCCGAAAAGTTCAATAAATTTAACCAGTATCGGCAGTTAATCATTTTCATGCAATAACACGAGCTTTAATGAACGTTGACATTGTACACATAATTTATGGCCACGCGATGCTCGCACGTCCATCAAGTGCTCCCAAATATGTAGGCTGCTGACTTCAAACGTGTTCCTTTGGCGCAAATCTAAGTATCGGCGCTGGACTTTGGTAGAATATTAATTCTTATCAGGTGCGGTTTGGTTGAGGTTTACAGATACCTGCCACAGCTCAATCGAGGCTTTGCTATTGACAATCGAAATAAAATAGGGGAGGGGGTGGCCACCCTTCAGGGCATGCTGCTGGTCAAATGATTGGTTAATATGCTATTATTTTTTCTTGATAAGATATTGCTTATCGTGAAACAGACGGACTGCTCGTCCTCACCTGAGAAAACGGGATTATTTCACCATTGACCATAGGTGATAAACAATTTATGGTTTGAAATATGGGCAGATATTTTAATTACTTTACGCACTTTGAAGATAATCTGTTTGATTTCAGATAAAAATTCATCAACCGATTTTATCATATTTGAGAAGCTCAAGTAAACAAATTTGTACTATGCATAGACTTTAAATATTGCCGAGTATTTTAGTTTAATAGCTTTGCCGCTGATGGGTAGCACCTTGAAAATATTTCGCTTCGTGACTATTTATTGCATCTTTAAAACTAACACCAGCTGAACTTCTTTGCAAATTCGCCAGTAATCGTATTGAAGTGATGTTGAATATCTAGCAAAAAAGCTCGATCAACTCGTGAAAGCAACAAGGTGATTCACCCAATTCCAACGATCGTTCGAACTGCTAGCTAGGTTGTTTTGGTTTGTTTATACCTGCTAATTTATTCGTTGTGTTTTTCAACCTCTTTCGTTCGTTCCATTGATAAAACTACCCAACAAATATGCAGTTTGCTTCATCAAGGCATGTTACTTGAAGTAGAAGTAAACTCACCATGGATTTCCCGTCGTTATCTCCGTGCCCGTCCAGGCCCTTGAGAATATCGTGGGCAGCAGTTAGCATCACAACGTAGCCGTAGTTGTTGCAGAGTCCCAGAATCCAGTAAGCTACCAGATCACGCCATCGACCCGGATCCCTTGGTTCTTCAGTGCTACTATTAAGGGCGCGCTCATCGTCACTGGCCATCTCCACTCGCGGAGATCGTTCGTCATCCGTTGTCATCTCGTGCGCGTCCTCAGTATTTAATGACTTTTATCTAAACCCCACCACTATAAACAGCTCATCGGCGCTTAGTTTTGTAACGCGGCACTACTCGCCTAGCCTCTTAGTATCACTAAATTCTACTTTACCACCACGATAGACTAGAGCGTTCCGACTCAATCGATCAACCGTTTGTACCCGACTGGAGGTACTACGAACTCGTCACAACCAGTATAATAGCCACATCGACTAAGTCAAATTAATCGCTCGTTCCGAGACAGAATGTTGTTCTTGTTAGTATGCATTTGCTGCTGCCCAAACAACTTATACCAGTTAACAATTAAGCCACTTGTCGGGAGCCATTGTGCACCATAATCAGCACAGTCGTTGTTGGTTGTTGGGCTATATTATCAGCCGCAATGAAGCTTGCCACCGGCCGCGCCTCCCGTCTGTGAGTGACGAAAAATAAATGATGGATGAGTGAGTGCTCGTTCATCAACGGCCGGCCAACTGCCGAATCGACAAAATTAGACGTTGCGTATTTAGGGGAGGAGCGGGCTATATGCGCCCATTAAGCAGAATACTGATTTAATCAAATATCACATCGAATATGTGTACAAAAACTATATACACGTGTGCAGGCATCAGTTTTCTATACATTGGAGTAATTTTTATGTTAAAATTTTCTTCTGTTTCCAAGAAAACGATTTTATTATAAGTGTTGTCTAAAATGCCGAACCTCAAACCGTGCGGGCTAAATGCGCCTATTTATGTTTTGAACAAAATTTCTATTTTTTGGGCAATATTTCCGTATAATTTCATTGAAACTGCTAGAAAGTTATAATTTCCGTACGACAAAGCTGAAATTTTATAAAATTCTACGTATATTACAATTTTATGGAATAAAACAAAAGTTAGGGTTGCCATACTATGGAGGAAGTTCATCCATGAGAAAAACTTTATCAAATCTGTTTTTAGATCTTCAATTCTCTTTTAAGATGTTAATCAGAGCTTAGATTTGAAGGTTCAATGGTAAAAATCATTTATTTATTCTATTTAACCTGTTATTTTAGGATGGAGGCATTTTACAAACATGATGGGGGCATACAAAAACACTCTATTATTCCACTATATAATCATTATTAAACCTCCACAAAAGCTGAAATATGTTTAATTTCTCAAGTTCATTTGAGTAAGAAACAAAAACCATCCTAGTTTTTGTTTTAAGCTTCTTTACGTATAATTTTTAAAAGTCGAAATATTACATCAAAATGTATCAAAACCTTGTATGATTTTTTAATTTTTTTTGAGTTTGTAAATTCATAAAATTCTTTCTTGCCTTATGTTCTAAGCGTATCACCTTCAAAATGCATTGGTCAGATAAGCTGTCTAGTTAGCCATTTCATCAAACAGCCGTAGGGTCATTTTACCCGATAGGCCCATTTAGGAAACCTTTCCCCTACCAACAAGACTGGGACATCGATAAGGGCGCCGAATATGGAGGCTTGCGTCGCGGCGATGATCATCGGGAGAATTGGCGGACAGAAAGATGCTGTGAGGGGCGTTCAGTGCTCTAGAAAGATGATCAATTAGGCGCAAGCTGGACGTATCATTTCATCCATTCAACTATAAACGATCAATTCCATGGGTAATTTTTTTGGAATTTAGATATTTTTAAACAACAGAAAAACCTAATATCTCATCTCATAGAGGATGATTCAACGCTGAGAAAAATGTATACGTGCGTATATAATTTTAACTTTTTTTAAAGAAAGTATGTGAATTAAATTTAAAAAAAAATGGCAGATACACCCACAAGTCAATCTCCACTCCAATAATGAACTTCCTTGGAGGTGGAATTATCGGTATAACATTCTATGCCGGACCGGCATTAACAAGCTTTATAATAACTGGCATTTTTCTCCCAGCGCAACCGCATTACATATGTCTAAAAAAAAACAAATAAAACATATACCTACCATATCCTATCACACACAAGACAAAGCAGGAAGGATACAATCCATTCAAAGCCAGCAAGGATATTGTCGATTGATGTACCGAGTGCTGTGTGTGTATGTAAATCGGCATTAGAAAAACAACATTCTTTGTTTCCAACCGACGACAAAAATCCACCAACCAAAATTAGCTGTGCGTGTGTATGTAAACCGGCCGGCAATAGAAAACAGTTTCTAAATAGTTTGCAATTACCACCCCACTTCCCTCCCATTCTCATCCCTTACCAATCAAAGAAAAAGAAGGATGAAGAAAAAAAACACCGGCCATACGGCAGACGGCCAATGTAATGCGATTTTTAGTAATCTGTGGTGGCAATGAACTTGCGATTGCTTACCACCGCAGATGGTGCACTGGCTAAAATATAGGACTGACAAGTCGAGATGAGATGTCGCAGTGAGTTCGATTCTCACTATATTTTTTGTTTTGAGATGAATTATCCAATAGGATGAAAATTCCATAAAATGGTTTTCTTCTTGGCTTTCTTGTAGTGATCATGCATCATTTAGCTTGGGGGCTCGAGTCTTTATGCCAGTAGTGCGTTTCCAATCGTATTATCTTTGGTACAGTAAACTTTTGCTAAATAGGCATTGAATTTTTGCAACCTCATCTATGGGTGCAGCATTAGAAAATGAACATTGATCATATCTTAGTAAAATGGTTTTAAAGACCATATCAGGAGCGTCATACTGGCCAATTTTATTATATTGTACTGCAGTTTTGCGGACAAGATGTTAAAAAAGAGGCTGGACGACAAGCCGAATGGTCACTATAAAATGAACCATACAAAATGTGAAAATCTGTCATCAAGGTTCAAAAAACTTTTCTGGGTGTTAAAAGCAACCTAACCGGACATTGAAGCAGAATTTAGTAGCCAAAGGACGTGCCCGGAAGTTATACTACAAGATTCCAACGAAGTACGGCGGATGCATCCTCATGGATGACGAAACGTACGTGAAGATGGATTTTTGGCAGCTTCCTGGCCAAAAAATTTATGAAGCCACTGCAGTGGTGCACTGCACTGGTCGGGAGATGTCCCCGCTAAGTTCAAATTCGTTTTTGCCGATAAGTTTGTAAGAAAGTTTTTGATCTGATCAGACCATGGGCTCCAAAATGTACAAGGAGGAGTGCCTTAAAAAACGTTTTTTTTTGTCGTACATTAGATCTCACAAAAGGCCAGTAAAGCTTTCTTCAGATTTGGCATGCTGCCACTACAGCTAGGAGGCACTACAGTGGTATTGGGCCAACGGGTGGATTTTGTCGAAAAGGACATCAACCCACCCAACTGCCCTCAATTCCGCAATATCGAAAAATTTTGGGCAATTGTCAAGCAGAAGATGAAGAAGAATGGTAGGACGGAACTCGGACTCGGAAAGCAACTGAGATGAAGAGATTGTGGAACAAAATGGCCGCTGAGGTCAGTGAATAAGGTATCCAAACTTTGATGAGTGGTTCTAGACGAAAAGTTCGAAATTATATAAAAAAAAACATCGAAAATTTTTTTTTTTAATTTTTTCCTTTAAAGTGCAATAAAAACCCTACATTTTGATTACAAAACATTTTTATGTCGTTTACATAGCTCCGAGATAGACCCGTTTTAACGCGTCCAGATTTGTAGTGATCCAAGCTTTACTTTCCAGGCGAGATCTTAACCGTGTAACCAACGGGCTGAAATACTACTCAGTTGATCAAGAACCCCCTCTCTCAAGTCTCAGGGACGACACTCGTAAAAGGAATTTCAAGAATACAAGGAAACACTTTGAGTTGATTCGAAAGAATCCCACTTTATTTTCCCGAGCACAACAACCTGGGGTCATAACACTAACGTTGTCCCAATAATAATTCCCCAGAAAAGGTCGACCTCGTGTTGCAGCGTGGGGTGAAAGTCGTGACGGGAGTATCAAAAGATGGCGGCTCGACTTCCTTAGTGGTGGCTCTCGGGGTTATTGGTTGCTAAACTCCGATGCGTGTAGGGGTATTATTTAAAGACGGCTTGTTGTGGGCTTTTAAACCTCCTCAATGTCGCAATCGGGAGATGCACACTGGACCGGGAGTCAGCAGACTGTCCGGCAGACGGTACTCGCAGCACTAGGTGGAACTGGATGGAGGTACGATAGGGGACACTTCATGGACCAACTTCGGCAGTTTGACGAGTAAGCCGGCTGAATCTTCAGCTAAGAAGTGCGTTGACTTACAGATTAGTGGAGTGAGAATTGTAGTTTTAAATTTCGAAGCAAACAGAAATGTTCAAGGAGGCGCTTTGACGCGCGAAGGAGGAGGACCGCTCGAAGATACCGAACACGATAACAAACAGCAAGAATAGATCAACGCAGCGCTAGTCGTCATCAGGTAGAGCTGGAGGACACGTTACAGTAACGCTAACGCACCGGAACGTAGCCGTAACCAGATATGATGAGACGAATTCATGGATGGACAAAATCCCTATTATCGGAGTACGGTATCTGGATCAAGAAACTGGCTCACTTTGGCCTACATGTTCGAGACGCCGACATCAATAGCAACCTACAATCATTCGAATTGTCTGGGAGAGACTACAATCCAGGACCCCCAAACGCTAAGCCGGATTAAGTTAAAGAGCTAGCTTTATTCTTTTTAGTAGAACCAAGCCCAATATTGTTCTACTGCTTTGTTTACGTCAATTGACAGATGAAGGTTAGAGCGAATACAAAACAGACTCTTTAAAAAATTTCACATTTTTTATGGAACATACTGTATGCCGAGCGGTCGTTAGGCCGAATGGACAGTAGGCTGTAATGATGATAGAATGGATGCTAGGTTTTCTGCAACCTTCTACTGACTGATTGAAGTATTGCACTATCCCATCTAAAATATATTCACATTAGCTTAGTTTTATGATTATTTATTTATTTATTTATTTATTTATTCATTTGTTTAAAATTGCGTAGTCACAGGGCCAAGTACTTTCAGTACTTTTTCGGTGCTAGTTTTTAAAATTTACATAGAACATCCCTATAAAAATCCAACGTTGTTACAAAGATAGGTAAATTTTATTGTCACAATAAAAAGAGATACAAATCATCGCCGCATTTAACATGAAACCTCGAAAAGCCAGCTTG
This sequence comes from Uranotaenia lowii, assembly GCF_029784155.1. NCBI lineage: Eukaryota > Metazoa > Arthropoda > Insecta > Diptera > Culicidae > Uranotaenia > Uranotaenia lowii. The sequence goes on from NC_073691.1 coordinate 183,377,156, forward strand.
AAATGCCCGGCACCGATATTTATTGGTTTCAGCGAGAGTTTTTCAACAATTGTAATTTTGTTTTCGGTTGTTTTTCTTTCTATAGCAAACGTAGCCCAATTTGGCGGTAGAATGACAGAAGTGCCTGCTGTTCTGCAATTCACGCATCCATGGGTCTGCCTACCGGTTCCGTTTCTCGGGATGCTAAAACAAGAGATAACGACCCGGGGAAGGTATTTTGTAATAATTTTCCATAAATAACGACCCCGAGCTGCCAGGCCAGGCTGGACTTTAGGGGAGCAGGAAGACGATATCCTTTTTTTTGTCTTCTTCACTCCCCCAACTGGTAGTCCCAAGGTGAAAAGTTCGCGGTCGGCTTTGCGATCCGTGTAATAAATTGCCGCAACTTCCACACGCGCGTTCTTATTCACCTGGAATGTTTCGACTAGCTACCAGGTCCCGGCGTGTGTAGGTTCATGCCGGAGGTGGGTGTGGGTGTTGAATTTAACTTTGTTTTCCTGCTGGGGCGCGCACAAGAAATCGCGAACGATGGCCCCGCTTGCCTGGCCTGGGGGCTGGAAAACATTTCGGTCATAAACAAGGCCCTAGCAGAACTATAAATTCCCACGCCAGGTTGGCCATCTTTCGGCTGGTCCAGCAGACGATCCCGGGATGATTTTCCTTTCCACCGTGCAGAAAGGATGCTTTATAAGCCTCCCATCATAATGGCCAACGGTTAAATTTAGGAAGAAGCTGCGGTGCCGCCAGCGTTTGACGAGAACGATTACCATCAGCTACAGCGCCGCGATTTGCGATTGAATAAAATCATCAAAGCTGGTGGGAAATGCGCCCTAAAGTTGGATGCAAAACAGTTTTGAGAAGGTAGAGCCAGAATTGGGGAAGCTTTCCTTGCTAATCCTCAATGAAAAAGTCAAAAACGGAATTAAATTGCTATTTCGGCGGACGCGTTGGATGAATTTACGGCCGTGGATGATCGCCTCTAATGGCTTCCGCAGAAAGCTCCCTTGAATTGGTGAAACTAATGGCGTATAATTAAATCGTGCTTCGAAATAACACGGTCATGAATTTTAATAGGAATTGTGTCGCTGAAGATTTTCGCTAAACGCTGGACTAAACGATTATAAGTTTTTCAAAATTTAACTAGCAGGAAATGGTTGACTTTCCACTTTGACAGTTTTAAAATTTTGAAAATGTGAAATTTTTATAGCAATTTTGAAAATTTCGATACTTTGAACAATTTTGACAATTTTAACTATATTGACAATTTTGACAATTTTGCCAATTTTGACAATTTTGCCAATTTTGCCAATTTTGACAATATTGACAATTTTGACAATTTTGACAATTTTGACAATTTTGACAATTTTGACAATTTTGACAATTTTGACAATTTTGACAATTTTGACAATTTTGAAAATTTTGAAAATTTTGACCATTTTGACAATTTTGACAATTTTGACAATTTTGACAATTTTGACAATTTTGACAATTTTGACAATTTTGACAATTTTGACAATTTTGACAATTTTGACAATTTTGACAATTTTGATAATTTTGACAATTTTGACAATTTTGACAATTTTGACAATTTTGACAATTTTGATAATTTTGACAATTTTGACAATTTTGACAATTTTGACAATTTTGACAATTTTGACAATTTTGAAAATTTTGACAATTCTGAAAGTTTTGACAATTTTGACAATTTTGACAACTTTGACAATTTTGACAATTTTGACAATTTTGACAATTTTGACAATTTTGACAATTTTGACAATTTTGACAATTTTGACAATTTTGACAATATTGACAATTTTGACAATTTTGACAATTTTGACAATTTTGACAATTTTGACAATTTTGACAATTTTGACAATTTTGACAATTTTGACAATTTTGACAATTTTGACAATTTTGACAATTTTGACAATTTTGACAATTTTGACAATTTTGACAATTTTGACAATTTTGACAATTTTGACAATTTTGACAATTTTGACAATTTTGACAATTTTGAAAATTTTGACCATTTTGACAATTTTGACAATTTTGACAATTTTGACAATTTTGACAATTTTGACAATTTTGACAATTTTGACAATTTTGACAATTTTGACAATTTTGATAATTTTGACAATTTTGATAATTTTGACAATTTTGACAATTTTGACAATTTTGACAATTTTGACAATTTTGACAATTTTGACAATTTTGACAATTTTGACAATTTTGACAACTTTGACAATTTTGACAACTTTGACAATTTTGACAACTTTGACAATTTTGACAATTTTGACAATTTTGGCAATTTTGACAAGTTTGACAATTTTGACAATTTTGACAATTTTGACAATTTTGACAATTTTGACAATTTTGACAATTTTGACAATTTTGACAATTTTGACAATTTTGACAATTTTGACAATTTTGACAATTTTGACAATTTTGACAATTTTGACAATTTTGACAATTTTGATAATTTTGATAATTTTGACAATTTTGACAATTTTGACAATTTTGACAATTTTGACAATTTTGACAATTTTGACAATTTTGACAATTTTGACAATTTTGACAATTTTGACAATTTTGACAATTTTGACAATTTTGACAATTTTGACAAATTTGACAATTTTGACAATTTTGACAATTTTGACAATTTTGACAATTTTGACAATTTTGACAATTTTGACAATTTTGACAATTTTGACAATTTTGACAATTTTGACAATTTTGACAATTTTGACAATTTTGACAATTTTGACAATTTTGACAACTTTGACAATTTTGACAATTTTGACAATTTTGACAATTTTGACAATTTTGACAATTTTGACAATTTTGACAATTTTGACAATTTTGACAATTTTGACAATTTTGACAATTTTGACAATTTTGACAATTTTGACAATTTTGACAATTTTGACAATTTTGACAATTTTGACAATTTTGACAATTTTGACAATTTTGACAATTTTGACAATTTTGACAATTTTGACAATTTTGACAATTTTGACAATTTTGACAATTTTGACAATTTTGACAATTTTGACAATTTTGACAATTTTGACAATTTTGACAATTTTGACAATTTTGACAATTTTGACAATTTTGACAATTTTGACAATTTTGACTTTTGACAATTTTGACAATTTTGACAATTTTGACAATTTTGACAATTTTGACAATTTTGACAATTTTGACAATTTTGACAATTTTGACAATTTTGACAATTTTGACAATTTTGACAATTTTGACAATTTGACAATTTTGACAATATTGACAATTTTGACAATTTTGACAATTTTGACAATTTTGACAATTGTGACAATTTTGACAATTTTAACAATTTTGACAATTTTGACAATTTTGACAATTTTGACAATTTTGACGATTTTGACAATTTTGACAATTTTGACAATTTTGACAATTTTGACAATTTTGACAATTTTGACAATTTTGACAATTTTGACAATTTTGACAATTTTGACAATTTTGACAATTTTGACAATTTTGACAATTTTGCCAATTTTGCCAATTTTGACAATTTTGACAATTTTGACAATTTTGACAATTTTGACAATTTGACAATTTGACAATTTTGACAATTTTGACAATTTTGACAATTTTGACAATTTTGACAATTTTGACAATCTTGACAATTTTGACAATTTTGACAATTTTGACAATTTTGACAATTTTGACAATTTTGACAATTTTGACAATTTTGACAATTTTGACAATTTTGACAATTTTGACAATTTTGACAATTTTGACAATTTTGACAATTTTGACAATTTTGACAATTTTGACAATTTTGACAATTTTGACAATTTTGACAATTTTGACAATTTTGACAATTTTGACAATTTTGACAATTTTGACAATTTTGACAATTTTGACAATTTTGACAATTTTGACAATTTTGACAATTTTGACAATTTTGACAATTTTGACAATTTTGACAATTTTGACAATTTTGACAATTTTGACAATTTTGACAATTTTGACAATTTTGACAATTTTGACAATTTTGACAATTTTGACAATTTTGACAATTTTGACAATTTTGACAATTTTGACGATTTTGACAATTTTGACAAATTTGACAATTTTGACAATTTTGACAATTTTGACAATTTTGACAATTTTGACAATTTTGACAATTTTGACAATTTTGACAATTTTGACAATTTTGACAATTTTGACAATTTTGACAATTTTGACAATTTTGACAATTTCGACAATTTTGACAATTTTGACAATTTGGACAATTTTGACAATTTTGACAATTTTGACAATTTTGACAATTTTAACAATTTTGACAATTTTGACAATTTTGACAATTTTGACAATTTTGACAATTTTGACAATTTTGACAATTTTGACAATTTTGACAATTTTGACAATTTTGACAATTTTGACAATTTTGACAATTTTGACAATTTTGACAATTTTGACAATTTTGACAATTTTGACAATTTTGACAATTTTGACAATTTTGACAATTTTGACAATTTTGACAATTTTGACAATTTTGACAATTTTGACAATTTTGACAATTTTGACAATTTTGACAATTTTGACAATTTTGACAATTTTGACAATTTTGACAATTTTGACAATTTTGACAATTTTGACAATTTTGACAATTTTGACAATTTTGACAATTTTGACAATTTTGACAATTTTGACAATTTTGACAGTTTTGACAATTTTGACAATTTTGATAATTTTAACAATTTTTATAATTTTAACAATTTTGATAATTTTGACAATTTTGACAATTTTGACAATTTTGACAATTTTGACAATTTTGACAATTTTGACAATTTTGACAATTTTGACAATTTTGACAATTTTGACAATTTTGACAATTTTGACAATTTTGACAATTTTGACAATTTTGACAATTTTGACAATTTTGACAATTTTGACAATTTTGACAATTTTGACAATTTTGACAATTTTGACAATTTTGACAATTTTGACAATTTTGACAATTTTGACAATTTTGACAATTTTGACAATTTTGACAATTTTGACAATTTTGACAATTTTGACAGTTTTGACAATTTTGACAATTTTGATAATTTTAACAATTTTTATAATTTTAACAATTTTGATAATTTTGACAATTTTGACAATTTTGACAATTTTGACAATTTTGACAATTTTGACAATTTTGACAATTTTGACAATTTTGACAATTTTGACAATTTTGACAATTTTGACAATTTTGACAATTTTGACAATTTTGACAATTTTGACAATTTTGACAATTTTGACAATTTTGACAATTTTGACAATTTTGACAATTTTGACAATTTTGACAATTTTGACAATTTTGACAATTTTGACAATTTTGACAATTTCGACAATTTTGACAATTTTGACAATTTTGACAATTTGGACAATTTTGACAATTTTAACAATTTTGACAATTTTGACAATTTTGACAATTTTGACAATTTTGACAATTTTGACAATTTTGACAATTTTGACAATTTTGACAATTTTGACAATTTTGACAATTTTGACAATTTTGACAATTTTGACAATTTTGACAATTTTGACAATTTTGACAATTTTGACAATTTTGACAATTTTGACAATTTTGACAATTTTGACAATTTTGACAATTTTGACAATTTTGACAATTTTGACAATTTTGACAATTTTGACAATTTTGACAATTTTGACAATTTTGACAATTTTGACAATTTTGACAATTTTGACAATTTTGACAATTTTGACAATTTTGACAGTTTTGACAATTTTGACAATTTTGATAATTTTAACAATTTTTATAATTTTAACAATTTTGATAATTTTGACAATTTTGACAATTTTGACAATTTTGACAATTTTGACAATTTTGACAATTTTGACAATTTTGACAATTTTGACAATTTTGACAATTTTGACAATTTTGACAATTTTGACAATTTTGACAATTTTGACAATTTTGACAATTTTGACAATTTTGACAATTTTGACAATTTTGACAATTTTGACAATTTTGACAATTTTGACAATTTTGACAATTTTGACAATTTTGACAATTTTGACAATTTTGACAATTTTGACAATTTTGACAATTTTGACAATTTTGACAATTTTGACAATTTTGACAATTTTGACAATTTTGACAATTTTAACAATTTTGAAAATTTTAACAATTTGGACAATTTTGACAATTTTGACAATTTTGACAATTTTGACAATTTTGACAATTTTGACAATTTTAACAATTTTGACAATTTTGATAGTTTTGAAAATTTGACAATTTGGACAGTGTTTTGCAATTTTGACAATTTGGCCATTTTGTCGGTTATTTATATTTTCCTTTTTATTCAGTTTTGTGGAATGTTTTGCATAAAACATTTTCTAAAACACTTTTTGAAAAATGGAATCATCAAAATTTCACAAACTAAATGGAAAATCGAAAGGATTAGCAGAAATGCATCCTGATGAATCCAAACTGATTCACGGCGGTAGCTAACATCGTTTAAGGAGCATCATCATCTCGTCATCATCTTCAATAGCATCATATCAGTAGCCGGGAGAAAATGGGATGTTGCTTCAGCTACATAGTTGACAGAACCGATCAGCGTGAAATTCGATTATCATCCATTTTGAAACTCACCGGTGAACTCTATAAAAGCTTACGTAGGACTCCTCTCGAACGAGAAACCGAAAACCGCAACCTGATTTTGCTCAATAGTGGTGTCCCCTTTCCCTGGCCTGCAGAATGGGAAAATTATCGAATAATAATAGAGGATTTCGTTGAGGCGAAGTCGGTCAACAAAGAAAGGGTAAGAGAAAACTTTCCCCTTATCTGCGGTCCGAAGATAGGTCACGTGCATGATTTATGGAAAATGGAACGCTCCAAGAATCGAAACTGATAGTTTTGTGGCTGTGTTGTATCTTCTCGCTATAGAGTTGAAGCAACAACTGACTAAGCTCTGGCAGTTGGGTTTAGGAATAGCACATATATTAGCTAGTTTTATTGTGCAATTTTAATGATTCGTACCGACCAGTCGCCGAAGAATGGACTTATCACCGGCCCCTAAGGGATGAACTTTTCTTTATATTTACCCAATCCACCCCTATTCGTACGAAGAAAATGGTCTAAAATTGCAGAGGCGTTCCTGAGACAGAAGATTAATTCGGTTTGGTTTAGCATACTCTTGAGATGAACGTATTTACGTACATATTTTACCCTTTTTTGACGTAACGTGTATCATTCGGCAGTTTTCAAAGTATCATTTATTTGATAATTGTGTGAATGGGTTAAAACGAGATCGCGTCATTCGTCACTAGCGTACAGGTAGTCAGTCGGTGAGCAAGCGAGCGGATTTAGTAGTGTGTGTGTCGTTCCCCTAGCAGTACGTGATTCCGGTGGTTCAACGGTCCTATTCCGAGCCTCGAGAGTCTGGACAGGTCTGCTTATTTAGCGACCGCTCCAGGTAATTTCTCGTTTATTATTATTATTTCATAGTTTATGAAATAATAAAAACAAACGCGAAATAATAAAAACAAAAGGAAAACAAACGCGATCAACGAATCACGTTAAATTCATTATCATCAAAGGTATATGAAATCCAAACAATTTATTCATTACCCATTGAAAAAATGAGTAATTCAGATGTGTGAAAAGTAGTTGAAATATAAAAGAAATGCAGTTAAATGATACTCGGGGGCTTTTTAGATCGAAGTGAAATGAAAACGTAGCTCCATATGTGATAAATATCTGTTTTTTTTTTTAAATCAGCGGGTTATGAAATAATGCCGATATAAGAATAAAAATGAAATATTAAGCGAATCGTAAGGACTGCTTGGACGAATCGATAGAAATTTAGAAATTTCAAGCGAGTTGAGAGGACAACTTGCAATTGGGAGGTGAGTTGAGAGGACAGCCTGAACGATCCGATAGAAATTTCAAGCGAGTTGAGTGGACAGCTTGAAATTTGAAGGCGAGTTGAGAGGACAGCCTGGTCGTATCGTTAGGAATTTCAAGCGAATTGAGAGGACAGTTTGGAATTTAAAGGCGATTAGAAAGTACGGTCTGAACGTTTCCATTGAAATTATAAGCAAGTTGAGAGGACAGTTTGGAATTGGACGGCGAGTTGAGAGGATTGCCTGAATCTATTGGAAAAAAAAGAATCAAGCAAGTTGAGAGGACAACTTGAATGTATTGTAAAATGATTTAAGCGAGTTGAGAAGATATCTTGAAATTTAAGGCCGAGTTGAAAGGATAACCTTAACATGTTGAAAGAAATTTCAAGTGAGTTGAGATAACAGCTTGAAATTGGAAGACGAGTTGATAGGACAGTCTTAACGTATCGATAGAAATTTCAAATGAGTTGAGAGGACAGCTTCAAAATGGATAGCCAGTTGAAAAGAGTGTTTTATATAATTGGAAACTGAGCGAGTCGAAAAGATAACTTAGAACAAATCGTACAGCGTATCGGAGAGACATTTAACTTGTCTTCAATTTGAAGTGAATGAAATCAATAAATTAAAAAAAAAAACAGATTTAGAGGTTAGGTATGATTTAAGCTATTCGAAAGGACCGAATGAAATTTGAAAAAAGGAACGAGGAATATCTTAGTGAATTGATAATCAAGCGGGTTTAGCGGACTGCTTGAGATAATATTGAAATTTAAAGCGAATCCAGAGGACAGCTTGAAATCCAGAAAAGGCGGTTCGAGACCTCAGCTTGAATGTCTTATCAAATGGAAAATCAAGCGGGTCGAGAGGACAGCTTGAAGATAGCTAAGAAGGATTTGATTTGATTCTAGGTGAGTTGAGAGGATAGCTTAGGATTGAAAAATTGGAAATAAAGCAGGTTGAAGGAACAGCTTGAGGTAAGAACAAACCACAAACAATAAATTAATAGTTCATATTTCAAGTGAGTGGACCACTTGAAACTGGATAATTTGTTGATAGGACAGCATTGGTTTCAGATCAAATTATTAATCAAGCGGGCTGAACAGCTTAAGAAAATGGGAATAATGAAGTGAGCCTAGAAGATAGCCTGAACAAATTGTTTCAAATTTCAAGTCCGTTGAGCAATCAGCTATAGAAAAAATAAAAAGTGCAAGTTTAGTTGAAAGTATGTAGTAAGTAAAGAAAAGACCTTGACAGCATGTTAAGAGAACAGCTTTTGTTTTTTCTATAGAAAAAAAATCAAACGAGTTGCGAGGGCATTTGAGACGAAAGTAAACAGTGATGAAAGACACTAGCAATAATTGTTTTATATTCCTACTTGAGAACATCAAAAAAGTAAAAAAAGTGCGTCGAGAGGATAACCCAACATCTCACGAATTTTAACCAAACGGGTTGTGGAACAAGTAAAAAAATAAATCATTTACAAGGTAAGTTGAGAATACAACTTCTAATTTAACAGCGATTTATATAGAAGATTGGAGAGAGTGATAATTTTTTTTAAATTTTCAGTAACGATCAAAATAACTGAATGAATCTCTCGTGAGTTTCATTACGTCGTATGAAACGTCTTAAGAATTCACAGAACACTTCTACAAAAGATATCAAAGCGCTTTTAAAATTTATATTTCACATAAAGAATCTGGTGTCCAGACTACAAATATTATAAATGGAAAAAAGTTGCGACTTCTTTATGTCAGTTTTTGTGTTTTTTTTTGTGATAAAACTGTTTGTTTACATTTTGTTTCATACAACGTAATGAAAGCCCACGCGAGAAATGTTGTTTCCTATTCATGAGTTGTAAACTGAAACAAACCCGAGAAAAAAAGACAGAGAAGATAGTCTGTACCCTACATATACTGCAAAATCTGCCGAAGACTGAAAATCTGTATTAAATCTGTATGAATCCACAAAAATCTGTAATCTGTACATACAGATTCTCGATTCCAAAAATTTGACAAAAATCAGTATGATTACAGAAAAATCTGTATATGTGGTAACGCTGTCGCACGAAACTGACCGGAATGTTGGTTAGGTTCTGGCAAGATCAGTTGTGGTAGCGATTGTTCAACACCGTTTGTTGAGTTTGGCTCTCATATACTCTCGTATGGGAGAAGCGCAAAAAGTGTAAATATTAAGATGCTACAGTAGCAATACAAGATTCCGGTGGCTCACCGGGCCTACTTCCGAGCCTTGAAGGGTTGGACAGGTCTGCACAACAATAATTCAAGTTCTATCAGAAAGAAAGAAAATAAAAACTTAACTGAACTATATTTTAAAAAACTTTTCAAAGATAAAATGTTAAAAGCTAATCTCAATTGATCTTCAATCAATCAATAATTTCATAGCAATTCCCTGCTTACGCCTTCGGCGAAGAAGCCGCCACCTAGCCACGATTCCCCAGCTCCCACCTTTGTAATGGAATCGGTTCGGATTTCCACTCAGGTAGGAAAATCACGACCTTAATAGCATATCGACCACCGACGTGTTCTGCCCAGAGAGCCCCGGGAAATCGTTCCAATGGTTCACTCTTCATCGTCGAAATTTTTGTTTGCCAACCGGATCCCCAACCTCAGAGCCAGTACGGAACGCCCGAGAACCAAAGAGTTAGTAAAAGTTAATTTTCATCCAATCTTCAGTCGGTAACCGCAAAAAAAACCCACACCACACCCATCCTTACATAAACTCACAGTATGGAGCCGGAATCTCCTTTCTTCTTGTTCCGGTACTTTGGAGTGGTAACTTTTGGAAGAAACCCTTCCCCCAAATCGTTCCATCTCGATTTTGTCCTAACTATGAAGGGCCAGTCTCTCTGCCATTGAACTAGGATGGGAGGAAGCTTCAAAAGAATCTCGGTCGTTCTCGTCCAGTCTTGATTTAATAAATATCCAACTGAATTGTGAACGGGTGGAAGTTTTCCTACGGGCCAAACCGGCCAAACAGTTCTTGGAACAGTCAGAGTCGAGCAAATATTGGTCAAAAGAGTTACACTCATTGAATCTACATACCATGCACAAAGTTAGACTGGAACTTGGAATCCGATTACGTTATGAAATCTTGATTTTATTGGACGACTATCTAATTGTTATTGCAGTAGATAATGGAATCTTGGGGCGTATGGTTGATTGTAATTTATTGTCATCGATTCACACAAACGGTTTTACTTTTCTGCTGTAGAAATTGAACTAAGAAAAGTTGGCCTAGTTTGTTTCAGGAACCAAAATTAAGCAGTCGATCGGGCACTGGTAAGTCGCAAATAACATTGTGGGATGGAATGGCGACTACGCCGGCTAGTGCAACACCAAGCGAATCGGACACCGAAGTGACCATCATGGCGTACTCGCGACGCGCTACCGGAATCTCCTGCTGCATCCGGTAGAAGGTATTCACGTAGCCACCGCCACCGAGCAATCCCTCCCACAGGATCAAAACAAACACGATCCAAATGGTGGGCATGTAGGTGTGGATGGCCTCAAAGGTAAAGATGACCACATTCACCAGCTGCAGCACTGCCATAATCCACACGTGTTTGAACTGAACGATGTTGACCGAGGAACGGGATATGAACACCCCGACCTGGTAGAGTACCTGATAAACCCGGTATTGCTCCGCGTGATCCAGCCAAATTCCGGGGAAGTAAATGAACTCGAACTGTTAAAGCGAGAATTGTTGTCATTCACAGAAGTTGAAAAAATCGAGAAATATGAATTCTTACCAAACCCTGGTTGATGAAATATTCGAAAATGTAAACCAGTAACAGAGGTATCATGTAGAAGAACAGTGACGGAATGTAGCGAACCTTTTGACGCCAATTTTCCAAGGGTCTTTCGTTTTCCGGAATCAAATCACGGTCCACTTTGTTGCCATCATCGTTTTCAGCACGATTGCTCATCGAAGGCAAATTCGTGTCCTTATGGCGCAACAGAAGCCAAAACGCTGCAGCTTCTACTGCCGGAACTACCAACATTGTTAGCACCGTTGTTTTAGGGGATAGTTTTAGTGCTCGCAAACCGGTATAGGAAATGGACCCGATTATTCCGGCTCCCCCGGTTCCGGAGGACCACGTAGAGATGACGTATCTGTTAGGAAATAAATGATGTATTATTGAATCGTTCATTTCAACTTACCTGGTTTTACAAATTATCAATTAACGCCGAAAATGCGTGACCTAGTCGTGGTATTTGACCTTCGAGTTCAACTTTTCAACAGACGTTACTCCCCTTACGCAGCTCGGGGATCATAACCACTTCGACTTCCTCAACTTACCTCTTTCTACGGATACCCTATACGCTTCTGGCTTTTCTGAGGACTATGGCTTCCTCTCCCACACTTGGCAATTTTGTCTTTCTCTTACCGCCTTATCACATATGGAATAAGCTGTTCCTCGATAACATAATTATTCAGCTTGAAGTATTCGTCGTACATAGGTCATTTCGTCTCTACCATGTGGGTGCTTTCACCTTCCCTACCACCTTCGGTTCAGTCGAGTAAAGTAGAACTCATCAAACCATCTGCTCTTCACGAGGTTTGGGTTTACCCAACAGTTTTAGTTGGCCTGTCCGTCCATGCTATATACGCGGGTACCAAATTCAAGAGGAAGAGCCCGCAACCCTTAGGGATGGCATAGGCATAGGATTGACCCTTCAAAGGCTCAAGTTAAGACCAGAGCAAGCCGAGAGAGGCATCTGAAGTACACATCCACTGGATAATCAGCTCAAAGGCCGTTTCAGTTAGATTTCAGCCCTCCTACTAAGGCTGCCGACTCTGTCATCGTTTCTATACACATGTTCTATGCGGCGTGTTACATATTTAATAGTCTGTATCGTCATCAGAAGTCAGGAGACGGTGGAATTAAGTTTTGTTGAACGTAAATCTACAACATTAGCAGACACGTTTCAGAACCTGGACTACGAGAATTTGGCAATATCGCCCTGATTATTAATGCTGATTTCTTTGGTTAAATATACTTGGAAAAGGACCTGGGTGATATTCTAGAATCAGTTTCTGTCCCGAGAGTTGTCCTAAGTTCAAGGGTTCAAGTTTACGTTGGACTATTATAATATTCCTCGAAACTACCGGGAACGAGGAGTTAGCTTGCAGTTGGACCCATAGACCCATGTAGCCCTACGATGATCCTACATAAGAATCAACTGACGTTGCCGGTTTTCAGGAGGAAGAGCAGCTCTAAAGTCTACTGAGGAGCGTAAAGCCGATGCCTGATCTGATAGAGAACTGCTGTTTTTGGAGTTTTGTGGCAACCATTGAACCATTAAAAGATCCTAATATTATAAGGACTAAATTGGGTGAAACGTATGTATACAAAAATTACTAGAATTACCCCTTAAAGGGTGATACGATCAAAATTTGGTCAAGGGAAAACGCGTGTAGATCGGTGAAATCGTTTATTTAAAAAATCAAATTAAATTTCTTTTTCAAGTTTAATTAGTATAAAATTTAGGAAAAATATTCAGTTAGGCTTCCGCTTTTCCAAATCCGAATTGCCGGGCCTTACGCTTAACCCCTGCCATCAGATTTTGTACAGCCACCTTGTCCACCTTCTTCGCCGCAGAAAGCCAGTTTGCCTCGAACTGCTGCTCGTCTTTAGCCGTTTTTTGTCTTCTTTAGGTTCCGCTTGACAATAGCCCAGTATTTCTCAATTGGGCGGAGCTCTGGCGTATTGGGAGGGTTCTTGTCCTTGGGAACCACCTGCACGTTGTTGGCGGCGTACCACTCCATGGCCTTTTTACCATAATGGCAAGATGCCAAATCCGGCCAAAACAGTACGGAACAACCGTGTTTCTTCAGGAAAGGCAGCAGACGTTTATTCAAACACTCTTTCACGTAAATTTCTTGGTTGACAGTACCGGAAGCTGTGAAAATGCTGCTTTTCAAGCCACAGGTACAGATGGCTTGCCAAACCAGATATTTCTTCGCGAACTTTGAAAGTTTCATGTGATTGAAAATATCCTTTCCCTTCCTTTTGCCGTATAAAACTCCTGTCCCGGAAGCTGCTTGTAGTCGGCTTTGACGTAGGTTTCGTCGTCCATTACCACGCAGTCAAACTTGGTCAGCATCGTCGTGTACAGCCTCCGGGATCGCGCTTTGGCCGTCGTATTTTGTTTATCATCGCGATTTGGAGTCACTACCTTCTACCACCCAGCTTATTTGCGGCATCTCAGAGAGAGAGATTAGGGTTTTGCTTGAAACTCCCGGCAACTCTCTTTGTCGTCTCAGCAGCTTCGGATTTTTGATTTCCCCCCGATCCAGACTTCCTGGCTGTCGACAAGCGTTCCCCAAACACTTTAATTACATTTGTAACGGTTGATTTGGCATTTTTTAGCGATTTTCGCGATGCGCGAGCAAAATTTTGATACGCTGCTCTTCTTCCTTGGACGGCATTTTGACAACTGAAGAATCCAAAATCAAAATAGGAGCAACATTCTACACACACACCTTAAAAATGAGGGGTGTTCAGGTATTTTCAATGCAAAATTGAAAGAAATACGTCAAGTTGATATTGTCCAAATTTTGACCGTATCACCCTCTAATTTTACTACAGAATGCAAAACTGGCAACCAGGCCAGAAAAGGGAAATAAACTGACAGATGTCTGACGTGGCGTGGCGTGAGAAAAAGAGAGGGAGAAAGAAATACCGAACCGCCACGAGGAGTTTTTTTCGAACGAGTCAGATTCGGTTGGCCAGAGGAAGGAAGACGGTTCCTTTTTGCCGGAGTTGGCTGGAAAATTCGGCGATATTCTTTTGTCTGGGTTGGCCGGAAGACGGTCCCTTGCCAGCCGATGTTTCGTTGATAGGACGGATCTAGTGATTGCTGCGTGCAACGAGTTCCGGATTGTTCGAAAATTGACCGTTGAAATGGTTGGATACAACCAATACCTCCTGGGAACGAACGTGATTTGGGGGGCGTCGTATCACAGAATACTTTTGCTGGAGGTTTACAACGTGGTTGCTCGGAAGACTAAGCTGTTAAAGTTGGTCCACTTGGAAATCGGAGTCAGGAGCGTATAGTGGAGCCAGGTTGCCCTCTTTTGTAATTTTTGTTTGAGTCACTATCCAGCACTGCAAAGGCTCGTAAGAAGATGTGCACCAAGGGGCATGAAAAAATGTGGCCTTTTGGAGGCAGCCGAAATGGTCGACAAGATGCAGTTTGTGCGAAGTACCAACAATGTGCACAAGTACATCAAGCCCTGGGTGCTGAAATTAATAGTGCTTCTGCGGGGTGCCGTCGAGGAACGAACGGAGCTGGTGCGGAAAGCCGAGGCTGCGTAAAAGGACCTGGAGAAAGCAAAATTGGATGCTTCTCAAAAAAAAGGTCGTCATGAAGCCAGATCCACCCCCAAAACCCTAACCTCAACGGGTGCTGTCCAAGGGTGATTCACTTATCGTGGAAGCGAAAGAAGGCACAACGTATGTGGATTTGTTCCGGAAGCTACGCGCAGTTATCTGCACCCTAAAGGCGAACTGCTCTTCGAGCTAAAAAAAGACCCGGCGGTAAAAAGCGCCGACTTCAAAGAGCTTGTTGAAAGGCTATGGAGCGACTATCCGAGCGCTATCGCAGGTCGACGAATCAGTAGCTATAAAATTAGGAAATGCTTACGGTGGAATGCAGATTGCAACGATTCGCCATTCACCAACGGCGGCCAACCCACTACTGAAGGTAGGGAGTATAAGAGGTGGGTGGACAGTAGGGCATTTTAGAACCGCACCCAGGATACCGTAGTAGATGCAACGCTGCTTCAATTGCTGGGATTTTGGTCATCTATCCCGAAGCTGCAACGGACCTGACTGGTCACGAAACTGTCGAAGATGCGGTGAAAAGGGACACTTCGGTCAAAAATTTAAAAAAAAAATCAGCCGAATTCATGCTATGCAAGCAGGCGGATGACAATGTCCATGAAACTTATGGTTTGAACTACCCGGTAATTCAAAAAAAAAAAAAAAATTGGAAATAATCCAGCTAAACCTCAACCATAGGGAGGTTGCACAGCTTCTGTTGGAGCGAACGGTAGGCGAAAAGAAGTGCGTTTTGGCGCTTTTATCAGAACCACACAGAAATCTTTCTGGAAACTGTATTCTTATCTAAGTTTGTGGCATATCGGCAAATTGAAAATCTAATTAGAGAGCAATTATGATAGATATGAAAATTGATAGGTGGAAAGGTCAAAGCTAGAGCGCTTTGGGTAGAAGAAACGAATAGATGGTGAAAATTGTGAGCTTAGGGCATTGTTTCTTATCGACAGCATTAAACTGCATGTGTGATTCTTTACCCGGCATCTGCTGGCTGTTTGTAGTAAGTGACGAAGAAGCCACATTGCTACCCACAATCAGCCCAGATGGGTCGAACACATGAGGTTGCGTCCGACCGGGCAATGTGGCTTCTTCGTCACTTACTACAAACAGCCAGCAGATGCCGGGTAAAGAATCACACATGCAGTTTAATGCTGTCGATAAGAAACAATGCCCTAAGCTCACAATTTTCACCATCTATTCGTTTCTTCTACCCAAAGCGCTCTAGCTTTGACCTTTCCACCTATCAATTTTCATATCTATCATAATTGCTCTCTAATTAGATTTTCAATTTGCCGATATGCCACAAACTTAGATAAGAATATATCCCAGCGGCGATCAAAATAAGATAACGGAAACTGTATTTCGACAGCAGACAGGTCTGGCTTAGCTGCTGTCTACGCCACAGGACGGCACCTGTTTCTGCAGCTGCTACGCTCCACCAAGATGGACGATCGGAGGGTTCAACATAATGTTGGATGAACTCACTCACGAACTGACAGGAAGGGCACTTGTCGATAGATCGGTACTTTCTATCGTTTCTAGATAGTTGTAAAAAGAATCTCCTACCTCAGTCGCTGCTTCCGAATCCTCTCTCCCTGCGACTCGTCGAGCTGCGTCGTGGGTGGGTTTGAACGCCTCCGTAGCTCACAGCGCGCTGTTTTTGCCTCACGACTCCGAAGTTTAGGGTGTCGCCTGTTGCATCAGACGGTATCGTCGAATGGTAAGAGACGCTCACACTCGCAGGGAATGACGGAAAATGGCTACGCCTTTGGATGGCGTTTACGGTTCCGGTCACGTCGCGTGGGGAAGACATGATTGACGCTCAGCAGGTACTTTTACCGGACTTCAAACTGTAAATACAGGGGTCCTGGTGATAGAGGGTACAAAATTACGGCATGGGTTAAGTCGGATACTTTGATGGCATTCAGAGCCTTGGGTTACCAGGAAGATCTCTACACACGCACATGGAACAAGTGATAATACTTCGGCGCTTTACTTGCCGTAGTATTTGTTCAGAGTTGCGACGAAGAATGACCCTATTCCCAAAGGTTTCTGATTCGCATACCCGATCGTTGACCTTTCATAGTCCTTTATCCCTTCTTCCGGGTTTTCCCTCAACAGCTCAGCATCCATTTTCTGCTGCAATATCCAGGACCTCAGAAGCATATCTGCCATCTGTTGAAGCGTACCAACATTTCCGGGCGTTCTTTCGGGGTTCAAAGGCAGGTCCGCTTCACTCTAAACTAAATCGCCAGCACTTTCTTGACATTCACACTTACGCGACGAATCTTGACAATCTTGGTTAGAAACTTCCCCATGGTTTTATATTTAATCTGAGTACGAAGCAGTGCAAGAGATATAAGCCGTCATCCTTTGGCCACGTGTCGAAAACGTATTTCAATCGCGTGCTGAATAGTCTATCGTTGCTGCATGTATACATAAGCGCATATGAACAACAGCACGAGTCAGTTACTACAGGTTCCAAAAATAAATTCGCGTGACGAAAAGTAAGTCTCGGTTACTGCACGTTGGTTCAAATTGATGTCGCGGTAGAGTCGGTAGTGAAGTGCAAATTACGTTCATTGTGAAGATTCGAACAGCTTCCGAAGTGCACGTATAACTTCGTCCAAGTAGGGGCATCAGGTATTCGGCAACAGATCCCATTGTGAGCCAGCAACGAGGCTATGCAGAAACACGTCAGAGAAGTCATCTAAGGTAAGCCCGCTAAATTAGTCTCTCATATACCATCTTCTTGATTTAGTCGACAGATGAGGCGGTGGAAGAGATCTACCGCAAACTGAAACACGTTTGCAAAATCGAGAAGACTTATCCCTCGCACGAAGTGTAACCTGTAGATGACGCTTTTTATACCGGTTGTCTTGTACGGGCACGAAACGTGGATATTGATCGAGGAGGACGTGCACACAATCGGATTGTTTGAGCAATGAGTGTTTGCTCAATTTTTTGAGGCGTGCAGAAGAACGGAGTGTGGAGGCGAAGGATGAACCACGAGCTTGCGCGACTCTACGACGACCCAGTATCCAGAAGGTAGCTAAGGCAGGACGGATACGCTGACATGTTGCGAGAATGCCGAATGATTGTCCCGCAAAAAAGGTGTTCGCTGCCAATCCGGTAGGAACGAGACGAGTAGGGACGCAACGAGCGAGGTGGTTAGACCAAATGGAGCGTGATCTGGCTTATGTGGAATGCCCGAGAAGTTGGAGACCAGAGTGAATTGGACCATGTGAATTGAGGGAGTATTGTTCATTAGGTTATGTCGTGAGACGGAACATCATGTAAATAAATGAATATAGCCATCTTCCTCATGCTAGCCGGAGCAATACGAATTGAACTGTCAGGTGACTGTCAATACTCATCGAGGAGACCTTAAAACCCGTCCTCTTTTTTAAGACCTCTAAGACAGCAGATATCAAAGTCAACTTCGAAAGCCCTTTCGGAAGCGTAAGCGATTATCTGCGAAGAGATGTCAAAAAGATTTGTTGAGCGGCTCTTGACTAGAATCCATCTCCAGACCCAAAAGCACGTGGCGACCACCGGCCTGAGGCTGGGTCATTCGGCCGAAAGTCATGAGGCCGAAAGCCATTCGGCCGAAGGTCATTTAGCCGATGGAGGTTAGGCCGAATGGGTTATCTGGCTGAATAGGCCACTAGGCCGAATGGGTTATTTGGCCGACGGTTAACCAGCCGAATGCTGTTAGGCCGAAAGGACGCAAGGCCGAAAGGATGTTAGGCCGAATGGTCACTAGGCCGAATGATCATTCGGCCGAAAGGTTATGAGGCCGAATGGTTATTAGGCCGAATGGTTATCAGGCCGAATGGTCGTTAGGCCGAATGGTCATTTGGCCGAATGGTCATTAGGCCGAATGGTCGTTAGGCCGAATGGTCATTTGACCGAATGGTCATTAGGCCGAATGGTCATTGGGCCGAATGGTCATAAGGCCGAACGATCATTTGGCCGAATAGTCATTGGGCCAAATGGTCATTGGGCCGAATGGTCACTAGGCAAAACGGTCGTTAGGCCGAATGTATGCCATGCCGATAAGACATATCAACGCTTGTTTGCATGTTGGGGTAAATGGCAGTTAGGCCGAATCTGCCTACAGACCATGGCTGTTAGGCCGAATGGACAATAGGTCAAATGTTCGTACGGCCGAATGGTCATCAGGTCGAATGGTTGTAGGACCGCATGGACGATAGGCCGAATGATCGCAAAGCCGAATGGTCGAATACGGCCTTGCATCCATTCGACCTGATGACTATTCGGCCCATTGACCATTCGGCCTTATGAACATTCAGTCTATCGCCCATTCAGCCAAACTACTATTCGCCCCAAAATGCAAACAAGCGTTAATATGTCTTATCGGCCTGGCATTCATTCGGCCTCACGATCATTCGGCCTAACGACCTTTCGGCCTAACGAGCTTTCGGCCTAACGAGCTTTCGGCCTAACGATCTTTCGGCCTTGCGACTTTTCGGCCTTGCGCCCATTCGGCCTTACGACCATTCGGCCTAATGACCATTCGGCCTAGTGACCATTCGGCCTTATGGCCATTCGGCCTTACGACCATTCGGCCTTACGACCATTCGGCCTTACGACCATTCGGCCTAGCGACCATTCGGCCTATCGTCCATTCGGCCTGATGACCATTCGGCCTTATAATATTCGGCCAAATAACCTTCGGCCTAATGTCCCATTCGGCCTATTGTCCTATTCGGCCGAACATCCTTCTGCCTTTTAACCCATTCGGCCTAGCGATTTTCGGCCTAACATCTTTCGGCCTATCGGCCTTCGGCAATGTCCGGGCCCCCACCGGCCTATGCGCCGAATTACGAACTGTGACCAATAATCTGGCTCCGGAACGTCATAAGTTGAGATCTTGACTTTTTCCATGACATTTTGGAAGCAGAAGTTCAGTTTTCCCAACTCAACGGACACATTCAAGGCAGTCTGTCAGCAAACTGTCACTAGTCGTTTTCCGTTCAGTAGTGTTTTCATTGTTCATCAACAGAAGTTTCAATACCATACCAACCTGTGAAAGTAGCTGGCATACGCCAGAAACGTTGCCTCTCCGAGTCCCGAAGAAAAAGACGTACACATCACTCCCAAAAATATCATCCAATCAACGGTTGCCAGTGCTACCAGCAAAAATCCTGCAGCGGCCAGCAGAACAGCCAGGAAAACTCGGGCACTGCAATTAGAGATAAAATTCTTTTATTATATTCATCTGATTGAAAAAAAAAACACAAAAAACTCACTGCTTCCACAGGGGAAAGAAAGAAGCAATGAGCTTGATGGTGAGACCCGGAAGTACGTCTGCTAGTAATATTGCTCCAGTGGAAATTTTGTTACACGGTCTTCTTTCGAAGGGCCCTTCCGAATCGAAATCCGTCAAGCCTGAAATCTAAGCATGGGATCTAATTTTTCACAGTCTCCAAATCCAATGATGTAAGAAACTCACCGATACGCTGCGCCCGGTCTCGTGATCATCGAGATCCCGCAAAATATCGTGGGCAGCCGTCAGCATCACCACGTAGCCGTAATTGTTGCAGAGGCCCAGAATCCAGTAGGCGACCAAATCTCGCCAGCGACCACGATCCGGAATGTCATCGGAACCGGAAGTTTGGCCATCTTCGTTCGGCATCGAATTGGATACGCTGTACTTTGACTTCATCTCATCACCGGCCCTTGCTCACTGACGACTGAATCGATTGAAGATTTCTTTCTACTTATTCATCCTAGGAGGGGAGCTGATTGGCGATGTTATCGGTAGCGCTGTTTGCAATCTAAAACACAGATAAATACAAATATGTTTAAAGGTCATCAATTGGTTTGGAGATGAAATTTCCCGGTTCATTGATAGGTTGCTGACAAAGATAATGTAGTGAGAAATCCCGAGCGAGCGTATTGGAGAAGAATTTCGAGAACAAATGACAGTTTTAGGGCTCGTCTCGAACTTCTGAATCAATGCACTGAATTCTGTTCAATTTTTTAATAAAGGATTTAAAATGTGAAAATATTGTGAAATTATTTAATTTTAATTCATTCTATTCTTTCAATATTGTTTTTCATTGGAATCTATCATCCCTATAATGGCGCTCGATAAAGACGTTAAATGTCACACCAAAATCCTTGCCTTTATGATTTCTCGGGGAGGAACAGTTTCCGACATATGTTCCCTTGATTGTTCGTCACGTGTGATATCGTTTGCATCAGGACCCGTCTCCAGGCCAGACTGAGTGAATAACATCGTACCTCCTGACTGGAGCGGTACGAATTTAAATGACTTCATCAGCCTCGAGGCGAAACGTTATACATACTTTATTTTTTTGTGCCGCACTTGGCCCAGAAGTATGAGGAGCATTACACGGGAAATGATTCCCAGTTCATTTTTCCCTGCAACGCGTTCGTTTCCAGTAGTGAGCTTTTTCCTCTGATATTTTCGAGTGAAGTCAAATGCCCGAAAGCGATTACTACTGGGTTAAGTTTTTCTCTCGCTTTTTTAAGCTCTTTGGTTGAATGGAATGAAAGTCAATGAAAAAAGGGCAGGAATGTAGAACAAAACTGAGTATTCTTATGCTCTAACACGGGCACAGGGTACGCCGTTAAAAAATGTGAAACTTCTATAATGCTAGAATTATTTTGCAACCTGACTTCTATTTTTTTTTTAATCTTAGATCAGTACTAAGACAAGGTTTTGTTTAGCCGATACGTTTAAAAAAAATGATTTTTTTAAATGTTTCATTTTTTGGTCCATCGACAATGAAGACATTACATTTTGAATATTAAAAAAACCAACTTGTAAAAAAAACCCTCTGGCAAACATTTCATCGTTCCTGGACTTTTATTTTGCCTTTTTTTTGGGGGCGGGAAAAAAAGTTGCAACAACAACGCCGTCGCGAGACCGGAAGAAATGCAGACGGTTAGAAATTTCTCCACACATGGTTTCGAGTGGATTTTTTTTACTTGCTGTGTCCTGTATCCGTTGTTGACTCAGGTGAATTGCACTTTTCAGTATGTTGCTACTGAACTCTGAGGTTGGTGCTGCAGCTCTTTATGTTTTTTGCAGTTAAAGTTGTAAAAATATAGAATCCCCTGACTTTAACGTATACAGACATTATTTTGCTGAATGCTTTAAATATGTCACTTGAAACTTACCTGAAAATATTTGAAATTGAATACACACAGTAAACGAAAATAACTGAACTCGGTAATTTTTTTTACCGAAATCCTAACATGTTGAACTTGGTAATCCATACGGTAATTTTTTTCTTGGTAGAGAAATGACAGCTCTCAAATATACGGACCTTTTTTGGTGAAAATGTACCGAAACTCGGCTGAAATTATCTGTCAAAAAATTGACAGTAGTTGAGGAAAACAGAAGTTCGTTGCAGCATCTTTTTTATTTTTCGACAAAAAACTGAGCAGTATTTGAAAAAAGTTGTAATCATTTGAGATAAAAATTCATACCAGTCCCAAACAAAATCAACAAAATTATTGTTTTATGTATAAGGCATGCTCTGTTTGATGAAATTTGCAAACCTGTTCAATGAAAAACTTCCTTAAAAACCTAAATTATGTTTTCATATTGACCATTTTCAAGAAAAAAAATTGCTACCCACTCACTAGTCGGTGATTTAATCAGACCAATTTGATATTTAAGCGATTTTTTTTTCATTTTCTCTGTTTTTCAGTCCTGGTAGGTTTTACCAAAATACCCGTATTTATTACCGAAAGATCAGTAATGTTCAACCTAAAAACTGAATGATCGATCATATATACCGCACAATCGGTAAAGATTACCGAAATATCAGTAATTATTACCGAGAATTTTGTTGTTTTTACCGAAATACCTGTAATTATTACAAAGATATAAGTAATTTTTACCGATTTACCGTTATTTGTTTACCGGAAAGCCAAAAATTTTGGTAATATTTTTATCGAAGTACTTGAAATATTTGTAATACCTTTAAATAATATCGATATTTCGGAAAAATGTTCCGAAACTATAAAAGTTTCGGTAATTTTCACCGAATTACCGGTAACACACCCGTCTTTAATTATAACCGAAATAACCGTGTCTTGAAAGGATTTATTTTTCAGCAAATGTTGAGGATTTTCTCTTCACAAAGAAAATTACACGAACTGATTGATGCTCTTGGCCATTTTTGAAATTTATTGTATTTACCTTGAATTTTTATTTGCGGAAATTTACGCGGGCCTCAATGTTCTGATTAACGGCTGTCCAATTGGTTGTTCCTCTAATTTTGAGCCTTCTCTAAGGTAACTGATCTCAATACGATTAACCGCTTGTGTGGTTTGCTTCAACCATCTGTTAAAAAATCAAAATTAAAATGATAAGGTGAAAGTTAAATTTGAAAAAAGAATAACTTATTTACAATGCTGTTCTGCTGTGTTGACTACTACGTCGACGATAGCAAATTCTAGCCATCATAATCATAATCATAGATTGTTTCACTATTCGGAAGAAAGTACAAATTACAGAAATTACAAAGAGGCCAAACAACATTTCGAAGTTCATGCTGCCAGCAAATACTTCACAGATTTCCGGTACTTATTCTTCGAATGACCGACAGCATGAAGATTTTTGATAAAAAAATCAACGATCTTCGGTAAGTTAAGAACCGATAGACGAAGTTCGGTAGAAAAAAGACATCATATTCATAAATTGCCGAAATTTGTCAAATTACAGGATTAGATCGGTATTAAAAATTACCGAACTCGGTAATTTTCGTTTACTGAGCAGTGTTCAAGCCAATTTTACATCAGCTTGAAGAATGTTATTGATCCAGAATATTCCTGTACAGATAGTTCCAGATTATTCCAGATTTTCCTTCCACGTGCTTTAGAATGTTCTGGAATTCTACAATTCAGAAGGTTCGAGAACAAACTGTATTATTAGGATCCTAAGCGTCCTGAGCATTCCAGAACATTGGAATTGCTAATATAAAGAGCCTCACGTTGCGAGGCGAGTTAGTTAAGGTTAAGATTCCGTGCGCGTTGTTAAAATCCGAAATTAAGAACAATTCCACCTAGTTAAGTGTTGTGATAAACCTCAATCGTACAATCTAATTAAGTGTAAAAACCTACCAAACTGTAAGCTAAGAATAAATAAAGAGCCCTTAAGTTAGAAACCAGTGCGTTTCCTTTCTGCACAAAAATACAGTCCACTAAGCCTAAACAAGCAGGTTTGACTACATTGATACTCGATAACTCTATTTTGACGGTCGCCATAGAACATAAAAAGTGTATTAAAAAAATGAAAAACTTTGTTACATCAACTTTAGAATGCAGGGATGGAAATTAATGAAATTTTCAGTGGAGCTGCCGAGTTATGTAATGTGTACATTACGGTGGAAGCCAAATGGGCCATGCCAAATTTTGTAAGCCTATCATATGTAGATTGGCAGAAAAAAAAACAGACCTGTGAAAAATTTCAGCTCATTCGGTCTTGATTTAGAGTACCCGGTTTTTACTCTAAAAAGTCACCAAAGGAAATAAAAAATCGAAATTTTAGTTTTGATGCCAAATGACTTAAAAATGCATAAGACATCGAAATCTGGTGTTATCTTGAGAAATCGACTTCAAAATTTCCAAAATCCACAAAGGTGTGACAAAAAAAAATTCAGAAAATCGAAATTTCAATTCTGACGCCAAATGACTTCAAAATGTATGAAACGTCGTGATCTTGTGTAACATCGAAAAACATTTTTTGGCCAAAAATTAGCTTTGTGGGACTTAGTCGGATTTTCAAAAAACGGCCGATTTTCCAGTTCCAGAAAGTTGATTTTTTTCGAGATAACACCAGATCTCGACGTGTTATGCATTATTAAGTCATTTGGTATCAAAACCATAATATCGGTTTTGCGAATTTCCTTTGGTCCCTCCTTTGGTGATTTTGGAGGGTTAAAAAACTGAAACTTTAAGGTTTTTATAAAATAAATCTTGAAAACATTTAAAATGGTTTTGTGAAATTTAGTAAAATACATTGATATTTAAATGTAATGTAATCTAAGTCGCTTTGAGACACTTCTAAATCTATTGCGAATGAGCTTAATTTTGGCACAGGTTAGGGGTCAATCTACAAAATGTATAAAGTCGGTTTAAAAAATGTGATCATTAAATTTTGGCATACCTCCATTGCCACCCTAGTGTACATTTGCAAATT
Source organism: Uranotaenia lowii (assembly GCF_029784155.1). Taxonomy (NCBI): domain Eukaryota; kingdom Metazoa; phylum Arthropoda; class Insecta; order Diptera; family Culicidae; genus Uranotaenia; species Uranotaenia lowii. The sequence goes on from NC_073691.1 coordinate 183,402,625, forward strand.
TTTAAGACGTTGTATCAAGTGATTTTTAAGATAGCGTTCAATAAAGAAGTTCATCGATTTTAATTTTCGGGCGCTACGTGCGCCACCTATAATCTACGAACCACCCTTTTTCAAAATTAATCCTATTTTATTACGTTTTCTGTATCCTGAAGCTTCAATTAAACTTTAATTGGATTGAAGTTACGGAAAATTTAGGAGATTGTCATCCTTCCGCACATAAACAACATATTTTACTTTTTATCACTCAACCACAGTTTTCGCATAATGTAACTGTTGAAAATGAAGTAACAACGCAGGTTTCAGTGGCGGAATAGAGTTAATCTTCATTTGATATCTCTGTGAGGTCTTTACAAATTTACACTCCACACTGGCGATTGTCAGTTCCACCAACGAACGTCAATACGCGAACTACCTAATCGTTAGTTTCAACAGTAACACTGACTGATTTACAGCTGCCACAGATCGTCAGCCACCTCAAGTGCTATTTAGACAGGAATTTTTCAATTTGTTTTTTACCTTGTTTATCTCTGGAATTGTTTTGGCTGGCAACCAGCAGGTGCCCACTTAGTAGTTCATTTGGCTGCCTTTTACGATTTTTTGCGAAAATATCTCTTTGCTAGCGGTCAAAATATTTTGCGCACGATTTGACCACCGTATTTTGTTTATTTAATCGGTGAATAGCTTTTTTACATTGAAAAACGAAATTAGACCTGTTTAACATTCAGCTCAACGAAAATATTTTTTTCGCTTCACAATCGCAATTTTCGGATAGCGCTTGATAACACTTCTACCTGCGCTTGATAACTTAATTACCTTGGTGGATTTAATCACTTTTATTCAAATTTTTGTTGAATAGTAGATTACGATTTGTTTTTGAATCTCCCATTGAGATTTTTCTAGATTTTACTCGATCTTGTCAAAAAAATTTGGTCAATGAGCATGTGTATTGGACGCTTTCTCAAAAACCAACTTACCAGATAGTCATCAAATTTCGTACATGTAAATCTTTTTACTAAGAAGCTTCACAGAAAGTTTCATCAATTTCTGAAAGTGGTTTTTTCGTTAATCTCTGTTTAGAAGAACTAACGATGCTTTTAAACGAACGATGCTTTTAAAGATCTTCCTTCACTTACGTGCAACTACTTAGAAACTCGTTGAATCGATTTATGACGGTCGCCATGGAAGAGAACAATGTCAGTGTTCAAGTATTTCGTGATTTTACTTTTATGCCTTAGAAATTGGATCGAATCACTGACCTGTGTCTATTGCTTTTTCATCATTTTCCTTAATCTTGAGGATAAATTATACCTTTGGTTTCCAGTAAGACTAAAAAAAGCTTTTTGACCCAGAAACTTTACGCGAAGGCGTTAAGCTGTACTTTCTTGCAAAAAGAAATAATAGTAATAAAAACACTCTGAAGAATTCTCACGGTGTTATAGGAATCTTTAATTTATCACGTGACTAAGTGATGTAGTTCACTCCGTTCGAGAGGAAGTGGAAAACACAAGTTTGAGGAGAGAAAAAAAAACCCTCACCTATCCAAAAGAAAAACTGTGAAGTGTGGTTAGCTTTCCCAAGTTCTGATCCTATTAAATGCAAAGTCATTGCCACTTGAAGAGTCCTGTACCGAAATTGGGGTCGGCTGAAGGATTGTTACCTGTGTGGGCGGAAGTTTCCCTTCGATTTGAAACTGTTTCTTTCCTAGCTCGTTCATTCCCATGTAAGTGGTAAAAGTTTGAATAGTGTGTAGGAGTTGACCTAATCCAAAACCCTCCCTATGTTTGTCTCCACCGGTGGTGGTGGTGGGATAAAAACAAGCTGGAACCACATATTTGCCTTTGTAAGAACAATCATCGTGTTTTTACGGAGATCGAAAATATCCTCAAAATGGGTTCCCGGGAAACCAGCAAGCAGTGGCCAGCTAAGCTTGTTTACCGAAAGTTGTTAACCACTTCCGGCGAGTGAGTGAATCGCTTTTCGCAAAAAGGTTTACCATTTTTGTTGATAAGTGCGTTGTTTTTGTTTAAAGCAAATAAAAATTTAAAAACCATATTATACTCATAAAAAACTATTGAAAGGCAAAAAGACGCTAATGACACAATGCGAAAAATGTAAAAAAATTCTAAAATGACAAAAATGACAAAAATGACAAATATGACAAAAATGAATGAATAACAAAAATGGCAAACATAAAAACTGGATAAACCTTTTAAAATCAATTATATTTGTCATCAATCCAAACAACGAAAACCACCGAAGTTTGTTTCATGTTATTTTATTTGAAAAATATAACAATTCATACACTTGTTTCTGCTTGATTTTTCTGTGTTTGTTTTTACTTCTTTTTTTTTTCTCTATATTTCATGGGTGTGTTTTTGTTTTCTGTAACCACATCGCTCCATTGTATTTTTTTCTTGTTTTGTTTGTTTTGCTGCACTGTTGTTTATCTTATTTCGCACGCATTGTACCAACTTTTTTCGGCAAGTTTTTTTTTTCGTTCATATACGTTTCGTTCGACTTAATCGTGGTTTGTTAAATGTAATTATTGTTTCGTTCACTTTACTTGCTTACTTCGTTCAAAACCTTCCCTTAGACAACGATCATTTGCCAATGAAATCGTTTCGTTCGATTTCTGATTTTAAAAGCCTTTGTTAGCGAATTTTAAGTTTATTTCTCTCCAAGGGAGTTCTGTTCGGTAGAAATAAAAATCAAACCTTTTCTCAGGGAACCCGAAAAGGGAAAAATCTAGAGTAAGATTTCGTTTTCTTCCCAATCTTTCCTTGAGGGTTACCAGGAAGAAAACTTGAGATCCGGCCCCACTCACTCATTTGTAGTGAGCACTCACCACGAAACACGGAGACAAAACCGGGCGAGAGTAAAAGTGTAAAAAATGTCTCATCCTGTTTTGGGGGCGATGCGAACATTTAGGGTTTCCAGTTGTTGTATTTTGTGTCAAAACAATACCTTTTATCTCCGTTTTTTGGTTTTAATGTATTTTATCGGTATCTGTTCAGAGTGTAGCAACGCAATTGTTTGCTGATTTAATAAGTGACATATCTATACATTTTGTCTTAAAATTTATACTCATATGCAGTGTGTTATTGTTGTTCTTTTTTTTTTGTTTTTGTTGCTGTAGCTTTCAACCATTTACCTGTGCCATTTGATACAGATCTCATTTTTTTTTAATTAACTAATATCTTCTTGCTGTCAAATATACACCAAATCAGTTGAAGAAGAGGCTTCTCTGTCGCGTTTATTTTCCTCGTAAAGGTAGCCCCCAGTAGGCTGTTTACTTTTACTTTTAGTTTGTGTTTTTTTTTCATTTTTTTTTGTTATTCGCGCTACAGTAGATTGATATTCTTATCCGATAGTAAAATAGCTACTTTATTTTGATTTCTATCAGCTAACTTTTTTTTACATTAAAAAGTGCAGTTTGTTTATTGATCTGTGGGTGTGAGTTTGTCTAAGTTTCAGTGTTGTTACTTTTGAACTGTTTCGTCGATTTGCTTGTTTGTGTTTTGTGTGTTATTGAGAAAATTTCTTTTCTGTCATGTGCTTCGGTTTTGTTTTTGTCGGTTGTGCATTTACACAGAAAATTGACTATAACTTTCTTACGTGGTGTGCCCCGAGTTGTGGTTGCGATAAACACTTGCCAGCGTAAGTGAGTGCTACTAGTTCAGTGTGCATTTACCATAGAACTACCATTTGAAATTCGAAAAATTAACTGGATAGCAAATGAAAACCAATACATTCGAACGGTTGCCAAGGAAACAGCGTCATAAAAGTAAAAACGTGTATATTGTGTTGTTTTTCTTCAATGTTTTCCCACACATATTTTGTGTAATTGGATTTTGTTACTGATGTTTTCCTTACGCGAGCAAGAGCTGTATTTTCTCCATTATGTTTGACAGACACTTCTCGAAATATATATATTGTCAACGTCTATTGCTTATTTGGTTTGATGTGATTCAAACACGTTCGCATCCATCGTGTAACGTCGTGAGATCGGAAACAAAATCAAAACATTGACAACACAAAAGCGTATATCTGTATCTCTCGGGATAAAATGTTTCCACAAATTGAAAACGCCAATCGCGAAGATTTTCATACAAAAACACAGTACAAAATTTATGGTTCCTCTTATTTATTGTCATAATTCCATTCGTGTGTTACGGATTTCGAAATGTCCATAGTATTGGATAAAATCTAACACTTACACATAAACGCCAAGTGCTTAGGTTTCAAAACAATCAATGTTTACACTGATATGTAAGCCGTCTACGGGCAAGCAGCGGAGCGGAACGTTTTTTCGTGTTTGTGTGTGTGTGTGTGGAAGTGTGCTCGTTATGCTACTCGAATTCAAATGGCAGTTGCAGTAGACACTGCGCATTTTTCTCATTCGCCTCGGTTTGTTTTGTTTGTAAACAAGTTTCGACCACTTGAATTCGGTTGATAGATTGTGTTCTGTTGTGTTGTTGTTGTTTTTTTTTGTCGCTGTGGAAACAGCCCAGCAACTGCTATCTGTTTGTGTGTATCCTTCAAATAGTGCATCTTTTCTGCTAGTGAGCGTAGATTTGTATACATTTTATGAGTGTTTGTTCTGCTGCAATATCTAAACATCATGGACTTTTGATTCCGGAAAACCATAGCTATAGATCTGAGTTTGTTTTTGTTTATTTTTTGGTTTCACGAGTGTCTGGTTTTACCACGAAGTTTTGTTTTGATTTTGCTTGTTTCTGTCAGTTACATAGTATTCTTGATATGTTAGTAAATACATTTTTGTTTACTTTTAGAGTGTTATTGTGAGATCTGTATTCTATTATAACTATATTTAGCATTATCATTACTATTTATTTAATAAATATATTGTCTTCGAATTTTAACCAACCAAGCGACAGCTCTTGATCAAGTGTCTGATTTTTTAAACAACTTGATCTCTGTGTTGTCTCCTGTTGTTTGTTTCTTTTGTATGTTTGTTTTTCTTTGTTGTTCATTGTTTGCAAAACAGCAACAGCTCATCCAGTTTTCACCTGTCTTTAGTTTTATGTTAGTGATTTCGTTTGTTGAATATTTCTTTTTTTTATGCCTTGTATAATACCTATTATTAATCTTAATTTTTGCTAAGTGCGCTCTGCTACGGGCTGATGTCACCTGAATCAAGCTTTTGAGTAACACGTGGATGTTACGTTTTTTGCATTCTTCAACTTTGAATTGTAGCACGATGGCTGTTAGAAATTTTCTTTAATTTCGTATGTGGAATTTGACTATTTTTGAACATTTTTGACAATTTTGAAAATTTTATTTTTTTGTCTTTCGAAATAGACCAACTGAATTTAACAATCTGTACAGTCTTCCAGTGTTGGATAATCAAATCGCCGTCCCATTCAACTATTCAAATGTTGAAGAGTAGGATTTTCTTGTTCATGTTTCTTGTTAGCGGTTGTCCGTACACGCAAAATAATTTAGAAACTAAATATACGGGATTTTTCACGTAAACTAAGATTTTGTTGCATCCCATCGATTCTACGTGTGTTGTGTAGTGACTTCTTTAAAGAGCGTAACTTCACGTATTTAAAGTTGAAGTGGATGACTTGAAGTCCATCTGGAACAGTTCTTTACAAACGTGTTCTTGTAAGAATTCTTATAAGAAAATTGTCAAACTCTACTATAAAATTTCTGATTGTTGTGGCTCGCTACGACGCTACGGATGGAGCAATTTAAGCGTAATTGAAGATCGAAAGAAAAAGGTAAGTCATGGTTATGAAAATTGGATTCTCGCTGATTGAAAATATACTCTTAGGCAGGTCGAAAAGTGGTTCGAGAGAAGTTCCGGCACATTGAGCAGCAGGAGCTTCCTACGTGCGGTGCCAACGCTATAGGGTATAGAGCACGGTAAATTATTTATCTTGTATGTAATATTTTGGGAATTCAGAAACCGAAGTTAACTGTGCCGTAAGACCTTGTGCAATTCATTGAGAATATTTTTACTTTTTGTTTCAATTACAGTTAACATGTTTCTTATGTCGACTGATCGTGATAAGAAGCAAATAAATTTAATTCAATTTAATTGACATTGATTTTCATTCACGGCGAAAAAAGACGAGTTTTTCCAATTATTTCAGAAGTTTATATCAATCATCAAAGTGTAGTTGATTATTTCGAATTCAATTACAAATTAAATAGATTCAACTTTATACTGCATATTGATCCTTTGTAACCAACTAGGAATATTATAGATTCAACTATAATAGTATAATTCATTCAACTATAAATATGATAGATTTAACTACAATTGTTTATTTGAATTCAGAGATTCGTCTATAAATGTAATAGATTCAAATACAAGCTGCTGATTGACCTTCTGCAATTAACCATAAATATAAGAGATTCAACTATAATGGTATAATTGATTCGACTATAAATGTGATAGATTCAACCAAAAACTGTTGATTGACCTCTTGCAATCAACTATAAATAGAATAGATTCAACTATAATAGTTTAATTGATTGAACTGTAAATATGATGGATTGAACTTCAATCGTATGATTGATTCTACACATTCAACTATAAATGTAATAGATTCAATCAGTGGTTGATGTTTACATTTTAAGGAATCTTTCTGCGGTTGAAGTTCTTATTTTTTTTTCGATCCGTTAGGCCTATCCCTGTCGGGTGCAGTGGGCTAATTCTGCTGCTAAGATATGTGCAGCTCCCGGCACGGAAGAAGTAGAATGTAAAAAAAAAATTGTTGGGAAAGGCCAGCAACCGCAGACAAGTAAAAGTAAGCAAAACCTTCGATAGCACCGGGATTGTGTGATTAATTGTGATTTCCAATTTTCAGAATCATGGCGGAGGCAAAAAATTACTTAAGCAGAAACGAAACGGTGGCTTCTTCATTTTAAAGCTGTTGACATGGTCATTCGTATTGCTTGATTGAAGCGGCTACCAAAACAACTAGAAATGTGAGAAATTCTGATTTTTTTTAAATTTATATACCAGGCGAATCTCCAATATATGTATAAAGTTGGCCTTAAGAAATCAATTATAAAAATATAAATATAATCTATCGTATCTATAGTTAAATCAACTATACCCTTAAAGTTGTATCTACAATATCTATTGTTGGCCTTTCAAAATCAAATCTAAAAATATAATTGAATCTATTATATCTGTAGTTAAATCAACTATACCCTTATAGTTGTACCATACTTATTGTTGAATGCAGAAGGTCAATCATACGATTATAGTTGAATCTATTTTATTTCTTGTTGAATGTATTAAATCAATCATACACATATAGTTGAATGTATTATATGTATAATTGAATGCAGAAAAACAAACAGATAATCATTTACAAATAGTGGAAAGCTTAATATTTATGGTTGGTCGAGAATCAATCAGATATATGATTGAATATAAGTGGATTATTGTTGGAAATACTTCCGTGTTACAACGAAAAAAAAAAAAGAAAAAGATTTAACTGACTCAAATTTCATTTCCGAACCAAAATTATCATACGTTTTACTTCATCGTAATATTGCGTTGAGCTCACTTAACATTCATGAAGCACGAATTCTTATTGAGGTGCTTTTACATGTTTTTTTTGGTAAAAGCTACGAGAAAACCAATTGGATGAAAACGACGTGCAGATTATTTTGCGTGTATGAAGGCTTTGTGCTGCATTCGATAATTCAGAAAATTGAAAGGATATTCCAGAAGCTGTAACATTGTAACACTTCATCGTCATCGATTGGCTGATTTACACTCCATCCTGCAGATATTGTTGTGGCGTAGCTCCACATCGGGACGAGTCAATCTTAACTATTGTATGAGGAAGATGAAAGAGGGTAAATTGAGCCAAGAAGTTCTCCTCTGGTGCGCCATTTTTCTTTTCCTCAAGCACGTTGCCCTTCCTGCATTGTGTGTGTTTTCATGATAACAATTTAATCTTGGCAATTTGAAGCACTTTTCATTGTGTGCTTTCACAGTGCAGCGTAAGCAAAAACGGAAAGAAGTTGATACTTACTGTTTTCAGTGCTTTTGAGTATGTGAGTGTCTTTTGTGTAGCGTTTTTCTCTGCTTCTTTATTGATGATCTCCTTTGTTGTGGCTTATAAGAAAATTTATTGTCATTTAATTGTTTGTATTTTTCTTATCTTGTCTCCTCTAAATTGGCGCCAAATAGCTTTGCTGTTAGGGCTGTTTGTTTGTATGCTTTTTATATATAGAGAGAGCCTTATTTTTCATCAAATAACATTAGCGGCGGTGTTTTTCTTATTCTTTTATTTATTTTCTGATGGTAAAATCGATTGAACTTCCAAGAAGCTGCTCGGTTTAGCGCTATCAGGTGCTATCGCTGAACCAGAGTCACCCCAACTTTGTATTGAATCGAGAAGTTTAACCGATCCGAACTTCTAGAATACAAGCCGTACAGAGCTATGAGTAGTATTATTCTAACATTTGTTTTTAAATTTTTTAATTTATTTTTTTGTTTACTTTTTTAAGAGAAACTCTACTAGCATTTGTAAACGAAACGAAAGAAAATTTCTTCTAGAAGTGTTTATCTTCTAGGAAGAATTCAGCTGCCTTGAACGCGATGCACGAGTTTGAGATTGAACGAGAGTGAGTGAGATTGAGAGGAAGGGTGACATGTTTAAGATACCAGACCCGGTATTTGTATCTGCATCTCGTCAAACATCGCGGATCGTTGGGCAAACTGTGGATGTCCCTTTTCCGGTTCGTGTGATTCGCTTTTTAGAACTGACAGGGAAAGTTTTTTTTCGTGGGATATATTCCAGAAAATGACTTGCCAACATTCCTTTCAATTCGTTATTCTGATTCGGAAAAGCTTTCACCCATAGCTTGAACAACTTCTAAGAGGTCCTTCCATTTATGGTGGTACTGTTAAAATGAGAAAAAAAGAATGATTGAAATAAAAAAAAACATTTTTGATTTCGAATGACTTATTTTGATAGAGATAGAAAAAATATAATCGAAGCTCCAAAGTATTTCTTATAAATTAATATCAGCGCAATACAAAGGTGTTGTCACGGTCGCCATAGGTAGGATTGAAAACAACAAGAATAAAAATCAAAGTATCCACCATAGATGTGCAAACTCTCTGAGGGTTTAGTTTAGTTTGTGTTTGTGTCTGGTTGGTGTGCACAGAAATTGCGCGGTGTTCTTGATTTGGTTGTTGTTGTTGTTGTTATCTGTGTACCGGGAGATGATCTGCTTAGAGTTAAGGCATCGGTTGGTGATTCAGAAGATTGTTGCTGCCTGAGTTGCTGCCGATGTTGGTGGCGGCACCACTACTGCTGCTTCCGCTGACGGCGTTCGGTCGGCGCTTGGGTGGGGAGCCCAGCCGGCGGTCGGTGATGGCCACGAAGGGCAGCCGCTGGCGCTTTAAACGTCCATAGCCGGCTCCGATGGGTTGAGGCGAGGCAACGCGATGGTACACAAACTGGCCAGCCCGGGAGGAAAGTTTGTACGGGTGATTCGGATCCATACTGGTGGTAGCATGGCCATAGTCGTGGTCATCGTCGTTGTTATGTTTTTTCTCGTATATAATATGGATTCCTTCACCCGGGAGGGCATTAGAGTGGGCCGTTGATGATTGGATCGTTTCCTGGATATAGTTTCGCTGCATTCCGAGATTATTCGGGCTGGGGCGTTGTTCCTCGAACAAATCCTCCTCCATCCAGTGAGGATTTTTTCTACGATGGTACTTTCTCTCGTGATGTCGTTGGCTGTAATCCGATAACGGCGCGATAGTTCCCTCTAGCAAATCAATCAGCTGCTTGTTACGGCGGTTGTACTTTTTTATGTAAGGAGGAACATTATCCTGTTGCTGTTCTTTATTCAACGAATTCATTACCGTCTCAAAATGGGGCCATTGCTGTTCCCGGCTGGAGTACCCATCCAGATGAGCTTTAATGTCATCTTTGGTCTCCAGTTTATTCGAGCTATCAAAATACCGTATCTTGCCTTGGTAACCGGATTTGAGCTGCTGCTGGTCGTGGATTTGCTTCCAGCGGTCACGTTCCCGTTCCAGCATTTTCTGCCGATAATACTGATGATGGTGATGCTGCTGGTACATCGGATGATAGTAACCGCCCCGATGATGGTGGCTGTGCTTGAAATTTTTATGCTTCTTGTACAGCTTCAGCCGATAGGATTTGGCTTTCTTCTGCATCTGCTCCAGGATGTCATCATCGTTTACTTGCTCGCCCTCCTCGACAGCCGCCCCGCCCTCCGGTTTCAGCGTCGATGGCTCGTTTTCTGCAACGAAAAGTGGCAGGAAGGCAACATCGTTTATTTAACATCTTAAATTTCTCGACAGTGATACCACTCACAGATAACGGATGAAAAAGTGGTTTAAAAGAAATACTGAACCTGTTTAAATTTGAACTAAAGTCGTGACTAACTCTTATATGGATTTAAAAAAATAATCATTCGTTGAAAGAGAGCTGGAGTGTTTTCAGCGCCAAACAGCAATCTCATTATCTATAGGTGGCTGTCTTCGTTAAAAGGAAGAGACAGGATAGTGGAAAACTTACCATCCATCAGCTTTCTGCCCTTCTCGTCGATAATCCCGTTGGACAGCAGATAGCCACCGTCGATGGAGTTGAGAAAATCGACACTGCTAGCCACCAGGGGGCTCTGCTGTTGCTGTTCCGATGGGCTCTTCCCGATTTCGTTTCCCATGGACGTATCCGGTTCTTCCTGTGGTGGCGCCGCTTGCTGTTGTTGTTCCTCGGGCGCTGGAAGTTGTTCATCCAATGCTTCATCGAAACCCCACGGATCTAGAACCTTCTGGTTGCCGTCGTCGCCCCCACCGTTTGTCCCTCCCTCAGCTTCATCGTCATCCATTTCCGGGGGAATTTCTGGTTGCGACTGCTGCTCATGTTGGCGGGGATTAAGAAATTCATTAAACGGATTCGCTTCATTTGCATCTGCGGCGGTGGTGCCTCGTCTGGATCCGGGTCTAGCCGGACCATCGGATCCTCCAGTAGCGGCGGCCGCGGCAACGGCGCTATCTACTGCGTTGATGAGATTGTTGGAAAAGTTATAAATATCCGCTTCGTCCGGCGCTAGTGCAATAAAATTTTCCAGTTCGCCGTCCTCCCCTGTAGTGGCGCCACCTGTGAAACTCCCATCGCGGCCACCATCCTGCCGGCTTTCGTCGTTTCCATTATTGTTGTTGCTGTTGGCCCACCGGTGGCGATGTTTCGGCAGTTGCTGCTGTGAGAAAGGGAAGAAATTAAAAAAGAAGGAAATTCAAATTAGCGTTGCTTCGAAAATGGGCTCTCTTGTTTTTATTGCCGGTGCTCGCTGATGTATAGATAAACTGCAATCAATGCAAATCGAGTTTTAATTATTCTTTCACCTGGACGCGTTGGGTTTTCCCGAATGGACGACCATGATCATCATACAGAGATAATCAATTTGATACTGTGTTGTGATAGGGCGGCAAATGAAAAGCGATGCACTGGTACTGATAGCAGACTATATTTATAGTTTTGTAGTGATGCTTCAATTCTACGGAACAAATGATAAGTTGTTACAAACATGGTTCAAAATGGTTTTATAGGTTAGAACTTACAAATCAGTGACCCTAGCTATTCCGGCCCTAATACAACTCAGTTCAACCTCGTATCGAGAGCAAAGAGTCCTGTGGACAATATTCTGGGTAATTTGTGGCGTTATAGAATAAAATTAACAAATATTACCGATTTACTACTTTTAGCGCTCTGTTCAACAGAGATGGTCAATCCAATATCAGCGTTTTTGCCTGATACTAAAATACAAAAGTTAATAACGAGCCACTCTAAACTACATGTATACCTACATGATCCTACGCTCCTGATTCCAAAAATCAACAATATTTAGCAAAACGGAACACTTCAAACATTTAGTTTTCAGTACAAATACAAACTTTCTGCTTCTACGCAGTACGCAACTCGATACGAAAATGGCTAACAGAAGTGAAAATTTTCCTCGTGCCGTCACTTTTGGCGGCAACGATGACGTTTAGTTTTCGCTGTTATTTCTCAGCGACTTTTGCAAAAACCGCGGACTGGCACGGTGGCCAGTTTTCCAACATTCTCCCCCCGATGGAACCTACGGCTGGCCTCGGTTTCATCACTTCCGGAATCCTCGTTCACGCCTTCATCGTTGCTCACTATGGAGCCACCTTCGCAGTCAGGCAACTCTCTGGAACCATTTTCTCGAGACGACACTTCAAGGATTGCTAGCTTAGCAATCGGCTTCCGATATACACCATTGCCCGTTCGAAACCAGGCTTGTCGAATCCGTCCATCCGATGCAGCGATGAGTTCTACGATCAATCCTCGCTCCCAGGAATTCCGCTTTCCTTCATTGAATATGAGTACCACATCTCCTACCGCAATATCTCTCGTTTCATTGAACCACTTAGTACGTTTGGTTAGTGTTGGCAGGTACTCCAAAACCCACCTTCGCCAGAACTGCTCGAATTTCTTTTTCACCTTAGTCCATGCTCGTTTCAGGAGATCGTGGGTACATTCTTCCGGTATCGTAGCCCGTCGCACGTCCAACAAAGTTTGGAGCCACTTTCGCCAATGATTGAAGCTACCATCGCTTCTTTCTTCTTTCCATCCTTCGCCTGACCACCACCATTTTCGGCTAAGAACCTCTCCTCGAACAATACGTAGAGAAAGTGTGCGAAGAACCTCGAAAAGCAACGTCGCACATCTAATGGTCTCTCGAATAGTTGATTTCGGACTGTCTTGCACCCGGTTCAAAATATTCTCTTTCGGCTTGGAGAACAAAGTGACGGTTTCACATTTCGTCTCTTCCACTAAAATTCGTACTGGTGTAGCCGCTTCGTTTTCACTGACATAAGTTGTCGTCTTAGGTCGTTCATCATGATGATCCTTTTCTGCCGTACTATTGGAGCTAACGTTTCGCGGCTGGGCGCTGCCACTTCGGTGCACTTCCGTCATCTTAGCAGAAATCAGCTTTAGCTCCTCAACGGTCAGAAAATTGCCAGCAAGGATTTTGTCGCAATATTTAGGAACAATCACATCTATTAAACGCGCTTCTGGTTCCCTGGTCGGATCCTTACGCCAGAAAAATCGTTGGACATCTCGATTTTCATTGCGAATATTAACTTGTTGACATCTCTTTTGCGTATAATCACTCACACCAACTACATGATGCCGGAGACGCAATAAGATCGCCAGCAGTGATGTCAGGAGTTCTGAGCCCTCGAAAAGCATGGTATTCGGGACGATATCATCCACTGGAGCGGCAGCTGCCCAAGGCTGGCGGATTTTCATCGGCTTCCTCAGATTGGCCACAAGTTTGAGTGGCAGATATAGCATCTTCCGCGGATCTGCTATTGTCAGCTCGGCTACGGTAGCGCTATGCGCATGACTTCTTCTTACTTGTTCGTCGACTTGTTCTCCAACGCTAGCCTCCAACAATGGATCGTTCACACGGACAGTTGTGGCTTTCAAGAAAGACACTGCAGGGGCATCTTGGTCTGACACATGATGCAATGTGGGCTTAACTTCTGCTTTTGCTTCTTCGATAGCAGAGTACCCTTCAATTGAATTTTGAAAATTCGTGCTGCAACTAAATTTGCACAGATGCAGATTCAAAGCGAAAAGCTTCGAATTTCCTTGTCCTCCGTAAATATTCCAACCGAGACGAGTTTTAACTGCAGTTGGTTCTTGCTGACCTCTTTCTCGAACTCTGAGAGGCACGACCAGTCTCAGATGGTCCACGCCAATCAATATCTGGGGCACTGCATTCTGGTAGCCAGAAACCGGAATCCCTCGAAGGTATTGATATCGTTCTTGCAAGTCGCTGATGGGCAAACTTTGCACTGGCAGGCCCAATGAATCAACGGTGCAAACATTTGTCATTCGGAACCTTTTCGGTTTACCCAGACCAGAAATTTCAAATGACACTCTTCGGGAGTTTTGTTCAGTTCTGGATACTTGTGCCGTCCACGTAAGGCAAAGTGGTTGCTTTCGTCCTCGAAGTCCAAGCTTATCAGCTAGCTCGGTATCCATCATACTAAGTGCCGACCCCTCATCGACAAAGGCGAATGTGTCGATAGAATGTTGACCTTGATAGACCGTCACAGGTAAAATTCTGAAGAATAATGTTGGATCAGCACCATCAGTTTGGTGGTTCATAGCAGCATGCAGCGACGCCACCGTCGTCGTAGCTGCATCTTGTGATTTCCGGTCGGAGTGCAGCGACGGATGATGCCGTTTCTCACAGCCATTGATTCCGCAGCGTTTTGTACTCCTGCATCGGCGACGTCCATGTCCGTAAAGGCACGTACGACAGAGTCCAAGATTCCGTACACGTGTCCAGCGTTCATCTACGGACAGCGCTTGGAATGCTTCGCACTCCCTGGCTCGATGATTAATTTTCCCACAAACGGCACATTCAATTGGCTTCCGCTCATCGGCTGAGACTTTGGCTGACTGGCCGGAGTCACTCCCCCCGGTTTTGGAATGTATGAAGCTGTAGTTTAGATTCTTTCCTCGGTCGCGCTTCACCGATTTCATCTCTTCAACAAACGACCTTGCACCAGTTACACGGTAAGCATTCTTGACAATCCGATTCATAAATTCTCGGAACGTTTGCAAATTTACTTTCGACAGTGGCTCACGGAATTCGGCCCACTTCATTCTGTAGTCAGGGGGCAATTTTTCAACTAGATCCTTCATCAATTGCGGGTTGGCCAAATGATCAGTCAGATCGGCAGCAATTATGTGGTCGCAAAGAGTCTGCACCTTCTCCCCAAAATCTATTAGGGTTTCCAAACGATCCGCTCTGGGTGGCGTCGTAGATTTCACATTGTTGATGAAAGTCTCGATCAACAATTCGGGACGCCCAAACCGCATCTCTAACGCGTCGATAACCGCAGGAACCAATGACGGTATGACCAGCTTGCTTCTGACTGCCTCGTACGCAGGACCTTTCAGACAACGCTGTAAGCGGATCATATTTTCTCCACAGTTGAATCCACACGCCTCTGTGGTATAATTGTAGTTGGCGATAAACACCGGCCAATCAGCTGGATTGCCGGAAAATATTGGGAGGTCTCGCGAAAGTGCCTGCCTGGCAGCAATCTGCGATGCCGATGGTGTGCTCAAAACAATTGACGAATGTTGAATTCGATTGCCAGACAAGCCTGCCTGTGGCGAGGGTGTCAAATTGCTTGGCATTACATCACGTTCGGGTGCTATGTGTTGCGGCACCGGTGCGTTATATCCGGGTTCCACCTGCGGATGTTTCCGATAACTACATTGGTTCTGCATAGAATATTCCGTGCTGTCAGGAAAGACATTTTCTTCTCGACGCTCATACTGCTCGAATGTACGGGGAGCAATCGGCGGAGCCAGCATTCGGGTGCTTTTTGGCACTGTGCCTGTGTAGGGTGTGCCACTCACTGAAGCGTTATTTTGAATTTGGCACGCCTTCAGGATAACTTTCCAGTTCGCATACAATGGATCCGGCTCCTTCTGGCAGTTTGCCACCTTGCTATTGAGCTCGCGAACAACACTATTTACTTGCTGAATCTGTTCAGCTTCAATCGGCTGGGCGTCGGTACGCCCCTCGTCGACACCACCAACAGCTCCTTCGAGCCTTTCCGAAACGTTGCTCGTTCTGCTGGACACCCAGTCCACGAAGTGGATCTAATCGAGTTTGCTCGACTTGGAACCGGCAAACATCTGGGGCATGTCCAATCACGGTCCTTAATTGACTTGGTTACTCCCGCGCAACACTGATGCCACCAGGAATCACACAAGTCGCAGGCAACCATATCGTCAAAGCTGTCTGGTTTGCTGCAAGCCACGCAGCTGGAGTTTTGATCGACAATAGTGGTGTCGTTGTCAGCTTCCGGACCAGTTCCGGTCTTGGGTTGAAATTCTCGTTCCATCTTTGTTGGCGAACCTCGAACGTAAAGTTAATTTCGACGATTCCCAGTTGCTCGACGAATTTCGACTTCAATTTGATTTAATTGAAGAATGTTGTGATAGGGCGGCAAATGAAAAGCGATGCACTGGTACTGATAGCAGACTATATTTATAGTTTTGTAGTGATGCTTCAATTCTACGGAACAAATGATAAGTTGTTACAAACATGGTTCAAAATGGTTTTATAGGTTAGAACTTACAAATCAGTGACCCTAGCTATTCCGGCCCTAATACAACTCAGTTCAACCTCGTATCGAGAGCAAAGAGTCCTGTGGACAATATTCTGGGTAATTTGTGGCGTTATAGAATAAAATTAACAAATATTACCGATTTGCTACTTTTAGCGCTCTGTTCAACAGAGATGGTCAATCCAATATCAGCGTTTTTGCCTGATACTAAAATACAAAAGTTAATAACGAGCCACTCTAAACTACATGTATACCTACATGATCCTACGCTCCTGATTCCAAAAATCAACAATATTTAGCAAAACGGAACACTTCAAACATTTAGTTTTCAGTACAAATACAAACTTTCTGCTTCTACGCAGTACGCAACTCGATACGAAAATGGCTAACAGAAGTGAAAATTTTCCTCGTGCCGTCACTTTTGGCGGCAACGATGACGTTTAGTTTTCGCTGTTATTTCTCAGCGACTTTTGCAAAAACCGCGGACTGGCACGGTGGCCAGTTTTCCAACATACTGGTTGCTGTAAAATTGAACATTAAATTTAATGACGAAAGTATTTAAATGAGATGAAAGCAGCTGTTAGTCTTGCAAATACTGAGGTTATTTGGTGTGCTCTGCAATAACTAAAAATATTCATATCAAATTTAAATAGTATGGCTACGTTTCAGAATCTAAAAATAATGTATGTATCTTCAAAAAATTTGAGGAGCCTCACATTTGTTACAGCATTATTTTAACCTGTACCAGAAAAGAAGCCAAGAAGCCAAGAAGTAATTCTTGGTTGTTGGTCCAACCCAAATTGCTCCTTCATGTTTACTTTGAAACAAATTATCCCCGAATGTATACCATCATTCTCAATACTTACTTTTACAAAAATTGAAGCACAGCTTGTTCAACGATTCTGTTTTGTTCAATAATTTTGTCAAATACATGTATGTATTTGGAAAAATATCGTATCTTTCAAAGATGGCATTGCCAAATTGTCAAAATTGTCAAAATTGTCAAAATTGTCAAAATTGTCAAAATTGTCAAAATTGTCAAAATTGTCAAAATTGTCAAAATTGTCAAATTGTCAAAATTGTCAAAATTGTCAAAATTGTCAAAATTGTCAAAACTGTCAAAATTGTCAAAATTGTCAAAATTGTCAAAATTGTCAAAAATGTCAAAATTGTCAAAATTGTCAAAATTGTCAAAATTGTCAAAATTGTCAAAATTGTCAAAATTGTCAAAATTGTCAAAATTGTCAAAATTGTCAAAATTGTCAAAATTGTCAAAATTGTCAAAATTGTCAAAATTGTCAAAATTGTCAAAATTGTCAAAATTGTCAAAATTGTCAAAATTGTCAAAACTGTCAAAATTGTCAAAATTGTCAAAATTGTCAAAATTGTCAAAATTGTCAAAATTGTCAAAATTATCAAAATTGTCAAAATGTCAAAATTGTCAAAATTGTCAAAATTGTCAAAATTGTCAAAATTGTCAAAATTGTCAAAATTTTCAAAATTGTCAAAATTGTCAAAATTGTCAAAATTGTCAAAATTGGCAAAATTGTCAAAATTGTCAAAATTGTCAAAATTGTCAAAATTGTCAAAATTGTCAAAATTGTCAAAATTGTCAAAATTGTCAAAATTGTCAAAATTGTCAAAATTGTCAAAATTGTCAAAATTGTCAAAATTGTCAAAATTGTCAAAATTGTCAAAATTGTCAAAATTGTCAAAATTGTCAAAATTGTCAAAATTGTCAAAATTGTCAAAATTGTCAAAATTGTCAAAATTGTCAAAATTGTCAAAATTGTCAAAATTGTCAAAATTGTCAAAATTGTCAAAATTGTCAAAATTGTCAAAATTGTCAAAATTGTCAAAATTGTCAAAATTGTCAAAATTGTCAAAATTGTCAAAATTGTCAAAATTGTCAAAATTGTCAAAATTGTCAAAATTGTCAAAATTGTCAAAATTGTCAAAATTGTCAAAATTGTCAAAATTGTCAAAATTGTCAAAATTGTCAAAACTGTCAAAATTGTCAAAATTGTCAAAATTGTCAAAATTGTCAAAATTGTCAAAATTGTCAAAATTGTCAAAATTGTCAAAATTATCAAAATTATCAAAATGTCAAAATTGTCAAAATTGTCAAAATTGTCAAAATTGTCAAAATTGTCAAAATTGTCAAAATTTTCAAAATTGTCAAAATTGTCAAAATTGTCAAAATTGTCAAAATTGGCAAAATTGTCAAAATTGTCAAAATTGTCAAAATTGTCAAAATTGTCAAAATTGTCAAAATTGTCAAAATTGTCAAAATTGTCAAAATTGTCAAAATTGTCAAAATTGTCAAAATTGTCAAAATTGACCTTGTATGCTTTGTTGATTATGTTTGATTGCTAAAAAAACATCCAACTTTAACTCATCTTCGAAAAACAAAGAATAAATGAGCCAGGTTCTTCCTGGATGTCTTCTGCTGCACAGAGAGCAAGTTGCCGTGGTAAGGAGAGGAGAAGGGGAGACCAATTTATGCCATGATGTCGTGGCCAAAGCCGACACTAATTATGCTAATTTTATTGGTCCAGCTAATCGGATTAATGGGCCCCCCAAAACGGAAAGTGCTGTGTGCTATAATCCGACTGATGAATGAAGTTGAAGGGCGTCCAAGAGGTGGACGTTTCGTTGAACTTCCTACAATTTGACCTGCTGCTTGCTGGTTCGGCACCCGGCAAAACAATGAGACGCATTGCGAAGATTGTAGGCGGCCATTTTGAGATATGCCTGTCTGTCTGCCTGCCCAACATCCCGGAAGCTGTGTTCAACTGTGTTTATTCAAGGGCGCTCAATTTTCGTCGAGTGCTCGCCCAGGATCCGAGTTTTGTTCAGGGGAAGGAAAAAGGCGACGTCGGAAATCAAGTGGCTTTGGTTAAGATAACGTTAATGAGTTTAGCTTTTGGCTATAATTGAGAGCTGGGTGGAATTGCTTTATAAGTAGAATTAATTAAGTGATACTGTCTGGTCGAGGTTTGGTGCTAGGGAAAAACATGGTTTATAAATTTCCATCAAAAGTGGCTCCATAGAGCGAAATTGAAACTTTCAACGGCACCTGTTATTCTAGCCACGTACCTAATCAATCAGTCGTTCGCCGGTATATCTAGTGTAGTCTGACGTCGGCTTTCCAGTTGATGACGACGATGATGAGCCAACATCAATCTGTATGCTCACCTACGCGAGGGATGAAGCGAAAAAACGGACCCATCTTCGACCCTCGGGCTTTGTTTCAGAATGTGACCGGAGAATTTCATGAATGATAAGTGTGTATCCCACACTTGCAAGAGGTCCGACTTATCGCTCCTGTCACTCCGTTTCACGGTCCTCGGAAATGTGTATGCTTCTGAAGCCATTCCATTGTTCGAGCTACATATGAAGGTGGTTTCGTGCTTCTAACCGTGTCGTCGGTCTCCCGGAAAAGCGCCCCATCAACCCGGGAGCAATGTATGTGAGTGTGTAGTGGGTGTAGGAGCAACCATTCAACTGGCACCAGTCAAATTCAAAACCGTGACATTTGGAACAGGCCATTGTGCACCGCAACTACTGCTAGAACAAACCGGTTGCCAAAATCTGGCGACTTCATGGGAAAACGTCCTTTGCTGCGGTAGATACTTCAGGAGTTCCGGAGAAAATCCTTGCCGTCCGCATTCATACATTTCATCGGGCATTGCAATGTGAGAACCAGACGTGTGGGCGCCGCGCCGCCGCTCCGGTTGGTTTGCCACAGACAAATAACTCGGCTGACAAAGTGTGAGTAGCTCGCGAGGGTGGGTGGGGTCACGGAATGCCATCACGGAAGTTGCATGTCGAGAAACAAACGGTTCCGATTTTACGCTGCTCAACCTCCGTAACCAGATGGATGAATGAATGCATGAATGATGTATGTTCGTAGCACTTTATGAAAGAGCAATTATTGATAAAAGTTTTTTTTATATGTACAATGTCAATTGATTTTCAAAACAGGGTGTGAAAGCTCACAAATTTGACTTTTTTCTTAGTTTTTTTTTTCGAACATTTTGGCTGCTAAAATCGACAACTCGCTGAACAAAAGCTGGTTCCAATAAAACGGGAGTGCTGTTCCTGCTTGTTGGCTGAATAAAAACCATTTTGAGCGCTTTTTCAGCGTTTAAAGAAGGTTCTGCATGCTATCATTTAAAAACTATTGATCAATGATGCCTTTTTTTGGAAGAGTTAACAGCAAATGTTGCCTTTAGTTTGCTGTTGATAGCTCGTTATGGTCTCAGTTTGCAACCGTTTTGGGCATCGAAATCTGCTTGGGAGTTGAGAACGAAAGTGGACACATCGATTGGTTGTTTCTCAATATGTCCATCTGAATGAATAAAAAGGGTTTTAAATCATGTCAACATCAAGAAAAGTTTTTTTAACCTTGATAACAGATTTTCGCATTTTTTTTATGGGTTTCTAGATAACCCGGTGTGCTCTGATACACCTTCCAAAAACATATGAAATTTGTAAAAATTATTTAAATTTTGATTTTTTGTGAGCATTATTTTCAGAGCCAGATTAAGCCATCGGGGGGCCCGGGGCAATTTTTCTCGGGGGGCCCCTATGATTTTTTTTTTCAAATGCTATCCTGAACATTTTAAACGAGTTAAAGAACTGGAGATGAGTTCAATATTCTCTCTTCAAATTGCCATGTTGTCTGTATAGAAGATTTCTACTATCTTCACATAAAAATTATTAATCAATCATGAGCAAACATTGCGTAAGAGTTAAGAAATTTCTCACAAATGCAAAAGCTTCCAAATGCATAATTTAATTCTCAATTTTTTTGTACACCAACTAAAATTCTCTGGTTTAGAATAGTGACCGGATAGATATTTGGAATATTTTTCATTTCATCATTGATCGTCTGGTTTGTACTTCATCGAGAAATTTTCACCTTATGACAATTGGAAAGTATCATGATGATGTTAAACATAGAATACAAATTCAAAAAAATAAACAAAATAACTAAATTCAAATTCCATAGAGACACAATTATAAGAGTTTAAGTATTCAAAGCTTTAAATACGGTTATTTTAAGAACCACAATTCATTGTCTTAAATCTAAATCATATTTTCACATCAAGTTTTGAGGAACGAAATATGGATTAAAATTTTAAAAATTGAGATTCAAAGTTACAATCAGAGCCAAATCAGAAATTGCACCAAATGTGTATTTCAGTTTTATACCTTTGAAACACAAACAAAACGGTTTCCTGGGATTTTTATGATTATGATTTTTTTCTCATCAGATAAAAAATTTTTATCAAATTGTTATTCTGAATGTGACAGAATTTATTCGACGCTCCCGAAGCCAAAAAGTCAGATGAGGAATCCAAATGAGTTGAGAACCTAAAACAAAGATCATGAGTTCTCAAAATTCAGAAAAAATCCCATGAAACTGAACTTCATTAACTGAAGTAACAACACAAGACTTGAAAATCTTAATGAACTGAATCTGGAAAAATTAATGATAATTTGAGAATGATCATTTGGAAAATTATATGCTGAATTCAGGTATTTACTTTAGTATATGGTAAAATTCTGGTTAAATCAGTTGAAAATGTTTAAATACGAATTCTAAACCTAAGACAAAAATTGGGATGGAAATTCAATAAGGAATCTCAGTACTGTCGATTGGTCGAAGCAACTACAGTTTTTTTTATAGATTTTATTTTCAAAAACTCAAAAGGGTATAGAATTTATCAACCAACGAAAATTTCAAAAATAATGATTAAAAAGTGAAAAGTTATAATAATACCCGGTATTTGGTATTAATACGGATACTGGTAAAATTTTGAAATGTTTATCATAAAGCTTCTCATTTCTCTCTTAGCACTGTGACCCAGTTTGACGAAATTAGCTGCTTTTATAGAGCAGTAACCATTACTTGGAAAGTAATAATAAACATTATAATTGTGCAAGACGTATGCATGTAATTAAAATGAGGAGATGTTTTTTTTTTTATTTTACCTGACTGAGATGTTTCGATAAAAAAGAATACTTGAGGTGTTTTTTCTCATATCCTCTTGATTTTTTTTCGAATTTGGTTTACATTATTTTTGTCCAGATTTTGAAATTCAATAACAAGATTTTGATGTTTTCAGTCCATAAAATGCGGAAGAACTTCTTCACTGCTTTCTCTAGGGGACCCCCTTAATTTATGCAAGAGAAAAACTATTCAAGATATTATTTCACGGGGGCCCCTTAAGTTGTTAAATTTCAAGTTTTTATTCCGATTTCCTTGTTTTGATTTCTTTTCATAGATTTATAGAAATTGAGGTAGTATGACTAAAGTAATGTTAATTTTTTCCCTCGGGGGGCCCCCCTGAGCCGGGGGGCCCGGGGCAATTGCCCCTTTTGCCCCCCCTTTAATCCGGCCTTGATTATTTTAAATCAATTTCAGCATAAATCAAAGGCAACCATTTTGCAGCTGGAGTTTCGAATTGCAATTCAAAGATAATTTCATTTCATCTAGTGAAACTTGATCTGTAAATTGATTTTTCAAGATCTGAAATTTTTACTGTGTCTTTATAAGTATCATGAGTTTTTTTTAATTATGCCAAAATGTATGTTTTATGGGTATGGGTTCTCCACCCCTTCGTTTCAAAAGTGGGAAAAAGTGATCAAAACCCAGGGACATGAAAAATGTTTTCATCTAAATTTCAGCAGATTTTAAAACCGTATCTTAGACTCTAAAAAAACTTTCATGGTTATTTTTATGAAACTTGCTATAAAATTTCGTTTCAGACGCATGATTGAAAAAAAAAATTCTACAACACAATTTTAATAAATACGGACAAAATTCGGACTTTTTTCAATGAAATCCTGTTAACGAGCCGGACCGGACTTTTTCCATTTTTTGTAGTAAATATGCGGATAAACCCGGATGAAACCGGTTAATTTTGCAAGCTTAGTTTATAACAATCATAGAAGCATATCGCGTACCCATACACCTTCCCGTATCAAATTTGATTCCATTCGCTTGATTAATTCTCAGGTAACATCAACAAAATTGTGCTGGGGCACTCACTGGGAGAACGGTGGTGACTCAAATAAAAATTGAACCACTTCTCGTGCTCTATTTAATACTTTTCAATGTGAAATTCAGCTCCATTTCTTAGATAAGAGCTCGAGTTGTGCCAAAAAAAAAAAAAATGTATGGAAGCCTCCCTCCCGTAATCATCAAACCATTTCTCGTATCACATGCAAGGTTGCCGGAACAAATTCTGTGTTTTACCAAAATAAATTCTGATAT
Organism: Uranotaenia lowii; assembly: GCF_029784155.1. Classification (NCBI taxonomy): domain Eukaryota; kingdom Metazoa; phylum Arthropoda; class Insecta; order Diptera; family Culicidae; genus Uranotaenia; species Uranotaenia lowii. The sequence continues at coordinate 183,426,087 of NC_073691.1, forward strand.
TCTGTGATTTCGCCCAGAAATTCTGTGATGGTTTTCTGTGATGGAAACAGCATAAATTTCTTTGAAAAGTTATGAAAAAATAGGTCTATTTTACATTTCTCTTAAGAAAAATCAATAAAGATTACCAAACAAAGTTAGAAATCCAAAATTTATGTTGACATAAAATTCATGGATTTGGAAATACTTACAAAACTTAAATAATCTGTGAAATCTGTGAATACTTCCAAAATTCGGTGTTCTGTGACACAGATTCTGTGGTGGAAATTTGGTCAAAATTCTGTAAAATTATAGGTTTTTCTGTGAATCAGGCAACCTTGATCACATGCTCTCCCATGCCAAATTTAGTTCCATTTGCTCGATTTGTTTTTCAGATATACTCAAAACTATATGGAAGCCCCCTTCTCCCTTTCCTGTTTCCTCATTGGAAAGAGAGATGAGACTCAAATACATTTATCGTACCCAAATACTCTCCCATGCCAACTTTGGTTCCATTTCCTCGATTAGTTCTCCATATATGCTAAAAATTGTATTTAATGTAGCCCACCTCCAAATATTCATTGAAACATTTTTCGTACGTTAATACCATCCCATGCCAAATTTGGTTCCATTTGCTTGATTAGTTTTTGAGTTATGTTAGAACTTGTATGTGCTCCTTCCCCTTCCTATATTCCTACTGGAAAAAGGGAGGGATCTCAAATAATCATAGAAATATTTGGGGTACCCAAATATCCTCCCATGTCAAGTTTGCTACCATTTGCTTGATCGATTCTCGAGCTCTGCCAACATTAGTCTTATGTTTGAAGGAGTCTCAAACCATAATAGGAACCTTCCCCGGTCTCCAATACCATCACCTGCCAAATTTCCCGAAAATCGGTTCAATAGTTTTCGAGTCTATAGGCAACAGACAGACAGACAGAAATCCATTTTTATAGATAGACTAGCTGATCCGATGTGCTTTGCTAACCCGTTAAAATTAAAATAATAAATATAAACTTGCTTTTAAATAAAATTTCAATATAATTCAAGAGCGAACTATTTTTATGACATTTGAGCTTCTAGATTGTCTTGAGTCTTTTGAACTGAAGATACTTCTTTTAAACTTAGAATAATATTTATAAGGAGAAATATAAAATATCAAAGTTTTGTAAAGGGATGAAATGATTTTCCTCTTTGTTCCTTTTAACTTCTTATTTGTTGGTAACTGAATAAGATCGTTTTTGAAAACTCATTAGTGTAATTCAAATGTTTGCCTCAGTTTAATTTCGAGTCTTTAATACAATAAATAAAGCTTTTAATTATTTTTTTAAAAATTAAATAAAGCCTTTTATTTAAAAAAAACGCCCCTTTCTGATCCGGGATGAGTATTTAAATACAGGCAAATTTGTACATAATAAAATAGTGTGAAAAACTTTGGTATTGTTGATGATATGTAAGTTACATTTGTTGAATATGAGAGTATTTATCCGTGAAAATGGGAAGCGAGTATCGATACAATATATTATCCAATTTTGTCAAAACTTTTTAATCATTTCATTAAATTATCTCGTTGTGACAAAATTTGACATAAATTTTAACATGAATCCTTCAAAGATTGTTAATTTTTTTTAAATTTTTTGTTGATTTTGTATGGGAACCCCCTTTTTTAAGATTTTATAAAGTATTATAGAAACCATTCCTGGTCTTGAAATCTTCTACACACCAAATCTCACGTGGATCGGTTCTGTAGATTCCGAAAATCGTTCAAATTGTGTAATATTTATATTAATTTTGTATGGAAGCCCCCTCCCCCTTAATTTAAGTCGAAGCGGTTTGAAAGTAGTTTACAGAACAATAAATCAACTCATTATGTCAACATTCTTATGTTCATCAATTTTTAACAAAAATTCTTCAAGGACTGTTAAAATTTTGTAAAATTTTTGATTATTTTGTATGGGAGCCCCCCCCACCTTTTTGGGCTCGAATTAAAATTTCACGTTGATCGGTTCAGTAGTTTCCGAATATTTTTCGAAGTGTGTTGAATTTTTGGTTATTTTGTATAGGAAAAGGTTCACATTCAGAATGCTGAATTCTCACAAAATCAGTTTTTATAGGTAGCAAACATGCTGTTCTCCTGTGAATGGGTTCAAACATCAGCATCGCCTCAATACACATGCTTTGGCTCGAGGGTTCATATATTTTGCTGAGCCATCAAAGCTAAAAGCAAAACCATGACAAAAGCGGTATGAGCTGCAACAGCTTCTCTACTCAATCGCTTGAGCGAGAGCTTTTTAATCCCTGCTCCTAATCCATTATTAAAATTCTTATATTTGTCTTACTCTCTGGAGCCACACGGGTATGTTTTTTTTTCTTAAAGTTTGATATCTTCCAAATTTTTGATAAAATTTGAAAAATTTTGCATTACCAACGAAAGTTAAACGATTTTTTCATGAAAAAATGTGAATGCATTGGGAAGACCCGACCCGATGAATGTGTAAATTCCCAGGATGCTCTCGGTACCGAGAAAAGAAGCTCACGTGACCACACAAAAAGTGCGTAGGTAACTACCGGTTGTTTTGTATGAATACAGCACCGATTATTGGATCTAGCTAAAAATAGCTCCCCATTTACCAAAAATTCAGGGCGTCTCGTACCTTTGAAGCTACGCAGCGGGATCAATTGCATTTTCCAAAAGCTACCTCAGTATGTAGGTATGTATCAGCCTAGCAAATCGCCATCTGCCGAAACGGTCTACAGTTTCTCTTGCCTTTTTTTTGCTTTCTCGTTGACTTTCTCTTGAAGCGATCTGAAGCAATGAAAGCTCCAGCAGCATCATGGTTCCGGATCGTTTTCGTTACACCGCAAGTAGGTACGGAAGCTCGTCGCAATATAAAATTGGGAACGAGAGCATCCAATAAATCTGCCGACAAACCGAACGTTTTGCGTGGGCGATGAAATTAAACGAGCTTAATAAAAATCTTCCCACCGCATCCCACCGCGCTTTTGTCACTGTGCTCCCCATTTTATTCCGGCTTAGCCATTTTGTTCCAACCGGTTTCCCAAATCTACTTTGTATACTAACCGACTTCTTCCTTTTCCGGGCAAAAGGATAGAGTCTGCGTCAGGGATGTTTATTTTGAGCTTCCATTTACGGACGGACCGGTTTTATTTGGGTACCGAAAAGAGATTAAATCTGGTATCGGTAGTTGTTCTCGGGTTGAAACTGGTGAACAAAACAATGAAAAAAAAGAAAGAACGAACATGCATAGACGTTCTCTGTTGGTGATTACGTGCGTGGGTTTCTTCGGAAAAATGATGATTGAGCACACACTCGGGGGCGTTCATAAATCAAAAAGTCCTGTTGAAAGATTGAAGAAAATTCTAAATTGATCATTTAAAAATTTCCAAACCATCATAAAATACTAGAAAATTTGTAAAACTTCCTAAAAAATCACGAAATAAATCGAAACATCTTGAATCCGTTTTATTTGTAAAAATGATTTAAAATTTCTTAGAGATCAACGCTTAATTTTGCAAGTTGATCTATCACTAATTATTTTGAACTTTTGAAATTTTAAACTAGTGATAAACAAAGAATCGATCCATTCTGCGGCATCCATTATATGCCTCAAGGTTACCGAAAAAAGTTCTGTGGTTTTGCGAAAAAAATCTGACTTTCTGTGAATCAACCCAGATATTCTGTGATAGTTTTCTGTGATGGGAATAGCATTAATTTCATTAAAAAATCATTGAAAATTAGATTTTTTTTACAGTTTACTTAAGAAAAATCAATTAAAATTAACTATCTTATCATGTTTTTCCAAAACAAAGTAAAAAAATCCTAAATATATGTTGTCACAAAAAATATTAGTTTTGAAAAAAATTCATATTTTAGAAAATCTTTGAAATCTGTGAAGATTTTCAAAATTCTGTGTTTTGTGATACAGATTCTGTGATAAATAATGTCTCAAATTCTGTGAAATTATAGTTTTTTCTGTGATTTCGGCAATCTTGATACTAGGTGAGGCAAATATAAATTTGCTGCAGCATTTTTTCTACTTTTCGACAAAAAATTGAGCAGTTTTTGAAAAGAGTTGGAATTGTTTAAGATAAAAAATCATGCTGGAACCAGACAAAATCAGCAAAACTATTGTTTTATGTGTTAGGCATGCTCAGCTTGATGAAATTTGCAAACCTGATCAATGAAAAACTTTCCTAAAGATTTAATGTTTTTAAATTTATCATTAAAAAAAAATTGTTACTCATTCACTGATTGGTGATTTAATCAGACCAATTTGTCATTTGAGCGATTTTTTGAAAATTGTTTACTGTTTTCCAGTCCTGACCTTGATATTTCTCTGGCTTCCACAGCCTTACGAATATGAATAGATAAACTTACAACTTTTACAATAGCAATCGCTAGTACAACTGACTCCCGAATGATCTAGTTATCGATATTGTCATCTGGCTTATTTGGGAATACATGTGCCCAGCGAGCTTATCGAATACCTCTACCAAGTAAGCTTATCGTATATCCCCCTTTTGCCCTACGACTTTATACAACCAGTTGCAGTGCTGGGACTACTCACAAGCACTGGCCCTGTTCTTCTCCCCCTTTATAGGAAGAAACAACAAAAATTATCTTGCATAGATTGCCAATGTGGAGTCTCAGAACGGCCCATTTAAGGTTATTTTCTAAACTGAAGCACAACTCACAATTTCGATAACTAGATATTTCGGAAGTCAGTTGTCCTAGCGATGGCTATAAGAGTTATTAAGCAAACACTAGCGACACCATGCCCTCCATAGAAAAGTTTAGATTAGTTAGGAAGCTGTCGTGGAGCTTATGGAAACGTCAAACATTTACCTGGCATCGCGGATCGCAAATGTTGTGGGCTTGATTATTTATATACTTGAGGCTGTGGAAGCCAGAGGCATATCTAGGATGCCCCATATTCAACGATCATATATGTAAGAAAGTGGCTAAAAATCCTGTTTAATTTTTTTCGATTGAAATTTTTTGCCTTTAAAATCACGGACGCTATAATCAGTCCAGGGACCGCTTCTCAAACCGCGTCCCACAGCTCATTAAAATTCACTAATGATTCCGGAAAGATCAATATAGGGATGCTCCTCAACTGAAACACAAACAAACTGTAACGATTAAGATGAGGAAAAAACCCATGCAGCAGAGATTAGACTGCAGCCTTCAGAAATGGGGAAAATGGCGTACATCGCACGGGTAAGGGATCAAAACACTTTGTTTGTTTGTTTGTTGTTGTTAATATTGTTTGTTTTTTCTGTGATAGGATGCTCCCGACTTTGACTAATGACTTACATAGCTTGTACTTTAGCATTTTGCGGCTGCCAAGATGGATGCTTTCGAATCCGGGAGCAAGGCGAAACGATGAACAAGATATGTAGGTAAAAGTTTTTTTCAGGAGCCTCTTCTCCCCTTCTCTGTATCGAAACTTTGTTGGAGTTGTGCTGGATGATTGCTTCTTATGGTTGATTGCCCGACTAACGGGGCTAATTACTGTGCTTGGAAATCAAATTAGGATGGATTTTGTTTCGGATTTCAAAATCCGTTAAACAGACAGGGAAAACTTAGCAATCACAAAACAAAATATAATCAGTGTCGTGATTTTATGACCCTTAAGAATTTCAATTCAGAGATTATCTCAGACACGTCTGTCGCTCACAAGACTCGATAAATGCCTGATTTTGTTTTGTTTATTTTGTCTTGTGTTGTCAAAATAACAAACGTTGCTATAAAATGTTTTGTAATTTTATTTATCTTCAGTGTTGCCGAATACAACTATTGTTGTATTTTAAGTAAATTGGATTTTTTTTTCTACATATCCTTCACTTCATCTCTACATTCCTTCTCACTTCTATTCTAAATTGAAACTTTTTACTTACCGTTTTTTGTTTTTTTTTAGCAAGATTTAATTTACTAAATCTTTACTCTACATTTCATTTTGAGCAAAAGCTGTTGATTATTTTTTCAAAATATCCTTCCTCTTTATTGTACAATCCATTCTTAGCACATACTTTTCAAATCTATAAAATGTTATTTATTTTCTGCGTTTTTTTCTCCAAAATAGAAACTTTCATTTACCGATTTTTGTTGTTCTCTAAAACAAAATTTTATTTTTCAAATATTCTTCATCTCAAATTCTTCATTCCATTTTAATCAAAGGCTTATCCAATCTGTGTTTATCCTGTTGCTCTGTCTTTGTTTACCAGAGCCGAAACCATCTGAAAATATTTCTAGCATCCTATCAATCTGCGCTTTTCCTATCGCTCTGTCTTTGTTAACTGGTACCGGAACAATCCGAAAACACTCTTGGCAACAAACCTTCCCAATCTGTCCTTTTCAGTCGCTCTGTCTTTTTTACCAGAGCGGGATAAATCTAAAACACTCATAGCAGCAACCTTCCCAACCAAATGACCCAATCCACGCATACAATCAGCGGCAGCAGCGTTGAAAATCTACGCTTCCTAAGCCAATTCCGTCTTTATCCACCGGTAGGCCAAATGAAAACAAACAATCAGCAGCAGCAAAAGTCTTATAAATCTGCGCTTCCTAAGCCTATTTCATCTTTATCCACCGGAAGGCCGAATAAAAACAAGCAATCAGCGGCAGCAGCCTGAAAAATCTGCGCTTCCTAAACCAGTTCATCTTTTTCCACCGGAAAGCCAAATCAAAACAAACTATCAGCACCAGCAGCCTTGAAACTTCTGCGCTTCATAAGCTAATCTCGTCTTTTCTACTGGAAGGCCAAATCAAAATAAACACTCAGCAGCAACAGCCTTGAAATTTTCGCTTCCTGAGCCAATCCATCTCTTTCCACCGAAGCACCAAATCATAACAAACAATCAGCAGCAGAAGCCTGAAAATTCTGTGCTTCCTAAACCAGTTTATCTTTTTCCGGCTAAATGCCAAATCAAAACAATCAGCAGCAGAAGTCCTGAAAATCCGCGCTTCCTAAGCCAATTCCGTTTTTTTCCCACCGGAAGGCCAAATTAAAACAAACAATCAGCATCAGCAGCCTTAAAATCTGCGCTCACTTTGCCAATTTGTCTTTTTATCGGAGGCCGGATCAGAAAAATATTTTCGTAGCAGCAGTTTTAACAATCTGCGTTCCCTGCACCAATTCGTCTTTCTGCCGGAGGCTGAAACAGAAATATTTTTTCGTAGCAGAAGCCTTCAAAATTTGCGCTCTCTGTACCAATCCGTTTTTCTACCGGAAGCCAAATCAGAAACAAAGTTTTCATAGCAGCAGCCTTCACAATCTATGCTCTTTGAGCTTTTTCTACCGACTGCGTCATTGTCGTGATTTTACGATTCTTACGAATTTCAATTCAGAGTTTCACTCAAACACGTCTGTCGCTCACAAGAATAGATCAATGACTGACTTTGTTTTGTTTGATTTGTCTAGTGTTGCCGAAATAACTAACGTTGCCATAGAAGTTTATTTTATTTTATTTACCACCTTCAGTGTTGCCGAATACAACTATTAGTTGATTTTAATAAATTGCATTTATTTTATTAGAGATCATACATGCTTTTTTAATTTGTTTTCGCAATCACTCGCAAATTCATAAAAAAAATTAAACCAATAGCGATTAGCATTGAAATTAACCCTCTACAACCCAAATTTTGTTTTGCTGAAAATTTCACAGAAGCTTAGTTTTATGATTAAATACACACTTTTGTTCTTCAAAAAACTTCATAGATGAGAAAATATTTTTGATTTTTTTTTCAAAAATTTCATAAACACAGGGGCTTAGAAACTTGGCTTTCAGAATTTTCGGTAGTAGTTTTCTCACGCTTCAAGCCATTTCCCTTTGCTATATTTTTGTGTTGCGTTTTGTTAAAACTTATATATAACATCAACTATTCGATACGGTTTTATGGGTTGGGCACTAGATGGTTAATTAATGAGCTACTTACTATAAAAACAAATTGAGGTCTTCATAGATGTAATAAATTAAATTTTCTCAACAAGCGTTTTTTGCTTATCCCTCGAACATGTGTCACGTGTCTCATCTCGAGGCTATGTTGATATGATCGTCATCATCATCATTGTATAAACCATTGGGTGCCCAACATATCATTATTCCCTTTCATATCGTACGACTCCTCAAAGGATCTTCTAATCCTATTTAGCAGCTTGTTTCAATGTGATGGTGATGCTGTACGTATTACCATTATTATGGCGATCAGACCAGCATTTCTCGTGGCACGTCTTAAGCTAGCAGGAGGAAGGCTCATCGCCATATGCATCCCACTCGTCCTTCGATATATCCATAGCCGTCGCTAATAGATTCCGCCTTGAAGTGAACACATCTCCTTACAGGGAACCACAGGGTACGAAGCGATACCCCATAAAGAATGACGGAGATATTTCGTTGTCGTCACTTTCACGGTCTTGTTTGGTTTGTTGTTGGAGCTTCCCCATTCCCTGTGCTTCCGGTCGCTACCAAACGCCGCCATCATCATCATCATCATCATTTTCCTGTGCTGCTCTTTCTATATCTCTATTACACTACTCCACATTCACGTTCACAATACACAGTGAGATGGTCTTTTATTAGCTCTTTATTACTTGATTAATGCCTCTGCTTTTTCGTCACCAATGTTGTCGGTCGGTTTCATTTCGATAGTACCTACGTCGTCTTGCTTCCATAGCACTTTTCTCGAGACAACAGACTGGCTGATTATGCAATATGCTACATACACATGTGTCCCCTTTTGTGTTTGAGGGACACATAAATCCATATACATTAGGGTGTCCCAAAATTGCATAACTTCTGGGAATCTGGGGGCTCACCCTCCAAATGGTAGATTAGGATGTGCCGAACAAACTTTTGTATGGGGCCGACTAAAAAAAATCATGTTTAGAGGTTCCGCAAGCGCGATCTTTAAAAAAAGTCCACTTTCAAAAGATTTGATTTTAAATAAATTCTGGGTCCAAAAATTTCCATAAAATTTATATATTTTATATTTTTCAAATTTTGTTTGAGTTAAAAACTACACGTAAAAAATACTAAATGAACCAAATTTGTATCAAAATGTAAAACTAGCAAGCTATTTTCAAGAGAAAAAAATTTTTTGGTCCAAAAATTTCGAATTCAACTGACCAAAATGTGTACCAAGCGTAGAATATTTTTGATACCAATGCCATCAAAAGATGCGGATTTTTGTGCACTTAAACTTTGCTGAACAAAACATGTGGTTTGTATCAACGTGTGAACAGCTATTCACGATTTAATGCTTAACAAAAATAACAATTTAGGATATTTTTTAATTAATTTATCAAATTTGTCTTAATAAATACCTACTTTAAAATCAAAATACTTGCAAAAAAAGACTTTGATGGTTTAAAGGAGTCATCAGAAGGCCATATGCCGAATTTGAGCAGAATCGGACAACAGGAAGGGGTTGCACTGAATCTAAAGTGTGAAAGGGATTCTGAGACATAGTGTTCTAAAGAAGCATAAAAAACTGGTTTTTCATCATGCATTTTTGTCTTTACCAATCGATTGCTTGATTATGAAGGTTTTATTAAAATTTCAATTAAGACTAACATTTCACCTGAAGACTGCAACTCGATTGGACTTAAAACAAAAAAGTTATGGCTGTTCCAAGATTGTATTTTTGTGGCAAATTGTCGTTTAACACACAATGAGTACTTTTTACTCATTGAGTTTTACAGGACAATTTGTAACCGAAATACAATCTTTGGACAGCCATAACTTTTTTGTTTTAAGTCCAATCGAGTTGCAGTCTTCAGGTGAAATGTTAGTCTTAATTGAAATTTTAATAAAACCTTCGTAATCAAGCAATCGATTGATAAAGACAAAAATGCATGATGAAAAACCAGTTTTTTATGCTTCTTTAGAACACTATGTCTCAGAATCCCTTTCACACTTTAGATTCAGTGCAACCCCTTCCTGTTGTCCGATTCTGCTCAAATTCGGCATATGGCCTTCTGATGACTCCTTTAAACCATCAAAGTCTTTTTTGCAAGTATTTTGATTTTAAAGTAGGTATTTATTAAGACAAATTTGATAAATTAAATAAAAAATATTCTAAATTGTTATTTTTGTTAAGCATTAAATCGTGAATAGCTGTTCACACGTTGATACAAACCACATGTTTTGTTCAGCAAAGTTTAAGTGCACAAAAATCCGCATCTTTTGATGGCATTGGTATCAAAAATATTCTACGCTTGGTACACATTTTGGTCAGTTGAATTCAAAATTATTGGACCAAAAAAATTTTTTTTCTTGAAAATAGCTTGCTAGTTTTACATTTTGATACACAGCTGGTTCATTTAGTATTTTTTACGTGTAGTTTTTAACTCAAACAAAATTTGAAAAATATAAAATATACAAATTTTATGAAAATTTTTGGACCCAGAATTTATTTAAAATCAAATCTTTTGAAAGTGGACTTTTTTTAAAGATCGCGCTTGCGGAACCTCTAAACATGATTTTTTTTTAGTCGGCCCCATACAAAAGTTTGTTCGGCACATCCTTATCTACCATTTGGAGGGTGAGCCCCCAGATTCCCAGAAGTTATGCAATTTTGGGACACCCTAATATACATACACCGCAACCTCAAATGATGTGCCGGAAACGGGTCGACTTAAAGGCTCATCCCCGTCATCAGACTCACACTAACGGGACACCCATCCACAGATCGACGGCAGCATTTTGTGTCCTTCCACTACTGGCATGAATCCAACCGACGATGAAAGGATACAACGTTTCACATTTTTCTTCGTTGATTGATTCGTTGTCGTTTTGTGTTTTTTTTTTTTTGTTAAACGATTTTTACTTTACCTTGGAAATACTTGACAACCAAAATGATCTGAGTTACAAGTTATGATGAACTCATTTACAAATCATAAAATGCTTTGTTCAGTAAATGAAGCCGTGGTCTCAACGGCCGTTTAGGTCCCCAATTAAGACCAATAACCGCAATTATTGTGGGTTCCTAATCATAGCAACAAATTGGTGGTCGATTTTGCCTCAGTACTTAATATGGCTTGTGCTACTTTTTTGAACGGTACTGTATTGAACGGACTTCATCAACGGAATTGTGTAAAAAAGCCTTAAAAATCCGACGTTAGATTTGGTTTTCATGGAAGACTCAATCTTGAACAGCCCAGTTATTGAAGCAAGTGATGCCGTTATACCAATTGACGTATACCATCCTCCGCTTGAGTTCATCCTTTCATTTCCGAGTCCGGTCACCTTTGTAGAGGCTTTCGACCCATCTGCGCGTGACTTCCGTAGTGCTAATTTCGATCTCATGAACCTTTTTCTATCTTAAGTGGATTGGACAAACCTCCAAAGATGTACTCTAGTCTAGATGAAGCCGTGAAATCATTCTGCGCAATTATGGAGGATGTTTTTGAGAAATCTGTGCTCATGGCTCGACCTCCACTCAGACCTCCCTGGACTAGTTCTTGTTTAAAACGATTGAAACAGCTGCTTTATTAAAATGAAACTTATCGATGCTACAGAGTGCGGTAACTGGTGTGGCATAACTTTGATCTGTACAACCCTCAAAGTACTCTACAAAGTGATCCTGAACAGGATCCAGGAGAAAATCGACGCTACACTCCGACGGCAACAAGCTGGATTCCGAACCGGACGATCATGTGTGGACCACATCACAACGCTACGAATAATACTGGAACAAATCAACGAACTCCAGGACTCTCTTCTGCTGGTGTTCGTTGATTTCGAAAAAGCATTCGACCGACTGAACCACGAAAACATCTGGGCTGCTCTTAGACGACGAGGGGTCCCAGAGAAACTAGTCCATCTCATCGAAGCACAGTACGAGGCATTTTCGTGCAAGGTCTTGCACGACGGTGTCTTGTCCGAGCCAATCCCGGTAACTGCTGGAGTGAGACAAGGATGTATTCTATCACCGCTACTTTTTCTAATCGTAATGGATGAGATTCTGATTGGATCGATTGACTGTGCACCGAACCGAGGATTGCCGTGGAATCCTTCAGCAATTGAGCAACTGAACGACCTTGACCTGGCAGACGATATTGTTTTGCTCGCCCAAACACAACAAGACATGCAGAGCAAAATCGACGACCTCACCGAAAGCTCCAAGGCAGCAGGTCTCAAAATCAATGTCGGAAAGACCAAGTCGATGGAAATCATCAACACAGAAAATCGTTCCAATTTCGTGGTGTCTGGACAACAGGTTGAGACAGTAGAGTGCTTCCAGTATCTTGATAGCCAGTTTACGCCTGATGCCCGATTTGCGTTTGCGAGTCTCCGAAACATCTGGCGCTCACGCCAGATCTCTACAAACTAAAATCCGAATCTTCAACTCAAACGTTAAATCCGTATTGCTGTACGGGTGTGAAACTTGGTGCACATATGCGGTGACGACGCGAAAACTGCAAGTCTTTGTGAATCGCTGCTTGCGGAACATCATCCGCGCTTGGTGGCCTGGCAACTGGATCTCAAACGTTGAACTTCATCGCCGGTGTCATCAAAAGGCGCTAGAAATCGAGATTCGGGAACGTAAGTGGAGATGGATCGGGCACACGCTGCGAAGAGATGAAAACGAGATTTGCAGAGAGGCGCTTGACTGGAATCCAGATGGGCATCGAAGAAGAGGCAGGCCCAGAAGCTCGTGGCGGCGTAGTCTTGCCGCTGAAATCAGCACAGTTGACGAGAACCTTAGCTACCGGATCGCCAGCAGTGGAGATCTTTTATCTAAGCCCTATGCGTCGGTCAATCGGCGCCGGACCCTTAGGTAGGTAGGTATCGATGCTACCAGACAATATCGAATCTACAATCAATTATGCTATCGCAGTTATGTGAATCGTACTCAAAGTGAACTTCGTCAGAACCCGAAAAAGTTTTGATAGTTCGTGAATATTTAACAAACGGAAAGAATTCGGTCTACCTGCGGAGGTACATTAAGATGACAATATCAGTTTCTTGCCACCTGGAAAAGATCCTTCATGAGCCCAATGACATCGCTAGCTGCCTGCTCGAAGGTCTTAGAGGGAATTGTCAACGATGTTGTGTTTTCGGACAATCAACACGGATTTTTACCGAAACGTTTGGTTTCGTCAAACCTGGCAGTGTTCACATCATTCTACATATCTAATTTGGATCGTGGCAAACAAGTCGACGCAATTTACACGGACATCACTGCGGCATTTGACTCAGTGAATCATTTAGTTTCACTTTAAAAGTTAAAACGCATGGGATTATCTGAGAGATTATGAGCCTGGATCAGAAGCTACTTAACCAATCGTCGTCCTGCTGTTAAAATCGGATCCTCTGAATCTCCAGGTTTCATCCCGATTTCAGGGGTACCACAAGGAAGTAATTTTGGCCCTTTATTGTTCACCCTGTTCTGTAATTATATTAACATGCTGCTTGTTGGATGCGGAGTACTCATGTACGCCGAAGATTTGATTTTTTTTTATCGTTAACAGTTTGGCAGATTGTCAGATATAACAGCGATTCCTCGATACGGGTGTAAATTGGTGTGCTGTCAACTTACTGGCCTTAAGCGTTTCTAATGCCATATTCGTTTTCATTCTGGTGGTGCACCGGTAGTGCACCAAGTGCTGTCAAAGCGTTTTTTTTATATGAAGATGACAGCAGTTGGTGCACAACCATCTTTCCACCAGATGAAAACGAATATGGCATAAGTACTGTAGCATAACATTTGGACGCAAGAAACTTCCATTTTTGTACGACTACAATATCCAGGGCGAATTTCTTCACGTAGCTAACAGCGCTCGAGTGCGGTCGATTTTTTCTGCTGTCGGGTGGAGCCGCCGCGTCGCCGGTTAAAAATTGAGGGGTTGTGTTTCTCTGGATAAAAGAAAATATTTATGGAGCGCATTCCAATTAAAAGATTGTGCAATACTTTTCTTAATCGAAAATGGAATGATTGAGAAAATATTCCAAAACAGTGTGCTCGAATAGGGAATTTAATTTTATCAAAATGGCGGTGTCGTGGGCAAACTTCTCGGTTTATGATGCGAAGCTGAATTGATGCACAACTTACAAGTGAAGAAAAATGGTGATTCAAATCATCAAACAGGGCATAGTGCTGGGAGTGCTTTTATGAGATGATGATAGATGAGTTGCTTTGGCTGTTCTGTCATTGGGTGATTGGTTTTGTGGTGTTTTCGGATTTGAATGAAGAAATGCGAGAAATGTAATGCGGGGTTAAAAATAAAATTTGGAAGAAAAATTTTCGATTCGCCACCCGCACTCACATCATTGAAGTCCCGCCCGGCAGCTAGCGTCACTGATTGGATGAGAAGCAACATTTCTGGAGAGCGCGGATAAAAACCCGGTGAGGATATTCCATGTTGTTATCATACTATCTCTTTCCATATTTCTTTAATATTACCAGTTTTGCATCTCACTCACCCATTCATAAATATGTCAGATGTATCATCAGCAGTCATCATAATAATCATTCATAATGAAATTTTCCCTAGATGAGAGCGAAGAGCATATGAAAGCCAGCGAGCGACGTTTGATAAACTGATCTCACTTCTCACTCTCTCACGATTTCAGCTGGCCGTGGCCGTCGCTGTAAAATGGTAATGTTGCATATGTTTTCCGCGAAAATGAATATCTTTCTGATTAATTGCTACATGGAATTTGGCAATATCTTCTACCTAAACCTCTGAGTGGAGTGCAGAGGTTTACTAGAAGTTGGTCGGGTTTGCGTAGGCGCATACAGAGCTTTGTTCAATGATGTGATCGCAATATTTACTTGAGCTGAACAACAATTGAAAGCATTGGCATAATTTTATTGAGATTGTGCTTTCTTCGAGATTCTAAGATTTTTTTTCATTTCTTTTAAATAATTCAAATTATTTTTACTGTAATGCCGCAAAATACGATTCAACATTTTGAGTTTTCAATTTATTACTAAACTTTTGTCACTTATATATTATTTGTTTAAACAGGAACCTAATAACACTTCTTTTCAGGTATAAGGTAATTGTTTTTTAATATATTATTTTGAATTTTAATAATTTATACATTTGCATATTGGGGACTGGGAACCAGAGGGAATGCATCTGGGGATAACCCGTAGAGATTATTGCAAGCGGAGTGGTAGCCAACCATTGCAGGTTTCTGAGGGTTGGATGCCTTCCCTCGACGAACCATCGGCCGTGGAAGCCCTCGGGCCAACCACACAGACATAGGCAGGACCTTGCTACCGATGGGGGAACCATACATACATACATACATACTACAATATCCAGGGCGAATTTCTTCATCATGTTGATCAAAAAAAGGACCTTGGCGTTGTTTCGGATAGTCATATGACATTTAAGCGTCACTACTGTGCTACACTTGAAAAGGTTAACCTAATAAAGAATTTACAGATCTTGTTTGCCTACGAGCACTGTATTGCTGCCTCCATTCAATATTAGAATCTGCAAATATAACGTGGTGGCCATTTGAAGCTACATGGTTAGCGCGTTTTGAAGCGGTTCAACGGAAATTCGTTCGTTTTGCTCTGCGTGATTTACCGTGGGATAATCCTCGAAATCTGCACACCTTATGCACAACGTTGCGCTTTGCTTGGCCTTCACACGCTGATCGCGGATCGCCATTTCATCGGTCAATCACTATTTGTGGCAAAAATTATCAGAAACGAAATCGACAGTTCTTGGATACTCTCCCGCTGTAATAGCATTTATGCCCCAGAACGAGTTCTGCGAAATCGTGACAGGATTTCACTGGAATCGAGAAATACACGCTGTGGCAGCAACGACCAAAAATCAGCTTCTTACGCCATTATGCTCTCTTTGACTATAATGTTTCAACTGCAGCATTTAAACGCTTGATCGAATCTAACATAAGTAACCGGTTAAGAAACAACTCATTAAGTAGAAAACTCTGAATGGACGTTTAGGTAGACCTAGATAATGTATGAGCAATAAAAAAATATGTTTTCAAATTCAACATCAGAACGTTTAACATTTCGTGACTTTGGCTAAGTGTATATTAAGCTTGCAGATTGCCCGGTTTTTCCGAGTTTGCCTGGATATTCAATACGAAATTTGGGGAAAAAAAATTCACGCCAAATAAATCCAAAATAAAACAAATTGTTTCGTAAAAATGTTTTATTCATGCCACCAAAAGGAAATTTTTTAGCAAGTTTTATAAAAACAATCATGAAAGGTGTTTTGGAAACCTAAAATGCGATGTAAAATCTGCTGATGAGTTTTGATGAACAAAATTTTTTTTAAGTTTTTTTTCTTGATTTCTGTTGAGTTTTTACTGGGATTTGACCAAATTGGCCTGGATTTTCGGTTGACCATTTCTAATCCAAACGCTTGGATTTTGACAGATTTTTAGATAAAATAGCCTGGATTTGTCCAGCCCGGATACGAGCTGAAAAAGTTGTGGCAACCTTACTGTATATGACATATCAAAAACAGAATAAATGTATGCATTTTTCCATAACCTTCCATACTTTCAAGTTCAAAGTACAAACAAGTTAGATAGGAATAAGTCATAATAAGCAATTTAACCATTTTAAGTTAGTTCACTTGGTGAAATGCTAATTTTGAAAAGTCTACGGAGTTTTATTCACACTGAGGTTTTAAATACCATCAATTCAGCCACAGATCATGGCACAAAGGTAACGTGTTCATTCATCTTTCATCTGGAAGGCTAAAGTTCAATTCTTCAAGCATCCAAATTTTTTAAGTTTAATTTTCATTAAGAGTAGAGGCAATATTAAAATACTAATTTTAGGAATGTTATAATTTAAATTTAATTATAAAATGAATGCTTTATTTGTCTAGAAATACTTTTTTTTTTAAATTGTGGTCTCGTTTCAATGCTGAACAGTCTTCTACCGAGTTTCGACCATGGTGAATTTGAATCTAGTATGGTGGTCGCACATGCCAAATCGCACGTTCAGCCATATTGAAATAAGTTTTGACAGCTAGCTGAAGTGTTTACGAAAAAGGGGGTCCAGGGATGCCAAGTGTTTGAGATACAAAATCAAAGAAAAAAAATCTATGTATGTCTGTACATGTCCTAGACCAAAGATCAAAAGATTTAAAATCTAATTGGGTTTTAGTTTATTTCCTTAATTACAATATACTTCGCCCTTTTCAGATGCTCCAAAATAGCTGTGATCAACCGTGATAATAGGAAGGATCTTTTAAGGGTGCACCAAACAACCATATTCCTAAACCGGATGTTGCTTGTCCGATCGATGGCATCAAGGTCAGACTAAGAGTGTTCACCACCGAAGCGGCAGCCGTGGCTACATCATGCACTACGACACTGCCACCGGTTCCCTCGTTCAAAAGGGGCAAAAACTTCATCTGGTTTTCCCAAATGATACCCATCAGATCCGATACTCGATTGGATCTTCTGGAGCAGCTGTTTCATCTCGATGAAGATCAGATGTTCCAGCAGGAAGGCCAGCCGCTTCTCGGACGTAAAATGTCATACCTCGCCATGTTTCCGTCAGAGTCAATGGCTTTCTGCTGCTTTCAGACAGCTCTTGAAAGAAAATAGTGTTGAATAAGCATAAATCTGTTATAAGTAATGGATAAATAATGTTACTCACTGATACCGACAAAATTTGCACCGTCGTCTATTGGTTCAACGTCTTCCAGCTTTGCTTACCTGCCCGGAACTCAGCCGGAAGAATTTTTTCGCTTCTATGGATTATATTTGCAAACACATGGCGAAATCTATATCTGAGCAATATATGGATGATTGGCAAAACTCTGAGTTTTACAAAAATCAGAGCACCTGGCATCCCAGCCAGCCAGCCGCCCAGCCAACAGCCAGCCACCCAGCCAACAGCCAGCTGTCAAATTTCGGCTGCGTTTCGCCCCCACCACCGCATCCAACCCTCGTCTACTTTTTGCCAAAGTGAGACCACCATATCTAGATTCATCATGGTTTCGACTACGTGACAAGGTTGCCGAAAATTGTTTTGTGTATTTTATAAATAAAATTTGTTATGCGGTGATTTAACCTCAAAATCCTGTGATGGTTTTCTGTGACACTGTTGTCATGAAATTTATAGAAAAATCTAGTCAAATATTCACAAATTTAATCGTATTTTAATCATTTCATTGGAATAAGTAAATTTGCATAAGAAATGCAATAATATTTCATGATTTAGATTAAAAGTATGAGGTTTTTTTTTTCAAAAGTATGTACAAAATGTAGATATTCTATAAGTTCTGTGAAGATTTTTAACATTATGTGATCTCTGACATCTCTGATTCTGTGACGAAAATTCGAAAATGTTCTGTGAAATTACAGATTATTTTGTGACTTCGGCAATCTAGCTATGAGAAAGTATGAAAGTATCGACAAGAAGTTAAATCTTGAGATGAATAAAATGCAACAGAATTTAGAAGCTTTATTCAAGGCTGAATAAGCTTTCAAGTGAAGTTCTATGGAACTTTCGATGACTTGAGTATTTGATAAAAGTTCTGGTTTTCCTAAAGAATATAGAGCTAAAAAACGCCACCGACTTAATAGTCTCGATTTTATTGGCATGGATGGAAGCACCAATAATGCAAAGCATTTTTTAAGATGGTACAAAAATCTAAATTCTGCACGAAACCAAATCTTAAGATCTCAGGAATAAAAAGAAAAAAAAACTTCAAAAGATCAAAAGATCGGATCGAAAACAAACCGATTTAATCGTTTTTTCCAAGGCTGAAGAATCGATCCAAAAAATTGGAAAATTGAGTTCAAAAGATCGACCAATCCTATTTATTCATAAATTTCGTCGAAACTGAAACAACCCCGAGGGAAACTGTATAGAGTTAAAAATATGTCCGATTTTCGTTTGTAACGCCCTCGAATCTTATCCTTCAGTTTAATTTTCTGTCTTTATAGCGTTTTGAGATGCCACTCAACGAACTGCAAAACGATATCGATAAACCAACTTTTAACGGTCGTCATGGCAAAAGATGAATCAACGTATTCGACGTCCCAACATTTTCGCTTTATACGAAAAAAAAGCTAAATTTATCGATTTTCCCAACGTATTTTAAAGTGCTTGTTTTCGGCAGCTTCCGCACGCAATTAAAACCAAACTGTAGCAATTCGTATTTTCGAAATTTCACCTCAGGTTCGTCGCAAGAAATATAAACCTGATAACTCTGAGATTTGGCTATCACCAATCGGCCAAGAAAGCAACAAATTAAATTCCCATCCCTATTTACTAACTAGCATTTTAGTGGGCAACTTTTTCCGTTAATTGATTCACTCAGGGGAGCTATCAATGACTGCTGGTGCTATTAGTTTCTGAAGGATGGAAGATTGATCCGTCTGTTGAGAAGTAACCAACCTCTTATCCGCACAGAAGAAAATGATGATGATGATGGCGATGATGCTGATAATGCCTATCATGATGCTGATGAGTTAACTTTTGCGCGCCGCAAGATGAATCGCATTTCGAGTGTGTGTGATTTTTTTTTCTGCACTGCCGGGAATATCCCAAACTATACATAACTCGGAACTCGGAATCATTGGAAATTTACTGTTATTTCGTTCACAAGTGAGGATGGGGGCGGCTGCAAAAGTTCGGTCTTTTTGCCAGCAGAGTCAGCAATTCCGATCCGATGGGATCCTAAATCAACAGTTTCCCGGGACTAATGAAAAAATAAACCTTCGGCAGTGTTATTCCATCAGTAGCAGTAGCATACAGGTGCCGGTTTTAAGGTTGGCTTTTGGGGTTTTGAGCTGTTTGAACGACCCACTGAGTCGGTCGGCAGACGTATTTGTTTTAGCATCGAAAAGTTTTCGGAACCGTTAACCTTCGGGTTAGCAATAAACTGTTATGAGAAATAGTTCAAAACAAAGTTTAAAATCACAATTAGAATCTGAAACATAGGATCAACAGTTCCACAACAACTCTGTAAAACATTAATTTCACATTTGAACATTCCTTAAAGGGTTGATAAGCTCCTGATTCCATTCCTCGCAGCAAAGGATGAATCGGAAAACTCGCTCAGCCGTAATCAAACCAGTTAGCAGAAGTCAGAACAAAAGTCCCAAATGGACCAAGATTTTTTTTTCAGAAATTGATTCCACTGTTTGCGTTCTGCCACATGCGCTTGTTTATTTTCCAATCCGGTTGATTCCCGAGCCCAGTGACCGTTTCCGCTTAAATCGGGGTAGAAGAAGTAGCCAGCAAATTTTTCCGGCAGCAACAAATGCTACACGCATCAACAGGGGATTTTTCTCCGACCACTTCCCTCGACCATTCCGGGAAGAAAATCAATTTCCTCGGCTTATTTTTTGTTATCTCTGCCTCTCTATCTCGCTACTTCATTTCTAAAAACAGGAAACAGACAAAATAAAAAAAAAACAATCCGGATGAGGAAATTGGCCGGTACAAACAGGGTACAGGGTACTGGGTTCTCCGGGTTGAATTTATTTCCCAATTGTGCTGTTTTTGGGAGCTCTCTCTCGTTCTTCCGGTGGGTTTGTGTTTTTCTTTCCCAGGAACGTAGCAGTTTCTGCTAAATGTTGTTTAAACGGGTGTTCATTATAAAATTAGAGATATTTCAATACCTTTCTGTAACATAAATAAAGAGCTTAAAATTTTTCTTTTCTTGAAGCGGGTCATACACTACACCACTTTTGTGCAAATGCGATGAAATTCGATGAAATTCTTTCGCTGTGAATCGGTCGGGATCGAAATATTTTGTACAAACTACCTTCTGTGGCATGCTGTATGGTGCTGTTTGTACAAAATTCAGGTCATTTACTCAACCCTAGCTGGGGTGGAGGTCGTTTTTTGTTGTTGCTGTTTCTGTTTTCGCCAGCAATCGTTTGTGTTCGCGCGAAGTTTGTTTGTATCGTGTGTGGGCGAGAAATCTTCGTGGAGTCATCGAATTTGCACACGCCATTTGTGGCCCGCTTAAACGGGTGCTCATTAAAAAATGAGAGATATTTTAATACCCTCTTTTAACATAAATTAAAAGCGTAAAATTTTTCTTTTCCTGGAAGCATGACCCTCTTGTTTCCATATAAACTTGCTTTTTAAGCGGGCCATACATTACACCACATGTGTACAAATGCGATGGATTTCGATGAAATTCTGCAGATACGATTTGCACCGTGTATGGTACTGCTTGAAAGAACGCGCAGTCGGTTTGAGTAAAATCGGTCGGGAGCGAATTTTTTGTGTATGGTGCTGCCTGTACAAATTTCAGACCATTTATTCAGCCCCATGTGGAGGTGCTTTTTTTTTCGTTTTAGTTGCTGTTTTCGCCAGCAATCGTGTCCGATCACGCGAAATATGTTTGTATCGTGCGTGGGTGAGCATAGAATCAGAAAGTCGCCGTGGAATCATCGAGTTTGCACACGCCATTTGTGTAATGAATGTATAGCGGCCTTTACACCGCATTTGCACAAATTCTATGAACCATGCCATGCCATACCCTATGCCACAGAGGGTTGTCTGCACAAAAAATTTCGATCCCAACCGATTTTACTCAAACCGTCAGCGCGCTCAGTCGAGCAGTGCAATACACGATGCAAATCGTATTCGCTGCGACCGAATTTCATAAAGTGATGAGATGTAGGGGAAAGGTTTCCTAAATGGGCCTATCGGGTTAAATGACCCTACGGCCGTTTGACGAAATGGCTGGCAAGACAACATATCCAATCAATGCATTTTGAGGGTGATACGCTTTGAACATAAGGCAAGAAAGAATTTTATGAATAAACCAACTCAAAAAAATTTAAAAATTCATACAAGGTTTTGACACCTTTTGATGTAATATTTTGACTTTTAAAAATTATACGTAAAGAAGGTCAAAACAAAAAGTTGGGTGGTTTTTGTTTCTTGTTCAAATGAACCATAAAAGTAAAACAAGTTTAAGCTTTTATGATGGTTTCATAATGATGGGAAAGTGGAATAAGAGAGTGTTTTTGTATGCCCCCATCATGTTTGTAAAATGCCACTACCCTTAAATAACAGGTTAAATAGAATAAATATATGATTTTTATCATTAAAACTTCAAATATAAGCTCTAATTAACATCTTAAGAGCAAATCGAAGATCTCAAAACAGATTTGATAAAATTTATCTTATCAATGAAATTCCTCCATATGATGGCAACCCTAAATTTTGTTTATTCCATAAAGTTATAAAAGACATAGATTTTTATAAAACTTCAGCTTTGTCGTATGAAAGTTATCAGTTTCTAGCAATTCCAATAAAATTATACGGAAGTATTGCAAAAGAAACAGAAATTTTACCTTAAACATAAATAGGCGCGTTTAGCCCGCACGGTTTGAGGTTCGGCAATTTTGACAACAGTTATAATAAAATCAATTTCTCAAAAACGGAAGGAGATTTCAACAAAAAAATTACTCCAATATATAGAAAACAGATGTCTGCTCATGTGTATGTAGTTTTTGTACACATATTCAAAGTCATATTTGATTAAATCAGTATTCTGCTTAATAGGCGCATATAGCCCGCTCCTCCCCTATGGCCTATGTTCCCTATAGACTCGAAAACTACGAAACCGATCAATGTAAAATTTTGTATGTAAAAGTATTTGGGGTCATAGATGGTTTTTAAAATACTTTCAAACTGCTCCGACTTAAAGGAGAGGAGGCTCCCATATAAAATGAATGGAAATATGACACAATTCGAACAATTTTCGAAAACTTCTGAGCCAATCAACGGTAAATTTGATGTGCAGCCGTATTCAAGACCGAGAATGGTTTTTATAATACTTTCAAACCCCTCCGAATCCAAAAAGAGTGGCTCCCATACAAAATTTACAAAAATTTGACAAAATTTTAACAATCCTCGATTTTTTGATTTTTTTTTTTTTTTTTTTTTTTTTGTTTCGATTATAGTCGTTTTACCATCTTTATGGCATTCGCGACTTTATCAACGGTGCAGTTGGCGGATAGTTATTGAAAAACTCATCCGGTACAACTGTGTTCGATGTTTGCTCTTGGGCTCGAACTCGCGGATATCGGCTCAGGAGACAACAGACATGCCAACTGAGCTATATCACAAGCCCTCGATTTTTTGATAAAAATTGATAAACGTAAGCGTTTAGATATAATGAGATGATTTATTGAATTGACAAATAAGTTTGGACAAAATTAGATGATATATTGATAGACGCTTTCCATTTTATTGATAGACACTTACATTGAAAATTCGTAACATACATATTAATAACTAAACTAATGTCTTAGTGTTTTAATAAAGTTAGGCACACTTTTTGATTATGTACAAATTATCCTGTATTTGAATACTCCTCCCTGTGAATACCATATAAATGGCAAAATCGCTGCAGCACTTATTCCTCGATAAGTGCATTCAGGAACGTTTTTTTAGTTTGCTTTTGAACAATGTAGAAATTTTATTTAAAAGGAAGATTATTTTAAATGATGGTATTTAGCATTTTTATTACTTTAATCTATCAATTTCATATTTTTATTCACTATCTTTTGCGCTCATTCTTGTTTATTTTGAAAATAAATCAATTCTGAGGTAACTATGGTAACGCACTATGGGAGATTAGCATACAACCAAGCGGACAAACATATTTCCTAATGTTTTCAACAATTTGACTGCCATTTCTTTTTTGTAACGATCGTAAGATCATAACAAAACATTTTACGATCTCTTTTGTATTTGTATAGAAATTGACGCCCAGCAAACATTTTTGTAGCTATAATTCTCAACAATTACGTTTCATATACATTATAGAATGATCATATAAAACTCGCAGAAACAGCATTTACCTGCCAAAGTGGAGGAGATACATACTTATTTTCAAAACTGGCTTAAGCAATAAGAACTATACGAATCGGACGATATTCGACACCTTATTCGTAATAAACTAAGCACAATTGTCTTCAGACTCTGTAAACATGGCGGTATTTTTATTATATTTGGTTTAATCCGACTCCAATGAGATCGTTTACTTATTTGGTAGAAATTGCGATTTGCTGTGCCATTGTTAACGACTTGAACTAGCATTTCTAATGCGAAACTATATGTTTGCAGGGCGTTTACAACAATATATTGTCCGTAGAAGTGTTTTGTTATCAGTGGCCCAAAATTTGCTTTTTGATCTTTTTTCAGTTATATTTATTTTTTGGAATTTTTCTTAATTTTTCAATGTCTTAAGAATGGGAGAATTTTGAATTATTAGTTTTTTCTTAAACAAAGTGTTAACTTTCTATTAAAATTTTAGTTGAAATTTTTATCCGGTTTTTGTCCACGTGATCTCCCGTTATGTAACACAGTGAGATGTTTTGTTGTTTTTTTCTATTTTTCTCTGCTACTTTGATCATGAGGTTTGACAGCTGTGCGCAAGTGGCGACTCCTCTTGGAAAATTAGGTATTCGGTCTCCCAGAAGACAAGCGAGAATCAGACTGCTTAGTAGGCCAGAGGTTAATTCAAAGGTGTTTTATAATTGAGAATATTGTAGAGGATAGATGAAATAAAGATAATGGATTGGAAATAAATGAATATTAACCTTGGATTAAAAGAAACACACACATTTTATAGAAATTTTAAACAGGTTATAAAACAACGATTGAATAAGCTTCGTAGAATTATCGTGCATACTTAGAATGTGTGAAAATGTTCAAGCGTGCGTGAGCAGGAAAAAAAGTCAGTTGATTCGCGGCTATTGATTAAAACTGATGTGTTTTCGGTTATTTTGTGACTGTGATGAAATTGAAGTTATGGAAAAAATACAAGTGACTCAACCGGCGAATTCGACAAATATGACGGCTTAGAGGGTGTTATTTATTTGAGATTTTTTTTTGTAATATTAAAAAGGTCGTAAGCCGTAGCCGTCGTCTATAAAGTAAAGTCAATCTTAGTCTTAGTAAAACAGACGTTAGTCGGGCGACAGCCCATGGCCGTCGAAAAGAAATATGAATTGGAAATAAAAATAAGATAAATAATATTAACCGGGTTTCGCCCATGGCATCCGATAGTAAGCCGGGCATTAGCTCATGACCATCGGAAGAGCAATGGATAAGCGAGGATCAGAATAATAAAATAAATGTCATTGAAACATTGACTAAGGGGAGAATGTGGCAACCTAGTGTATGCCATCTTTGCTTTCTCACCATTAGAGCCATGTATGAGAAACAAGCTCGTAACATCAGCGATAGCAATCGCTGGAATAACTGAGCTCTCAAGTATTTAGAGCTCGAGCATGAAGCTCGCGATGAATCCAGAAAATGAGCCGCCCCGAATACCACAATTAGAATACAAATTACACAAGTTTTTTGGATGCTGAAACGTACTCATAGGAATATTATATTTTACTAACCTTGCTAGAAGCATGTGTCCGTTCCTCTTGAGATTGTGGATCATCGTCTGCAAAGAAATTTAAAAAAAATTTGATGAAATACTTAAAACAGAATATGCATAAAAATAAAAAAAAAATAGTATTACAAATAATTAAACACCACACAAGCTGGAGAAAATTACTTCTTCCCTTTGAAATAAATACTAGATTTTTTTTTTATATTTTATCCCTATTCACCCTACTTTGAATGATAAGATCAACATACATCTGAGAACAAACCGTCTGAAAACAGAATTTTCCCCTCAAAATTTAAAAAAAAAATCACTCCACAGCTAAGAAACTTGTGGGATCACAAACAAAGTTGCAGCAAAGAATGCAATTAGGAAATCATAAATTGTGAGAATTCGGCTTCACACCAGCAGCTGCTTCGACGATTGTTGCTCGAGGGCACCCTCGGGCGGTTTTCCACAAAAGCGCTGTTGAAATGTAGGTACTGCTGCAGTGTTGCAGTTGGTTTTGTTGTGAGCTTTTCTTCCACCCCAAGGGTTAGTTTTAACAACCCAAGGTAAGACACTAACAACAGATGTTCTATTTTTAATTAAGTGTTTCAGCATTCTTAGTGTCGTATTTAGCAAGTTTTAGTTTTCATCTGAAAAAGAAGAAATGGTGTAGGTGGATGGGAATTCATTAATGCAGTTTAGGAAAGATTTTTTTTTTTAAGGATCGAAAGGAATGTAAAAACATTCGAGCAGCTTCTTCATTTTCCCGTCGAGAATTGCCAATTGCCAAGTTTAAGCAAGGTTTTGCTTTCTCCGGCTCATGGCACAAAGAACCGCTGCCGGGCTGGAAAGCACTTCATCAAAATCACAGATAGAATTTAATCTGCTCTGCAAACACTGAACCTCTGGTTTATTCATCCGTGCTCGAGATGAATGGATTGCAATAAAATATCCAACAAAGAGAATGCGGAATCCGAAGAAAAAGGAACTGCATCTGCTTTCATGGGGATTCAACGATCCATCAAGTCTCTCACCCAACCGACTCACCGGGACGTTCCGAGTTTGGCACGTTCAAAAGAAAAAGTTCAGGTGCCCTCCCCACCACCTCGTTTTTCAGTTTTCAACCACCCACTTCCTTAGCTTTTTCAACACAGTCATTCAGTGTTTGATGGTGGTCTTTTGGAGTGTGTAAATCTTTGCCATTGAAGCTTTGCACCTTTTGGCTTCGACTCGGGGCGAATTCCAGTCAAACAGTTTTCACTCTCTGTTGCGTTAAGTGAAAATGTCTGTTTCGTGGAATTGACTTCAGCGGATGATTTTTTTTGCTGTGCACTTTTATACCGATCTCAAGTTCTGTCTTCTTCCGCTGCTGGCGCTTCACCTTCGTTGACTTTGCTCCGGCTGGCGGTTTTTCAGATTTCAAATAGATGAAATGAAATATGCTAATGCCGGTTGATTGACGGTTTTCTCAAGGTTTTCTCTCTGTGTGTGTGTGTACACAAGGAAACTTTTATTTTCCTTTTTTCGCGAGAGTAAGTTTGCTGAAGAAGCCCTCACTCTTGCTAAGTAAGCACGTGACGAATGATTTTAATTTATGTACTTAGCCCAGGGATTCTTATCCTGGAATTGGTAACCAAGATTTTCCCTGCACCGCAAAGTGTTTTCGAAAACGCTCCCTCGAAACTTCCATTCTATTTACAGCGTTTTCAGAGGATAGTTCTATCGATTGGATTGAAAAAGTAACCCCAAAAACAATTTTATTTAATCAACCGTTGTGTTGCCATTCGAAAAACATCTAAGATATCAGAAAATTCTAGCTTATGATTTGAAACTTGAAATCCGAATATTGCCCGGAAATCTAGATTTTAAAATTGTGTTTTGTTCTCTACTTTTCTAGATACATTGTATTCATACTGTGTTTAAGCCTGGATGTAGGCACTGCTTGCTGTCGGTCGGGAAGAAATCGCTCCCTTCCTGTTCTAGGAACATGTTACATTTATTATTATTTGCAATTTACATTTCAATACTATAGAGAACGAATTGGCAAACCTTTTAGTTTCTACCCATTCTTGCACTAAAAAACAACAACCGTGTAAGTAAAGGAAAAGAGAAAACCGGCGAATTTTGCCAAAAGAAGGTGGCATCACTACCATTAGAGACATTTTGCCAAAAATAAAAGTTGGCATCACTAAATACCATTAGTGATACAGCAGTTTCTGGGAGCGGTTTTTCCAGCTTGCTACTAGGATTGACCCGGGAAGTGTCCTCTTTCTTTCCCCTTTCGGCCAGCCGAAGATGCAACACCACCCGAGTAGTGTATCATTTATTTTGTGCCAGTGAAATCGTGCGGGATATTTGCCTTCTAAAATAGCATTCGGTGTTTCTGCAGGAGGTGAACCAAATAAGAGGCTAAATTCCATTGTGTCTGGATGACGAATCTCAACCTTAGGAAGTCGCAATCATATTCCAGAGGAAGCAAGAGCTTTTCATCGAAGTAGCCAAACGAAATTTTCTACCTGAACAGGGCGACACAATTGCTGGCCGAAGGCGACAAGCTCTTCGATCAAGAAGAGAAACCAGTTTAGGACCTCGGTCCAGTTTAGGATTTCGATCCAGTCTAGGACTTCGGTCCAGTCAAGGCATAGTTACCAGTCGAGGACTGCGGTCCTATTGAGGAATTCGGTACAGTTTAGGACTTCGGTCCAGTTAAAGGACTCGATCCAGTCGAGAACTTCGGTCCAGTCTAGGACTTCGGTCAAGGCAAAGTTGCCAGTCGAGAACTTGGTCCAGTCGAGGACTTGGTTCAGTCGAGAACTGCGGTCCAGTTAAGGACTTCGTTCCAGTCAAAGCATAGTTGCCAGTCGAGGACTTCGGTCCTGTCGAGGACTTCGGTCCAGTCGAGGACTTCGGTCCAGCCGAGGACTTCGGTCCAGTCGAGGACTTCGGCCCAGTCGAGGACTTCGGTCCAGTCGAGGACTTCGGTCCAGTCGAGGACTTCGGTCCAGTCGAGGACTTCGGTCCAGTCGAGGACTTCGGTCCAGTCGAGGACTTCGATCCAGTCGAGGACTTCGGTCCAGTTAAGGAATAAGGTCCAGTCAAGGCATAGTTGCCAGTTGAGGACTTCGGTCCTGTCGAAGACCTCGGTCCAGTCGAGGACTTACGCCCAGTTTAGGACTTCGGTCAAGTTAAGGACTTAGGTTCAGTCAAGGCATAATTGCCAGTCGAGGACTTCGGTTCCGTTGAGAATATCGGTCCAGATTAGGACTTCGGTCCAGTTTAGGATTTCGGTCCAGTTGAGGACTTCTGTCCAGTTTAGGACTTCGGTCCGGTTAAGGAATTAGGTTCAGTCAAGGCATAGTTGCCAGTGGAGAACTTTGGTCCAGTCGAGGACTTCGGTCCAGTCTAGGAAAACTAGCCAGTCGATGACCTCAGTTCCGTCAAAGCAAAGTTATAGATTTTTTTTATGTGTGAGCAGGGAAAAGCCCCAACAAGATTGAGGACTTCGTTCTTGTTAAGGCAAAGTTGCCAGTCGAGAAATAACAGTGCATTCATGGTAAAGTTGCCATTAGGAAACTTTGGATCCGTGTGAGTGAAAGTTCCAGTTAAGGACTTCGATTGAATAAAGGCAAAGTTAGCAGGCGAAAACATCGGATGAGTTGAAACATAGTTGCCAGCTTAGAAAAACGTTTAGTTCAGGTGAACATTGTTAGCTTTGCTGTTCTCACACTTTTAGCTGAGTACGTAAGACTAAATTACAGTTCCGACGAAAGTTGTCATTTTTGTCGCCATTGACTGGAGACATTTAATGTTGACCAGACATAAATCAAACATTCTACAAGAGTCGGCTTCAGTACAACGGAAAGAGTTACCGGTTCCCGACAGCGCTGGTGCTGATAATGCAATTGACATACGAAGAAGTTTGATAAAAGGAATTGAAAGTTACTCTATTGGCAAATCATATGGTTTACGAAAAAATGGTTAGTAAGATAACAGCGAAATAAACATGTCAAGTTATTATTTTTAGATTAAAATTGAGCTGAATCAAATTTTGAAAGAGGAACAATGATTAACTGTTCTGTTACTTGACAGAGAAATATAAGCTTATAAAATGTAATAGTTGGTCGTCCATAGATAATGCCAAACAATAAACGTTATTTTAATGCCATCCAAATTGTTCTATGTTTTATTCTTGTGTCCTTGACCACGGATTTCGTTACAAACATTTGCAACGAATGCTAGTAGCCAGCAGCAGCAAGCGAAACAGACATTGCGTTTTTGCCACGAATGATTCGACGTTTAGCGCGATGGTTGCCGAAGAGTATTTTCTATCCGGATGAGTTTCTTTTCTTGACGAGAGCAGAAAGTTCCACGGAACCACGTGTTGAGGCGTACTGTTTTAGTTGTTTTGTGATTGTATTGTACCCATCACTTGATTGTACCCATCACTTGTCTCTCCTAATAGATAATACAACTCGAGGCTGCGCTGCTACTGTGGTCGGATATACTGATATTCGTTGACTTGCTAAAAATAATTAAAATTTAATTTGATAAAAAACTATTCTCTAGCCTATAAAATATTCTAAAAAAATTCGTAAGAATTAGCAGAGGCGTTTAGTAGCAGCTATGGGACTCACGTTGTTACACGACATTTGATTAAATAGATTCAGAATCTGAAATCAGATCCAGCAGTCTAAATCTGTATTTAGAGAAATAATCTTAATTTGAAAGACGACAATATTTCAATTTCAGATCCCTTGCAGCACGAAATCGCTCTCGGCACATTGCCATTTTTACAACTCAATCAACAAACCTGGGCTGTTGCTTGTCGCCCAAAAACCATGTTCTACACATGTTAACTGCTTATATAAGCCCGGTACCCGGCGACAACAACATCGTCGGCAACTGTAATAGTAATAGCAATAACGATCGGGATAATAACTATACCCTGCTAGTACCACAGCCAATCGCACGAGACGGCGGTGGGTAGATGGCAGTCTCACTCAATAAACTGGTGCTGCGCCACAAACGCAGCACCACATAAATGCCAACTGTCAAAATTGGACCCATTTGACATATTTGCTTGGAACGACGTTTTGTCGGCACCGTCACTATGTTACCGAGATTCCCATGCTTTGCGTTAGAAAGTAGGTATACCTACGCACCAGCACACGCAAACGAGTGCCGCATGGCATTAGATGTTAACCACCGGCTTCAGGATCTGGCAGATGTTGTCTTGGCACGCACTTCATGATTCCTACAGCCCAATTTCAGCCACTTCAAGAGGTTTGGGTTTGGGTGGTTCTTATTCTTACAACCAAATTATAGAAATTGTTGTTGACCAACAGTCATTCTCTGGTATAAAAGGCTATCATGTTGACAAGTTGAATTTGTAAGCATTCCGTTCGGTTTAAAAAACACGCCATCAACTATCCCAGTAGGTAGTGTGATGATTGTTAGGACTCAACAATGTAACCACCCTATAACACGCGAGGACATGCTTTCTTGGTTTCGGTATCGATGTACCACCCCCTCAGTCGTCTGTCTCGTGGTTTTTCGTTTCACCCAAACCTCCTTTCACCCCCTCCAGCCAGTTGTCAACGGCTGCAGTGCACGGAAAATCTGGCAAATGGTGCTGTTCCCCAGGGTGAGTTCAAGGCTAAAACAAAAGTTCTACCAGGGCCAGCGACCGGCAGACCGAATGAGCTGGGCCATTACATCGCGTGACTATCGATTGTTTCTGGGCTAGTTTCGTGGCGGCGGTGGTGGTGGTGGTGGCACCTTGATTGCGGATGCAGCTTCTGTACAACTGGTACCCCCTCCCGTAGGGATTCCGGCTCCAAATGGAGGATTAACAAATCGTCATATTGGAGCTTTTATTTCAGGTTTTTTTCGTTTGTTAGCCAGGTGTGATGTAGTGCTCTTAATCGAAGCAAATTACACGCTGCGACGAAGGGGTCGTTACGATTTCACGCCAATATGAAGGCGACTGCTGCAGCTCCACCACACCCACAATACATAGTTAGTTGATTTTTTCTCTCTTGGCAGCCAGAGTTCGGTGTAAGTTGAAGTCGTGGGATAAAGGTCAAGGTGTCGCTTGTGGTGTCGATTGTTGAGTTAAGGTGATTGGAAAGTAAATATTTTGGGTGGGATTTAATGAGGGCGTAGGTGCAGTACAACCTCATTACATGACATGAGGGGGCGTTAACTTTTCAGTTGAGTGGGGATAATAGTTGAAGTTGAGCTCCATTCCTTGGGAAAATGAACATGTGTAGCTAACTGGTCTGATTACTGGTCAGGCTATGGATTTATAAATCAACCATAACAAATTTTTCGTTTTATGGCAGAGAAGATTTTTTTTGAGGTAAACTTTTTTTGGAAAATTTTATTTCATTGAATGTCATAAATTCATCTGTTCGTCTATATTCATGGATACAATGACTCGAGTAATGAACCAACTCTACATGGACCCTGAAATTCACCTGGACCTTTGGCCTTGATAGCGCTCGGAGGATGGCCAGACGTAATTGATGGGAGGTCATACATGCGCTACAATTATCCTTCTAACGACTCAAAGCCTAACCACTTATCTATCGACTTTAAGTCCGTCCTCTACTCGTCATGACTCAAGACTTGATAATCTACTCGTAGTTTACCGATTGAGGGTTGCATATCATATACTCGTGTCCGTCAAAGCACAAGCCCCGAAGTGACCAGCTAAGAGTCGTGATTTTGAACAAAGAGATCATCGTACACCGAATCCAATGAGTAGCCCGGCGTCGTGAGCCACTCTATAACGAGGGTATCCCTTGCCTTTGAAATACCACTTTTAAAGAACTGTTAACTGAGGAGAAGGTCATGCTTTATCTCCACAGCCTTATCGTTGGGAAGGGCGCTACTCAATTACTCTTCAAGGCTGAGAACGTTTCCTTGTGTCATGTGAAGAGGTTGTGCTACCCCTACACCCTACACCCTCATTAAATTCATATCCTCAACCATGAGATCTGATGCACCCTATTCACCAGTTAACTTCCTATGGGGTCAAGTCGGTGTTTCCGGTACGAAGATCGGCTTGTCAATCTTCCAATGGTTCCCGGCTAGACGAGCTTCGATGGGCTCCGGTCGGACGACCTCCACTCCAGTTCGACAACATTCGACAGGTGATCGCCAAATCATCTAGTTTGATGCGTATTTAGACAGACAATAAAATTTGGACGGATAATGAACAGGTTCCAAATTAGGAACTAGTATTCCAAGACCTCATCTTCTGCGTAGTGGAGGCCATGGATGCGCCGCGGTCGTGTGTAGGATACCCCACCGCCAGGGAGTATCAGAGTAGTGCCGCTTCCTACAGGGTAAACTTCAGGGATAAGACAATACCTTCCTCGTAGCGGAACCTCGTATGGGTAGACCTCGTAGGGGTAGACCTCGTAGCGGAACCTCGTAGGGGTAAACCACTGTCAGGGGATACCCACGGGTAGAGAGGTTCCCACGCGATCCTTTTGAGTCGGTGTAGGATGTCGTAACTGTCAGGAAACATCCGAGTCGTAGCGTTCAAAGTTCTGAATGTGTGAAGTGACAGGCGCGAGTCCAGGACAAGCTGCTCTCGATCTGACACACGACAGGCAGAAAAATCGGCGGGCCACAAAAACTAACGCGGTATAATGCTACAAAAGATCTTACAACTGGTCGCAGTGGTTCTCTCCACAACAAAAAAGCTGTCCTTTCAATTCGATTCAAGGTATTAGTTATACATTTAGTTTAGGCTGTCCTCTCATTCTGCTTAATCACCAAGTTGTCCTCTCAACTCACTTATAGTATTTTTTTTTATTTATTTCAAGTTGTTCTCTCAACCCGCTTATAGGTGTTTTTTTCATACATTTATTTCAAACTGTCCTCTCAATCCGCTTGATTACCAAGCTGTCCTCTCAACTTGCTAATAGGTGTTTTCTTGGAGATTTATTTCAAGCTGTCTTCTCAACCTGCTTGATCACCAAGCTGCCCTCTCCATTCGCTTATATGTGGTTTTTAAATGTATTTTAAGCTGGTCTTACAAAATATGCTTGAATTGTTTTTTTCATCAAGCTGTCCCCTCAATTCGCTTTCTGGTGATTTGATTATGAATGTTTATAGTTTTTTTTTAAATTTTATTAGTTGTAGGTGTCCGTTTTCCATTCAGAGAAGCATTATTTCTCACTTAAAATCAAGGTTTATTTACATTTAGTTTTTAAATTCTTTTTCCAACTATTGGTAGAATTTGTGCAGCGTGTAAAACTTCTCACGATATTTGTTTTTATTCGGTTCGATTTTCCTTCTAAATTCTACCACAAATTACAATTTTATTTTAAAATACCTGTAACGATCGGCAAATGTGCAAACTGGTTCTATGCTCGGAAACAACACCAGTGCGCCGCTGGTCCACAACCTACCGGGAGAACCAGAGTAAACAGAAGCTAATTGCAATAGCTTTTGGTTTTTATTTTCTTGTTTCAAGTTATGCTTATTTGTTTCACATAGCTTTACGTGAATCCGTTGCCTATGAAAGACAGTTTTTACACAGCATTTATGAATGGTTCGATGATTCTTTACACAAAAATTTATCGATCTAATACACTGGTTTTTGAGGATTCGACGGATTCATTCCAATCTTTTGGAGATCATTGTGTATGGAATTGTTCATTAAAAAGACATAACACGGAAAACAAAGACCACAGAGATTTTAGATTAGAATCAACTACAAACTGATGATTGACTTTAAGCAATCAACTATGAATATAATGGATTCAACTGTAAATATGATAGATTCAACTTAAATTATATGACTAATTTTAGGCATTAAACTATAAATGTGATAGATTCAACTTTTCATTCCTGGTTTACCTCTCACGTTCATCCATAAATAAACATAATGATATAATTGATTCAACTGTAAATATAATAGATTCAACTACAATTATATAATTGATTTAGGCATTTAACTTTAAATATATTTGATTCAACTACACAATCAACTATGAATATAATAGAATCAACTGTAATGGTATAACTGATTCAATTGTTAACATGATAGACTCAACTACATTTGTATGATTGATTTTAGGAATTCAACTATAAATATGATAGATTCAAGTATACATTCCTGGTTAACGTCTTACATTTAACTATAAATACGATAGACTCAATTGTAGTGGTATAATTGATTCAACTGTAAATATGATAAATTCAACTACAATTGTATGATTAATTTTGGTTAATAAATATAATAGACTCAACAGTACATTTCTGGTGAACCTCTAACATTTAACTATAAATATGATAGATTCAACTGTACTGGGATAATTGATTCAACTGTAAATATGATAGATTCAACTACAAATGCATGATTGGTTCTAGGTATTGAACTATAAATAAAGTGAATTAAACTATATTGATTGTGATTGTGTGATACTTGAATACCATAGTGTTCATTCGTGTTCATAAGCGAAAAAGATTCGTAAGTGTGAAACCAGTAGGTACGTGTTCCCTGCAGCGTGTTCACCCCCCCCCCCCCTATCCCCCCACAAGGTCAATCTTCGCAGGGTGCAGAAGCACGGACTTCTGAGGACGTCTTCCGGGACCGATTAGTTAAGAAGCACAATTTGCTGGGCTATCATGCATCAAGATGCAACAAGAACAATTGCGGAGGAACCAGGACGTGGATATCTGGATTTTCGGTCAGGTTTTCTAGAATCGTGGAGGCTTAAACGAACTAGAACGATCCATTATATTTATAATCAAATCAATCATATAATTATAGTTGAATATTCTATCTTTATTGTTGAATGTATGACATCAATCGTACATTATACTTGAATCCATTATATTTATAGTGGAATGCACAAAATTAATCATACAACCATAGTTGAATGTATTTTAAATATTGTTCAATGTAGGAAATCAATCAGATTGTCTATCATATGTATTGTTAAAATGTTGCTAATTATAGTTGGTCGAGAATCAATCAGATATATGATTGAATTTAAGAGGATTATTGTTGGAAATATCATACTTTTGTCTCCATGAAGTCATCGTTAACTGCATGGTAAAAAAGAGTCATTGTTCCGTTGTTTTGTCACCACGGGGTAATGTTAGCTTGTCTCATGATCCTATAGTGGCTGTAAACACGCAAAGACAACGTGTAAGTATCGCTCACCTAAAGCAAATTTCACAAGATAAATCCTGAAGGCTCCACTTGGGAGTAAACCCAATTGATGCTTATGATTTTATTAAAAAAAAAAATCTTGAGGGCGGAAAGCTGTCTGACTGAATCTGACATAAAACAGCCCCCAATCCACCGAACTTTCTCAAAAGGACAACATGCTAATAAAAATAAAATGCTTCTCTGACAGGATCAATCGCACGAGCGCTTCCTCGGTTCGTCGAGCTGAAACGACAGCAACATGGCGGCGATGGCATCTCGGTCCTGGCTGTGTGTTTATAAGAGTGCCAGTAATCAACAGGGATTTTCTGCGTTCTCGTGTTCGATGTCTGCTAGGAACAAGTGAGATCAAATAAAAATAACCGTAAAAAGTTGAAAGCTTTCCGGAAAGTTGGCTATGCAGGGGTAGACATGATTTTCATTGAACGGGCAAATCAAATTTCCCAGCACTTGAACAAAATGCTCGAGCGGGATTGTCGGCTGGATACTACTTCGATTTTCCTTTTTCTAGTATTTTTGACAACTTGTCATCTTCTATGAAGGATTGATGGGAGAAATTATTGATTTTAAACTTTTTTTTATATATATGGTCGGGTTTCGACTAGACCGAACTGAGCGCCAGGAGCGAGTTTTGAAACAACAAAATTCGAATCTCATTTAGTTGATATACAAGACCTAAAAAATTAATTATGATTGGTGGGAATCAGTTTCTTGGATTAAAAACTACTGATTCTGGTTCATAAAACTCATATATTTTGTCTCTTAAAGTAGTGATATTCAACTGAAGTGCCTAGGGAAAATACTGATGGCGTTCAGTTTGGTCTGATCGAGTTCCGGCCTTTAGAGCGTCTTCGCACAGAACTCCCAATCAGCTTCCAAAAATCACTTAAAATCCTACACACATTACTTAAACCCGTCCGGGAAATGCAGACGTCAGTTGGACCGCATCTCAAAAGGATCGGGTCAGTTTTCTTGAGCAACTGTTGGACACTTGTCCGCAAACCCTCGAGAGGGCCTTCGACTTAGCATTTTACGATTATTATGCCATTCCATCAACTTCCGACTATACGAGCGGGAGTTAGAGAGAGATACAAGAAGAAAAAAAGAGGAATCTCCGAATCACGTAGGCGTTGATGACGGGCGGGAATTCGACCGTATACCCTTATCAAAATGCTGACTTTTGGTTCCCTCCAAGAAAGAACCCCGGCTGTTCCGGGGAAGATTCGGGATCGGATGCGGTGGGGCGCGTCTAAACTTCAACACGTGCTGTGGCAGCAACGGTTTAGCCGATGGGGATGGCAGATTACCGAAAAAAAAAGCACACGAAATACGGCAAAATCATTGGCCGACTGAAAGTCGTAAAACAAATAGCCATTTTATTAGGCCTTCACCGAATTCGGTGACCCAGCGAGGCGTGATGGCCCGGGTGGGAGGACTGCCCAGTGAGATGTGTGTGTTTTTTTTTTGTTTAAATAGAATGGGAGAGGTCATCGTTTAACTTTTTTTTTAAATAAAATTTGAAAAACAAAAGCTGATTTCATAAGACACACATACTAACTGACAAGCTGAATATCCTTCCATCCTTGATTTCTTCACTGAACAAGCTTGGAGAAGGATTCGGTTTATGATATCGTAAAATGTCGATCGTTCTGACCAGATTTGAGAATGTTTAAGTTTAACGGGCCTGTGTGTGAAATTTGGATAGTAATACTTGAAAACAGTTTGAGTCGTATAGAATTTTAAATTGATTTTGTATGGGAGCTTCCCAATTTCAAAGGAGGAGCATCCTGTCGAAATAACAACTTATAAGCCTACTTTGTTAAAAAATTGACGCAAAACTGTGTCATCTATTGCGCCGTTAAATAGTTCATTAGACACTACAACGGCGCAGAAGTTGACACTCTTTCGTAACCAGCGTAACCAGCATGACTTTAACAGCCTACATCCATAGGAGAGGTTGTAAAACTCCAGTGCCTATTTAGAAAATTCCTGTGCCGAAAATGCGATGACAAGTGTACTGCACCAAAGATGATATAATTGAAAAAACACTACTGGCAAAAAGACTCGAGCTTCCAAGCAAAATGATGCATGACCAGTGACCACCCTATTCAAGCGAAACTTGAAAAACATTTTATGGGATTTTCATGCTATTGGATAATTAAACCCAAAAAAATATAGTGAGAATCGAAATCACTGCAACAATGCCAGTTATAAGAAATTTTGTTAATGTCGGTCCGGCATAGAATCTTATACCGATAATTCCATCTCCAAGGAAGTTCATTATTGGAGTGGAGTCTAATTTGTGGGTATAGTTTAGCAGGAATCTTGGTTTTGAAAAGCATTACTATGCAAGGAAGCGCCTTTGTGAATAGATTGTGCTCTACGTCTTGGTAGTACCATCACTAACAATGACAATAGAGCATGATGGGAAGAGTTCAAAAATGGACAAAAACTTTGACCTGAGATCGGGGTCAAAGACCGCGTTCAAGATTCGCTTCCTTTGGATGGAAGATCTGGACGAAGCCACACAATCCAGCGAATGCCAACAAGCAACAGTGAGAATCTAACAATTCTTTCTCCCATCATAACCCTACAGGACCCCGATGTATGACTTAGAAAACAATCGCGTCGCCTTGTCAGCATGCATCATCGTGACGGTCGTTCTAGGGCTTGATCCCCTCCTGGTCGAAAGTCGGCTATGCCGTAAGTGGTTGACCCGTTGACCTCGTATGTGACCGACGCTCAAAGGCTTTTCGGGCATTCGTTGTATGGGACAAGTTATTCTGTTGCCCATATGTCTCTGCTGCTTCAGTCTAACTTCGACCTAGAACTACGCCCAGATCATTGATGTATTCTACGCGTGACATTGGCTCATCTCGTAGGAAGTATTCAGCGGAAAAGGGCTACCGCCTTCTTGAAAAACTGATGACTTCACATTTACTGCGATTCATTGGCAGGCAGTTATGTCATACCAGTGTGCGAAGAGGTTAAACTGATTTTGTAGAAAATTTCAGGTTGTCAGCATGGCATAGCTTTGGACCGTCGAGGAGTGAGAGCGCATCATTGAAGTTGATTGAGAAGATGATCGGTCCTAAATGGCTCCCTAAGGCACACCAGAAGAAGCAGAAAATTGTCTGGAGAAAGAGTCTTCCGTGCGAACTTTTAATTTACGTCCAGATAGGTAGCTCCGGAACCAGCCAAGAGGTGTTCCACAGAAACCCAGGCGTTCGAGCTTTCCGATGGCAATGTCGTTGTTGACTTTGTCGGATGTCGCAGACAAATCGGTGTAAACAGCAGCAGTTTGAGACTTTGCAGCAAACATGCACGTAAGAAGCAAACGTCCGAAGGTTAGTTGACGTGGAGCGCTTGGGCATGAATCCGAGTGGATCGTCGGAAAAAATATTCTTACTGCGCACTATCCTACTGACAACACTATCCAAATGTTCAGGAGATTTTAAAGCTGTATTATTGATAGACGAGAAGTTTTGGGCATAGAGATCACAGACTTCACGATCAGAGTTCGCCGTATTGTCATGCAGAAACATTTGGGTTGCCAGACCAGATTCATTCCGCTGACTTTTAACATGTTTTGGTCTGTACTTAATGTAGGAGGATCTTGACTTGTTATAATTTCTAAGGGCACATCTCTTTTCCGACTTTAGTCGTCGTAGATCTGCGGTGAACCAAGGAGTCCGTATATTCTCTTCAGTAGTGTGTTTGTTCTGGTACCTGGCGATCGATAACGTAATTCAAGATGTGCGAGAAGGTTTCGGCCGCAGCGTTGGGATAAGATGGGTCGAACTCACATTCCCAGTCGATGGTAACCAGGGTACGAGAAATCTCGTCAAAGTCGGCGTTCTTGAAGTCAAGATAGAAGGGTTCTAATTTTGCGACGGGAGCAGGTCTAGTGACATCGAGCGGGACCAATAAAGCAGGATGATGGTACTCTGCTTTAACGTACAGAGCAGGGGCCAAAACAACGGACGGTACACGAGTCCGATCGCTGGCTAAGCAGAGATCCAACATAAGATTGTTTTCGTTTTTCACGCTGTTAATCTGCCGTAAAGTCGCTGTACTGAGGGTGTCTAGTATGACTGCCGATTGGATCGAAAAAGTTGAGCGTACTGGATTCAGGTAAAGAAAGTTATAATGGTTGGAGCACCACTTCAAAACGGGCAAATTGAAGTCATCAATCACGAGAATATCAACTTCGGGTGCTAGAGAGAGATAACTTTAGATAAGCAGCGCAAAAAGACTCAGCTAGGGCAACATCTCTCGTGCGATTAGGAGTTAGATACAGTACGTAGGCATAAAGCTTACGGTCACGCAATGGTCGTAACGAAACACTACATATCTGACTCGAAAGAGTGCTGTCCTTCAGCCATGTTTCCGTGGAAGCGACAGCGTCGTAACTCGTAACAGCAACATGAGCTTGCGAGTAGATAGTCTGCTAGACACGACTTTCTGGCAGTACAAGGTTATTGAGTCAAAAGTTTCCGATGCAGAGCTAGATCTCCGAACATTGGAAAAGAGTACCATCTGCCGAAGGAAACCGGTCGGGAGTGCCATATTTGCCTGAGTTCACAGGCTTGAGAATCCTGAGTGCGTCCGCTTTCTTGATCGAAACTACAAAGATAAGGCATCATTTTTTGCGTAGCGTAGATCATGGGTGCGCCGCGCGAGACCAGAACAAGCTGCTCTCGATCTGGCTGGCACATGACGGGCAGAAAAAGCCGCGGGCCAAAAATCCTTGGGTTGCCAGCCATAGAGATAAAGAAGACCGGACAACGGTCGAAATAGATTGACCCCACCGACGGAGGCTGTTGAGTAATGTGCGTCCGACCCCTCGGTTCGAAGCTACAAAGAAAAGGCAACATCTTCTGCGTAGCTGATGCCGTGGGTGCGCCGCGTTCGTGCGTAGGATGCTCCACCTTCGGGGAGTTCTCGAGTAGTGCGGTTCTCAACGACCGAAGCTGCGGGGATAAGACTTTACCTTCTTCGCAGTGGAAATCGTTGGGAAAGGGTTAATCCACGATCGGGGAATACCCACGGGTAGAGTGGCTCTCGAAGCCGGGTGAACCATTCGAGTCGGAGTAGGATGACGTCTTCGTCGGGAATCATCAGAGTAGTTGCGTTGAGCCCCACGTGTGTGCTGTGCCATGCGCGAGTCTAGGATAAGCTGCTCTCGATCAGCACACGACGGGCACAAAGGTGGCAAACCTTGAATCCTGGAGAGGTCGGGCTTCGAGTCGTTAGAGGAGTGCTAAGGCCTCGAATCATCAGGAGGAGAGGTTTGTGTGGTGAATCCCGAGTCTTTACGATAAGAGGTTGCAAGAAGAGAGATCAGGCCTTTAATACACAAGAGGAGGGGTATAAGTGGTTAACACGTTCGTCGCCATGTCACCCATATTCGGGTGACGGGTGTATTTCCTGGGAGGCCCCGTCACATCAAAAAGCATGTGACGCTCTCTCACTCAAGTTAGCCGCTCAGTTTAGTCACACGTTACAAATAGTGGAGTTCTCCCTGGTTGCTTTCTTGCTCCGAGATTTTCTTTGGGCCCGGCAAGTAAAACAGCCAAAATGAGCGTGGCGATGAACGTGTTAATCGAGTCATTAGGAGGAGAGGTTAGATATCGAGTCGCTAGAGGAGAGATCGGGCCTTGAATCGTGCACAGGAGAGGTCAACCTCGAGTTGACACGAGGAAGGGTCGGATCTCGAGTCGTTAGAGGAGAGATCAGGCCTCGAGCTGCGAAGAGGAGAGGTTTATGTGGGAATCTCGAGTCATTGCAAGGAGATGTCGGTTTTCAAGTCGTTAGACGAGAAGTTCGAACGTCGAGTCGTAATGATGAGAGGTTTTGTTGAAAGTTGTCTCGCCAATAAGTATTGCCTTGGAGCACACTAGCGCGAATAGTCCTCCCACTATTGAGGCACAATGTGATAAACAGTTTGAGGTGGGAACTTGGTCTGCAGCCCCAGGTGAAGTTTAGGGAGTAGGAGGTATACACGGAGTATATCATGAGTCTTCCCATTGTATTCATCGACTCAGAGTAGCAAACTGGGGGACGAGGAAGCTCACCGTGGCTTGGAATACAATCCGTAAACCGGGATTCACCACCTGTGGTTACCAACTAAAAAAAGGCTGGAGAACCCCTGCGCAACAGACGAACTCAGAGCCGGGATGACTGAATATGCTGGTGGGAAACAGCGACAATGAGTCGAAGGGCAAAGGGGTCTCCTTAAGACTTGAGACGTTGCGTCCCGGTGACGACGGCGGCGACGATCGCGTAGCACTGGAAAGAGAAAGTCCATCACGAGGAGGAAGGCCTAAATAAAATGGATTCTTGCCTGTAGTTGCAGGCTGGAGAACCCCATCTCCGAAATCGAACTCAGGGCCGGGACTCAGGGGTCTCCGAAGTGCCTTGATCGCTGCGTCCCAGTGAAGAAGTTTTAAGACGATCGTACTCGTAGGCAGCTGCAGGGTGATTCAGGTCAGAGCATGCCATGTTTGAGCAGCAGGAAACTAAAATTTCGTCACACAATGGGGAGGTTCTAAAACAACGTTTGTACTTGCCTGAGGATGCAGACTGGAGAACCTCATCACAACAATCGTACTCAGGGCCGGAATCAGCGCGACTGAGCTAAAGTGCTAAGAGGGCTCCAAAATGCCCAATTGTAGGGTCGTAGTCGTGTCGTAGCTGGGTTGGGTGAACTGAGGATCCATCGCTTATAGAAGCTGGGGTTAGAACCCCGGACTGCCGGATCCCACAGTAGGATTAAATCGACAGGGTGTCGGTATAACTTCGCTTGATGGAGCCTTTTGGAGATGGCGGAGCCAGAATCATCGAACTCTCGGAATAGCACTCCAGCAGGCCATGTGCTAGCGTGAAATGCCGCGGGTTTAAGGCTTAAATCAACGCCGACTTTTAAAGAGATCGACTTGAGTTGGGATAAGTCGGAGTCTTTTTTTTTTTTTACTAAAAGGTCTTCTTCAAGATAGGGTGGGAGCGCATTTATGGTGTTTCCTTGTTCCGAAATCTCCGAGTGTGCTGATCCTGAGGCTTAGAGGGTGGTTCTTGCTCCGCTGAGCAGTCTGAAGAACCGTTGATTACACTTTCCAGCAAGGTGCATTTAGTTAGGTGATCCAATCTGTCAAATCACGTAAATCACTTAGTTCAGTTCATCCAAAGCTGAAGTGGGCTTCTGAACACAATCGGTTTCCACGTAAATCGATCAAGCTGTTACTATTTATAAGCTTAGGGATGGTTCTAATTTGAGCCAAAATATCCCTTCATTTTATTGGAAAGTCAGCAACAATCTGTACTGACGAAATTTATTGTTCATATCAAAATCACTGGGGCAGGACAAACAGCAAATTTATTCGACGAAGGGAAAGAAGGTTAAAGCAAAAGATTGGGCTTTCTCGTGATGACATAGGACAGAAAAGTTTTCCGAAGCCTTTACAGAAGAATATTAACCGTTTTTGGACATCCTTCCTTAGTTTATCGAAATATGAAGGGAACATAAATTTGATGAATGTTTTCTTTCATCTAAGACAGTTAGAAACATTATGAATTTAGTCCCAACATACCTCAAGCATTGCTTCCAACTTGGAAAGAGAGATTTTTGTGTTATTCTTTACATCGTCAAATCAATTGCTTCTACTGGAATCTCTGTTTCAATCAATCCTTTGTCAAAACTCTCAGGGACCTGCAACAAATGTGAATCGCAAAGTAAATCAAATATTCCCATTCTGCAGAGGCAATCTATGTCGAATTTTATTTCGCTATTCTGAGTTTACTTCTTCAGGTAGCTCCGGGCTGCAGGTGAAGTAATAAAAATTTCAAATCACGTCCACCGGATTGATACGACGAGTACCTGACTGGCAAACTCAAAGGTAGTCAGCCGGCTCCCTATTGCTTATTCGAACATATCGGCACAATCCTATGTTTATTAGGGCAGTTTTTGTTCCGGTGTGTTATAAAAACATGTATGCTGGGGATCGGCCAAGAAGTACGTGAAAAAATGTTGTCGTTTCTTGGTTTGACCCATTTTGTTCTTGTACTTTTACCGATTGGATTGTGTCAGTTAATAACAAAACAAGTCCACGGGTTTTATGATTGATCCTCATAAACAGCACTCCAGTTTGAAGGATTTAATGATGGATCTATTGGGCCCTCTTCAGCAATCAGCAGTAGCTCTCTCTCTATTCATGCAACGAATAATATCGAAGAAGGTAGGTACTCGAAGCGTAGCTCGATTTCAGCAATGACGATGTCGTCGACTTCATTCGTGGGCACGTTTCGTTTCCACTTCTTCCTTCCAATTTTAGAACTCTTCAAACCGGCGCGCATCGGGAAGAGAGAACGTTATGAAAGATGGAGTGGACCCGGAGGAGTTGTGAGCTGCGAAAGCGGTTTCTTTAAGGTTTTTTTTCGTGCTGAGGGCCTCCTACCAGACCTTACATTTCGAAGCATCCGTCGTCGCCGGGATTGCAGCCAAAGATTGGTGATTTTGGCTTTTCTTCCGGTGGCGGTGAAGCGGAAACTTGTCAGAAAATAAATTTGTTGACTCTTTCATCCCACGGTGATGGTGAGGTTCTTTTCAGAACGAACTCTCTCTTCTTTTATAAGGAAGACATTTAATATGCTGCAGAGATGAAACGGATCCTCCTTCGGCTTCTTTTTTTTTAACGTCCGATGAACCGGGCGACGTACCCGGATACGTTTGCATTTAATGACGGTGGTGATGAAAAGGTTGTCATCGCCATAGTTTTAAGTCTTAATACTTTAGCGTGTATGTTTGAAAAAAGGTTAGTTTTTCGCTGCTGGAATGATGCACTCGAATTGCGAAGCGATTCAA
Organism: Uranotaenia lowii; assembly: GCF_029784155.1. NCBI lineage: Eukaryota > Metazoa > Arthropoda > Insecta > Diptera > Culicidae > Uranotaenia > Uranotaenia lowii. The sequence goes on from NC_073691.1 coordinate 183,470,470, forward strand.
CACCGAAAAAAATCTTTGGTGTTTTGCAAAAATGAATCACACGTGAAAAAATCTTTGCACATTAGTTTGCAGAATCAAAAATGTGAGCGGAGGATACGTACTGACTGAAAACCGCATGAAACACCCACAATATGGGTATGGATCAAAAGACTCAATTAGTTCATGGCGAATTTCGCTGTCTGACGATATAGAACGCCATCTTGAAATCCAATATAGCGTTTTCCGCTCAACTTTAAAATATTGTTATTGGCCGAAAATAGCGTGAACAAAGAAAATCTGACAAAAATATTACAAAACGATGAGTAAAATATGACAAATGGGATGAAAATATGTCAAAAAAATTATAAGACATTATAAGACAAAAATATAAGAAAAATTTTGAAAGAAATTTGATAACTTTGACAATAAAATGACAAAACCATGACCAAAGTATAAAAAAATTAAATAAAAATATGACTGATGACAGAAATTTGACACTAAAATGAAAAAATAAAACTAACGATCAGAAAGATTCGACAAAATAATGACAACAATTTACAATAATAACAAAACATACATTTGACAGCATTATGGGAACTATGACAAGTGTGATAAAAATATGACAACTAACTTAAAAAAAATGTGAAATATGACAAAATTTGACAATGAAATAATGTCATAGTTCTCTCTGATTTATTTCATTTAATGTCGAAATATTTTCGTTGTTTTGCCTTTTTTTTTATCCGATTATAGCAGTTCTTCTTCATGTTATTCACAACTTGTAACAACGATGCAGTTGGCGGAAACTTAGAGCTAGTTCACTGGTGTTGGGAAAAAGTGGTAGAAATTTTGACATTTTGAAAATTTTACCCTGCAAAAATGTTTTCAAGATCTTGGGGCGTTGTATTTTTTTACAACACTGTTTCTATTAGAGCCGTATGTGATAGAAATATTGCTATTTTTGCATCACAGCATGCGAAAATACAACACGTGTTGTAAAAAAAACTAGAACGCCACAGATCTTGAAAATGTTTTTGCATGGCAAAATTTTCAAAATGTGCCGTAAGTGTCGAAATTTCTACCACTTTTTCCCAAGACCAGTGAACTTGCTCTTACTGAAAGACTTATCCGTTACAATGGTTCAACTATGTTATATGTTTACTCTCAAATTCGAACTCACGTCAAAATAGCTGCATATAGCACAAACCCACAGTTTTGGCTTAATTTTGTCATTATTTCGTCATATTTTTATCACATTTGTCATATTTTTGTAACATATTTTAAATTCTTTTTGAATTTTCATCACATTTTGTTGATTTTTGTCATTTTACTATCGTATTTTTCATCAATTTGTCATTCCTGATTTTTTTTTGTCAGAATTTTGTTATATTTTTTTTTCTATTCTTCATAATTTTGTGAGATCCTTTTTTATTATTTAATCAGTTTTTGGACATAGTTTTGTCAGAACCTTTCTTCATTTGTTATATTTTTGTCATTTTAGTGTAAAGTTTTTGCCATACTTTGACCACCTTTGTCATAATTTTATCATATTTTTGGCAGATTTGTGTGATTTTATTTTAAATTTTGTAAATAATATGACATATTAGTAAAAATTTTTGTCAAATATTTGTCCTTATTTTAGTTCTGTCAGGTTTTTGTCATTTTATTGTAAAATTTTGATCATAATTTTGCCGTATTTGTCAAAATTTTTATCATATTTTTATCACATTTGTCAGGATTTTGATATTTTTGCGAAATTTTCGAAATTTTCGAAATATTTTTTGGGTAATTCGGTTCTGTCTATTTTGTGATAATTTTGTAATATTCGTCATATTTTTGGTATAATTTTTACCACATTGGTCGCATTTTATTCAAAGTTCTGTCATTTGTCACTTTTTCGCCAATAGTTCTTTAAAGATTTTTGTCATTTGGATGTCAAATTTTAGGCATAGTTTTTTTAGAATTTACGCCACAGTTTTGCTATATTTTTGTCATTATTTGGTCTGACTTTTATAACATTTTTCAAAGAATATTCAAATAAGGTAGTGCTGAGAACAATGTTGGATTTATTTGTGACTTCGCAAAAACGATTGTACCGAAAATGTATTTCAGAATGACATAAATTTCAAAGAAAAACACGTTTCCAATGAATTTTAGTTTTATTTTGATTGTATTGTAAGTCCTCTATTTTATTATATTATAATGTTTTTTGGTCCTTTGAAGCTTGCATTTTGTTTTTTTTCTTATATTAGACCGGAACAAATTTTAAATCCTTCTTTTGTCACTCGGAGTTGGAACATCGCAAGGGGGTGGGGGACAATAAAAAATAATGTGAAAAACAAATAAATTGGAATAAATCGCACGAAAGCTTATATGCAACAAAAGAGCATACTCAATCATTGCACAAAACCTTTAAATCAAGTACTTTTTTTTTATCGAATAATTCAATAAAATCAAAATTAGAAAAGGTGGAAAAACTCCCATCTTCCAAAATTTGTATTTTGGTCTTGTAATCTTGCGGATATTTGAATTTTTTGTCGATATTAACATAGAATACTTCAAACTTTATTTTTTCGCCCCTTCGGGTTTTTGGAAATTTCGAAGGGGGGGGGGGGGGGGGGGTGACAAAAGAAGAAATTGATATTTGTTCCAGCCTTATTATTGAATGTTGGATCATCTCGAAGCTAAAACGTGTGAAAATGAAGAAAAATTCAGCCTCGGAAAGATCTAGCTGGAAGTTATTGATTATTCAACTGATTGTCATGCTCTTATGTAGAACAATTAACTTCAATAAATGTTTGTAAACTCGGTTTACTAAAATGCCAATAAAAGATTGTGGTTTTGTATACAAATTTGTGTTCTGATTACTTTATTTTAATAAGGAGCTTAAACTGCACTTACTTGAACATTTTCACCGAAAACTTTGAACTTTATTATAAAATTTTGCAAATTTGAATTAGGAAATCATCCATTTTTTCAAACTTCGAAGGTCTATTTTCTAGCAAAAATACTCGAAAATCAAACTTTTTTTTGTAACAATTTTGAAGGGCAAGAATCTTTTTAGAATAATATGCTTTCAAAGTGGAAAATTTCCAACAGATTCTTTGAATTATCAACGAAAAAGGCAAGTTTCCTAATGAATTTATTGATTTTTCGTGATTGTGACGTCACAGTCTGTACCAATACTTGAGCAGGGTTGCCTTGGCACTACTTTTTCAAAATGTATTTTGAATATTGGTCATATTTTTGTATATTTTTTCAGTGTTTTTTTTCAAATTTTTTGTTGTAATTTTTCATCTACTGCTTGAGCCCTTTCACTCAATACCCATATTGTGGGGGTTTCAGTTGCTTTTCAGTCACTTCCAGCATTTTGGAATTGAGCGAAAGCCGCCATACCGGATTCGAGATGGCACCGGACAACGGATTTCAACTTCTATTCGTTCAGTCCCTTCAACCTACACAGGAAACCAGCTATTTCTTCCAAAAAAACCGGCTGTATTTAGTACCAAATTTATATTTCAATTCTTAATTAAATATTGAATACTGGCTGTGTTCGGATAAGAAAAGAATCCTCAAAGCAGCCTTTTTCTAGTGTAGCAGCTTGAAGCTAAAATATTTCAGTTTTTTGTTAATTTAGAGTCCTAAACAATTGTTAGCTGAAAACTTACATTTAGTTTTCTTCTACTCGGGCTCTCACACTTGTTCAGATCGGCGAATGACAATCGCTTTTTAATTTCCGTCCGGAACCTTAGTTTTAAGAACATAATTGTAAGGATAACTAATTTAGAATATAAGTTTACTACTTACGATTTACAATAAAGTTGTTTGGATATAATTAAAGCTGATTGAAATCGTCCTGAACCTAGTTTGTAGGTTAATTTCCTCGTACGTGACCTATGTGTTTTTAATTAAATTTAGCAAACAATTTCTTCAGCGTTTTCGTTTTGAACTCACTGTTTCACCTTTTAGAGGTTTGAATAATTATAATTAGTCACTCCCGTACTACTAGTTTTAAGAAATATCCGTACTATTAGGATTAGGAAATACTTTTAAGTTTTAATACTCCGTACTACACACGCTACAAATTTCCAACTATCTCCCGCTTGTTTTTGTTTTGTTTTGTTTATGTTTTTTTTTGTGATGGCCTATCTCGCGCGCACTTTCTTACAAGGGCTCCGGGTCGCGCAGTTGATACACGCTCAACATAATGAGCAATGAAAAAGAATTAGTTTCTTCCATTTTTAAATTATGTTTTGTTTATTTTCAAGAACTTTTTTTTTTAATTTCCAACACCGGCTCTGGAGTGGCAGCTTTGTGCCAGAGTGTTGATCATTCGCTACCTGAGAAAAGAGTTCTGATTAGTATCTTTTATGAAATCTGTCCAATAAAAACTCACCCTTGACTTGTGTCTGGTTGCTAGAATATAGAGGAAAATAAAAATAATTATATTAATCCAACCAAAATTCGTAAAATAAAGTCTCACCTTGCTTCAGCGTACGAAAACAAACAGACTCCAATGTGACAACTCGATTGCTGATTTTCCAGCAAAATAGATCAATTGCTGGAATGTCCAGCAATTTGAAAACCGAGTACTGGTTTTTCAGCAAAAATGACAAAAACACAACCGATTGCTGGAAAATTCAGCAATTAGAAAACCGATTGCTGGTTTCCAGCAAAAATTTGGATTGCTGAACGTTTCCAGCAATTTTTTTGCTGGAAATCGAGGCAAAAATTTACGGTGTATACACATATTATGGGGGTTTCATGCCACCGGTTGTTTATTGCCAAATCCAATTTGTTTCCATTGAAAAAGACTGATAACACGTGTGAAAATCTGTGCATTTTTCATACACTCAGAGAAAACTTAGCATTTGAACCAATACCAAATTGATTTGGATGAAAAAAAATCTTTTAAAACAAACTCCTTTCTATTTGAAACAATGTATTATGAGTTTGATTCAAAATAATAATTTTTGAACCAAAGGATTTATTCTTTGAACTTAAAAAAACTTTGATTGAAAGAATCGGTTTTAATTTCAAAGGTGAAAAATTCATTGAAGTAAACAAAATAGGATTAGATAAAAAAGAAATTTTATTTGTCCCAGAATCAAAGAAATTTTCCTTTGTTCGGGGACTAAACAAAGGAAAATTCCATTGTTCTGAAAAACTTTTTCGCTACGTGTAACCATCTGAGAAACGGCGATGATATTTGAATAAACAAACTTTTGAAAACCGAATTTTTGGGAAAATTATGATTTGCGATGAAAAATACCCGAAAATTTTTTTCAGTGTATGTCCGAATGAATGGATGGATCGAGCGGGTTCTTCGCGCGAAGAATCGCTTGCACTGTGGCCGGACGCTGTTTTTTCAACGTGTTTTAAAGAGGCGCGGTTTTTCGCGCGAATTGAGAATTCGCTTCACAGTTCGCTTTGCGCTCACTGTGTCCTCGACCTCTTCCCCATAAACTCGGGAACTACAGAGCCGATTTATGCGAAACTTGGCAAATGAAGGTTTTTTATGTCGAGAATGGTTCCTACTTCCAGTGATAGGAGAGGAAAAGGAAGGGGGCTCCCATACTTTTTTTTTTATAATTTAAGAACGTATCGAGCGAATGGAACAGAATTTGGTATGGGAGGATATTTGGATACAAGAAATGCTTCTATGGTTTTTTATAGACCCCTCGCTTTTTCCAGTATTGGGAAATCAAGGGGAGGGAGAAAACGTATTCAAATGTGTTATGAGAGCGTATTTGTTTACAACATAAGTTTCTCTAATGGTTTGAGACCCCTCCCTGGTTGACGCCAAGGCGATGAGTTGAGTTATCAGGGTTAAATCGATTGACAGTATTCTTTAGATGCAGACCGTTGTACTGAGTTCAGTGTATCTAAAACAAAAAACTTCCGTCGGGAAGGTTATCTTCGAAATTCAACAAATATCCATTCGGTTGCACAGCACGGCTCTGTAAAACTAACCAACTAGTGCCAAGCACTCACTTACCAAGACGGTTGTTGGTTTAGAGCTCCATAACTGTTTATTTATCTCGAAACCAGCGACAACAGCTTCGCATCAAATGTCAGCTCCACAATGAGCAAACAAAGCAAACCAAACAGACTGAAACAATTTCTGCAAATCATCATCAACATCATCAAAACGCTCCTCCGACGTCGGAAAATGCAATAATAAACTGCTCAAAAACTTCCGCCCCTGCAAGCTTTTCAGTAGCCGGCAGGCGCGCAACAGCTGCAATAAAAATCCTATCATTCTGCAATTTGCGTCTCCCTGCCACTCCTGCACCGAGCACATCCGGTGCTGCCTTCCCACCCACCCACTTGTGCAGAAAATAAACAATCACTCTCTGGCTTTCTGAAAAATTCACTACACTTTTTCTTCATAATGGAAAAATTCACCACAAGCAGCGCTCCTCGCCGGAAAACTAGCAGAAGGAAGCAATTCCCTGGTTTTGCGCTTCCCAAGCAGGATACAAACAGATGACGCTTCTCTAAGTGAGAGGACCTTTCATCCCCCATCCTCTGCCTCGCTGAGGAGCAAATGTAAATCACACAGTTTCCCGCAGACACGAATCCGACACGCAGGAACAAGAGAAATGACGTAGGAGTTTGTGTGCAGAGTAAGACTTGCCGACCGGGCAATTGTCCGGGGGCTACAAGAGTGCAACTGCAGCAATAGAGCACTGTATCGTTGCAAATTGGATAGGATCGGATCGGATCGGATTAGTGGATGCGATAGCGTAGGCAGTTTCGGAGTATTTAATAAAGTGGATTGCCTTTGGTTGGACCCAAAGTTATTTGTAATACGTTTCGAGAGACAACGGCGGCTGCTTCACGGAGCTTCTCGAAGACCTTGGTAAATGGGTTGGCCGCTCGGTCATTGGTAAAGAGATAGTTTTCTTTTGGAAATACATACCCAAATGGTAGAGAACTTTTATAACGGTAAATTCTCTCAAGAGTGACTTTTAATTGATATCGGTATCGATTTTTGATTACGGCGAATGCGCCAAGACCTTTGTTTTGAGAAAAACGCATTTCAAGTTTCAGAAAATAAAATCAATTTCCTATTTAGCTGTGTACAATCATTTTCCTAAATAAGTCGCTAAAATGCTTTCAAATTGATTTAATTTCATCACCCGATCGATAAATATAGCTTTAACGTACTAATTACTTCAAAAAATTAATAAATATAACTGTGGGCCCTTTTACCACAGACTAGTGCTCTCATTTTGTTGATTCGCCAAATTGGAGCGCCCTTTTGAATTGCAGAATGATTGTTCGCCTTTTGGATCACTCATTAAAGAAGCAATATTCAAGCAAATTTCGGCTTGAAAGCGGGTCCAAATGATCACATTAAAACATTAGCACATTCAACGATCTTATAAATACTGATTTTTACATCTCCTCGTCCTGGAAAACAAATTTAAAAAACTTCAATGCCCTTTTGCTATCTCGAAATAACTATTGGCCCTTTTATTCGCGACGAAATTTTGAGGGGAAATGGACGAATGAACTGTGGGATTACACACATAAAAAAGCTATTCGCCTTATTTAAAAAATTAAATTTAACTTCACTAAAATAAGAAAAATTAAAAGAAGATAATATTTTCGGATGTAAAATAAAGAGTTTAACGCATTTATGTGATAATCTGGATTTGTTTACAGTTGGCGTATTCGCCGTATTCAAAAAACGATACCGATATGTTTATAATGCAAACTCTCTCGAAAGATTGCGAGTAATTTTGTTCAAGTTCTTTCCTTTCCTTCCCATGTTCAATGAATTATGTGTTGGAAGTTTGGATTCTGTTCCGCTAGCCATCGCTAGAGCAACATGCAGCTCAGCAATGAGTTGGCGAACAGACTCAAAGAATTTCTCCACTGAAACATTCGTGCTAAATCGTTGATGTCAATAGGTTAAGGGGAAAAAGAATGAAGAGTTCGCTCTCATTAATCAATCTTGTGGCTAGGAAGAGTTTGTTGGTTTCTGAACGCGATCCGATAACAGAGAGATCTAGTGATCTAGTACGTCAGCTTAGAGGCTTGCGAGATAGCCAACCAGGAGATGAAAGTTCCTATTCACTACAAGGGTCGAAGAATAGTGTCTGCATAAAATTTCCTTTATAAGGCTCATGAGCAACACAATCACAATGATAAACAGGGAACGGTCTGGCAACCGTTTGGAAACAACGAAAACCATTCGGCTACTGTTTCACGACAATACAGAAAACCATCAAGCTATTATGGGTCCTAGAAATCATCCGTCTGGCGTGGCGACTATCTGGTAAGAAAACTCATGACCATTCGGGAACGGTTGGGTGAACCTAAATTGTCAGATTAAATCAGTCAAGCTGTACCTCTATAATTGAGTTGACTTCATCGAGTTTGATGCTCTGCTAGATTTCACGGCAGAAATGCTCATTGAGCCCCGATAAATGGTGCTTATACTGCCCCAAAGGGGGTTCTTATTATACCCATATAGAGAGCTTCATTTTCAGCTTTCGCCACAATTTTTTTTCGACACAACTATTTACTAAATAAGCTGATTTGCGTGAACTTGGCAGGTGGGAGCTTTCGAGGCCGGGGAAGGTTTCTATAATGGGTTGAGGATCCTCTTTCTCACCAATACGGGGGAGGGAGACACCCAAACAAAAGAAATATGTTTGACTAACTAGAAAACTGAAGAAAAATGGAACCAAATTTGACATGCGAGGTATTTGTGTAGAAAAAAATATGTTTCGAGATCCCTTGTTTGTTTTGTTGTTTTATTTGGGATTTTAAGCCTCTTGGGTTTATTCATCCCATATTTCGAGATCCTTTCCTCCTTCCAGTGGGGAGGTAGTAAGGTGAGCGAGGCTCCCATACAACTTTTGCCTAGCTCGAGAACCAATCAATGAACCCAAGTTTGGTTTAGAAGGGTTTTCCGAGGGGATTCGTCTTAGGGTACGAAGAGCCTTTCTTCTTGTTTTAATTGCATCCTGGACCTCTGGTCCCCACCATAGCACGGCGGTTTTTCCAGGAATGCCACTCGAACGTGGAATGAACTTAGTGCCAGCTTCTATTATCATGTTGTTAAAGGGGTCAATGGAGCAATCTTCAAGAAGGGCAAGGAGGTGGTGGTCGACATAGTCTTGATAGCCGAGCCAGTCGGATTCTTGGTAGTGGCATCTGGGTCTGGTGGCAACATTGGGGGGTAGGTTGCTCTAATTGGATTAAGATTGGAAGGTAATCACTACCACAGCTATCGTCGAGGACATTATTCCATTGAAACTTGGATCCGTGGGACCAGGAGGTGATGCTTAAATCCAGAGCAGAGGTGTTACCTGAACTGGGGCACACTCGGGTGTGGAAGCCGTTGTTGAGGATTGTAAGACAATTGGATTGTATGAGGTCCTCAATGAAACGGCCACAGCGATCTATTACCAGGCTTCGGACGCATCCTGAGGCGCCACTCATAAGAGGCAGAGCAGTCCCACTCATTGAGGAGGAATTCCCAAACTCCTGGCAGTCGAAAATCACTCTTTCTCGCTTCTCTTACCGCCAGAATCGCTAGGAGCGCCAGTCACTCTTTGCTCCCTCGGAGGCTCTGCGCTCCTCCCAAAGAGACCTCCATGGGAGAAATAACTTTGCGTGTGACGATTCAGAATTACTTCGAGTTAGGTACATATTTGATTGCTTCAAGTAGCTCACAGCTGCTGGCTGGCTGCTGGGGGTGGCTGTGCGACGATTTTAGACTATTTTTGTACCTAAACAACGTTAACATTCTTACTCTAATTCAATGTTCATGTAAAACGATTGTCGAAGTTAAGGCTTTCAAATAATATGTTTTACAAAGAAATCGGCCGGTGTTAAAAGAAGTATTGTAAACAAGAACATCCTGCACTCTTATCAACCTAAATGGCTTTTAAAAACTTAACGTCCACAGATAATCATTCTGCTTTTAAATCAAAAGGCTTAAGGTTGATGGGACATCAAAACTACGTAGTCAGAAAAATTATCGCTTCCCTAGCTATTTTCAAATCTGCAAAAACATACGATTTTCACCTTTCTAAAAAAGGTCTAGATAAGTGGCAACAATAAATGAAAAAATCAAATGAAAACGTTTGAAAATTAATAGTTTAAGATATATTTCTGATGTCATAACGCATAAAGCACCAAATGCAGTAAATTTTTGTTTTGTTCGAATAAAATTTTACAACTTTGTGTCAAAAATGATTTTAAAACTATAAAAGTGCTGCGTACATTTAGGGGTAAAAAATCATCCAGCTTATATCATGAAAGTTCATGATTTTAAAACCATAAAGGTGCTGCATACATTTAGGGGTAAAAAATTATCTAGTTTAAATCATTAACGTTCATGTTATAATTTTCTGTCAAAAATGATTTTAAAACCATAAAGGTGCTGCAAACATTTAGGGGTGAAAAATCATCTAGCTTAAATCATAAAAGTTCATGTTATGATAGATGATATTTTGAATTTAACAAACGCGTAAAGTGAACCAATCATAACAGCATATGGAATCAAGATTTAAAAGCTGAATCTTTGATTTGAATTTTGATGAATTTTTAGCCCAGATATATTTAACTGAATAATTCAAATATTTATAAAAACAGCTGATTTTCCAAAAAAAAAATCACACCAACAGTGTTCATATAGGAAAGGTATGTTATAAGGGCATTGGAAAAATATGAAAAAAATGTAGGTACGTCTTTGGCACATTTTTTTTAGTTTTCTATGAGAATCGAAATATTTAAAAATCTATCTCACGATCTTAGGAAATTATTCATCATTATTGTGTTATCATTAAATGATAACTTCACTACATTACATTCAAATAAAAAATAACACCTCTTGATGTGGTATTCAAATGTAGCATCTAACCCGGCTGTTGCATGATGCCTCGTTTGACGGTTATTGATGAAATAATAGGTACCCGAAGATAATATTTCAAATTTCTTTACAAACTAGAGGCCCTTCTTGTGCTATTTGACTTAAATTTTGCATGTAATCTTCACACAACAATCTGCTTATTTGAGCCACTCTACTCAACAAAATAATCAGCGGGGACACGTCCTACCTTTCGTTATTCATATTCAATCATTTCCAAATGACACCGCCGGCGCAAACCAAATCAAACGAACACGAACCAGCCAGATTCCCAGCTCATAAAGTTTGTCTTAAAGCGTTCTCCTAGGGAGCTACTCCCGAAGAGCGCTTATTTATCTTTTAAGAGCGGAGCGAGAGGTTAAAAGAACTCCCTAGGAGCATGACATTTTCGAGGCAAATGGTCACTCCTTCTCATTCCTTCACGCTGCTTAAAGAGTGAGAGCAGATTTTAGCTCCGTGGGTGTTTGCTCTCAAATGAATCCGAAGCCTGTCTATTACTTTACCTCCCCACTCTGTGGAGTGGGAGTTGAAATCCTCTAATAACATAATGGGTGTCGGGATCTGAGGAATCAGGTCTTCTAGACCTTGGGTGAATTCTTGATAAGAGAGAGCTGGTGATGCGTAAAGTGAGACTATTGAAACCTCAATTGGAGCCCGAAGACGGATGCACAGGATATTCAGAATAGATTGAATGGGTATTGTTGAGAATTGGAAACCGTTTTTAACTCCACGCCTCGGCTATGGGAATCGGGAGGATTCATATCGGTTAAATGCTGATAATCGTTGATGATATTGGGTTTAATTGATGTTTCTGGGACAAGGATTTCTTGAATGGCAATGATGATTGGTGAGTATTTAGCGGTTAGAATCTGAATTTCGGGTAGACGAGATCTGAGTCCTAGTATATTACAGTGCAAAGCAAAATCGGAGGTAGATTTGTGGGTTAGAGAATTTGGAGAAATAGGAAAAATGAACAATCCAAAATTTATGGGGTGAATGTTCAGTGGAAAAAAGAAAAAAGGTTATGGACTTACCGTTAGTTCGGATGGTTCGATGCTATGTAAGGATGGTTCGGGTTTGGCTGGGTATCATACCTGGGCGTGGCCAAAACGTGGATGGTTTGAGTCGAAGGATTCTTGGGTTTGATCTTCCTGACTGGATAGGTCTGGTCGGGGGATTCGTGGCCTCGACCACGTTTTGGAGTAGAGCTGAGTTGTAGGGAGATGTCGGTTGTATCCATAGATGCTTCGCTACTGGCGTCGGTTAGGGTGGTATCAGAGTCATCACATGGGTTTTTCTTTTCGGTGTCCATTTGGGAAATTTGGGCTTGAAGCTCGATGTTTTTCTCAATAAGGTCAGCAATTCGTTGTTCAAGTTCTTGGAACTTATGTACCAGCTGTGTTGTGTGAGGTGGAGTGAGCATTGATTAGACGTTGTTGAACTTTAGACTGGGTATCGATGTTGAGGCGTGAACGGAATTCTTTTCTGGTTTCGGTGTGGCTAATTCCCAGGTCCACACGAATGCGAACGATGCTTTGTTCCTGCTGGTAGGCAGAGCAGGTTCGAGCTGTAGTCTGATGATTGTCAAGGCAGTTGATGCAATGTGGGAGGTTGGAACAGGAGGGTTGAATGGTAGTTTCGCCACAGTTTTGGCAGATGGCAGGGTTTGCACATTTTGCTTTGGTGTGGCCAAACCTTCCACACTGGAAGCATTGCATTGGACGAGGGTAGTATGGTCTGGTGGAAACACGGAGATAATCAAACCATACATGGGTCGGGGGAACAGTTCCACTGAACGTGAGCACCATGGTGTTAGTAGGAATTGATTTTCCGTTGTTCTTCCGGGTGAATCGGTAAAACTTGACGACTTTTTGGTCTTGGAGAGCTTCGCAGATGTCGGCATCAGTAAGTCCGGCAACATCTTGACATGAGACGACGCACTGACGGGTGTTTTAGTAGGATGATGTTCGACAGCGATCGGGGTTCCATCGATGAGATTTATTAATTGGCGAAGCTTCTCGCATTGCTGTTGGCTTCTGACTCTCAGAAGAATAGATTTTCCTCCGTCAAATAGGCTGGCACCATCTATGCGACCGACAAATTGGTCGATAGCTTCGGAAATTGTAAAGGGATTTTTCGTCAATTGGTGGTCCATGGTGGGTTTTAAAACAAGCAATTGGACCTCCCCGTAAAGATCGCTCGGATCCATCCATCGAGGAAGGGTCCTGGAGTTTCTGTTGGGGGGAACAGGCGGTGCCCCCCAGGGCGGGAAGTAAAAACAGGTAGCAACGGTGGTAAAGTTGAATCACTTGAGCAAAAGAACAACAATACTAAAGGCACACTAAAACAAATCGGCTATCGATATTTACGAATTTTCAGAATTGAGTGAGAGTACGAAAAGAGAGTGGCCGAACTTTAGCACAATCAAAACGAAAATGGATCATAATGAACTCGCTAAGATCTGCATTTCATGGGTACGTTATATCACGCACGGCCCATGCGCTCGAAATAACGCGCCATTCGTAATATGCTGAAAAAAGCATTAATTTTTCAAAAAGGCCAATTTTCCATGAAATTGAACAAGAAGTCTGATTACATATTTTGAGCGTTAATTAAGCCCCAAAAAACTACTTTTCATTATTTTTCTTAATTTTGATTAGTTCATTTTGATTATCTTTTCAGTCAAAGTGTCTCCAAGTATTGGTGTGTTTTCGGTCTCCGGTTGCTTTCTGGTGTGTTCGGCTGCTAGGCGCGTATTGAATACACAGTGGCGCGTATTTGCAACACAGTTTTGTTTTGTGGCTTTGAATATGGTTTTTAAAAATCTAGTTTTTGAAGCAACTAAATGAATTTGATTAATTAAAAATCATAGCATTTGTAGAAAACCCTTTTCTTCATCGATTACACTTGTTTTTCACACAAATTGTATGTGGAATACTTAGCAAATCAGAGATTCGCTTAGGTGGCGCATTATAGGGCATATTCCCCTACATTGGAGTAATTTTTAGGTGGAAAGCTCCATCAGTTTTCGAGAAAACGATTTTATCAGAAAAAAATGGCTAAATTGTTAAGCCACAAACCGTGTGGGCTAGATTCGCCTTTTTATGTTTTAAGCAAAATTTAAGAAGAGAGATATTTCAAACTCAATGTTTCAACACGCATTTTTGACCCAATTTGCACACAGGGGTTAAGCTTTTAGGGGAACATGCCCTATTATGCGCCACCTAAGCGAATCGCTGATTTTCTATGTATTCCACTTACAAATTGTGTTAAAAATGGGTGCAATCGTTGAAGAATTTTGTTTTCTACAAACGCTTATGATTTTTTATTGCATAAATTGCTATAGTTGCTTCAGAAACTTGATTTTTAAAAACCTTATTCAAAGCCACAGAACAAAACTGTGTTGCAAATACGCTGTGTATTCAATACGCGCCTAGCAGCCGAACACACCCGAAAGCAGCCGAAGACCGAAAACACATCAATACTTACAGACACTTTGACTGAATAGAAAATCAAAATGGACAAATCAAAATTAAAAAAAAAATAAAAGTAGATTTTTTGGGGTGAATTAACGCTCAAAATATGGTTTTAGACTTTTTGTTCATTTTCAATTAAAATTGGCCCTTTTGAACAATTAATGCTATTTTCAGCCTACTATGATTGGCGCGTTATAACGAGCGCATGGGCCATGATAGAACAAACCCATTAGGGTATTTCGGGGGAATATGCACCTGCTAAGGGAAATTACCGAGTATGCGGGATACTTAAGCTGTACACCTGAATATTACTTTGTATTGTAAAAACTATGAAAAAATTCGATATTTTATCAACGCCTTTAAAAGCAGCCTTTGAAATCATTGGATGTTAAACGCCCTAGTGTAGGCAAATTATGCTCCAAAACATTGGATCAAAACGACTCAAAAACAACACAATATTCACAGTGAAAATAAATTATTTCTGTTATTTGATTCGGAAAAAATTGAAAAAATATTTTTTTCCAAGTTTATCTACACATAAAAACAAGTGGTTTGTTAACAATTCCCAGTGAAAAAATGAAATTTATTGAAAATTTTTGACTTTATTTCGAACTGTGTCCGTTTCAACGAAAGTTTTCTGCTGCTTTTGGCGACAAATTTAGTGAACCGATTCGATTTTCGGTGCACGTTTTTTACTGAAACCCGATCGAAAGTTATAATTATTATGTTTTCTAATGATAATTTAGGACTAAGCAAAGAAGAAGATCGATATATTTTTTCGATAAACGGTCTATATTCATGGAAAACTGCACTCCAAAATTTAGAATAAAACACGTGGTTTTGTTTACATCTTACCGAACAGCACCTTGAGGGGAGGGCGATTTGTCCATAAATTCATGGGGGCATTTTGATCGGATATTTAAAATTTTATATATCTTCTGTTTACCATAAAACAACAATTTACCACAGTTTTGCATCAATTGATAATTCAACTTTATAATTTGAACAATCAATAAAATCAATGGTGAAGATGTTTTAGGCAATCATCTTGATGTAAAAGCCTATTTCATTTGATCACTTTTTACAACTTGATTGATGGATAGCCACCACAAAATTAATTTTGATTGTTATTCGTGCTTAAATGAATGTCTGGTAATCATTTTTTCAAAACTACAAGGTATTGGTTTTAAGAACACATTTGTGTAAAAATAACCCGCATAGTAAAAAACAGTCTCACAAACAGTCAATACGATACATCTACAGCTCCAGAAAAAGTGATTGTTTCTATAAACGTAGCATTTCAGCTAAACTTTAATACGTCAACGATAAGAACAAAACATGGACGTTCACGTGAAAATGTAACGGTATCTGAAAAGGTGAATAAATGGTAACAACGATTAATTTCACTCTTATCAATAATCGTAAAATTGATCTTGAACTGTAAATGATAGCGTCCATGCCTTATGTCAAACCCACGTCACACTCTAAGCCGGCAGAACCCAAAACCAAGTTGAAATGCCGCAAAATCGGATGAAACTGGCTCCCGACGAAAATAAGTTTGAGGGTTTTCCCAAACTTGAGAATAAACGTCATTTTTGCAACTTAATTTTGGGGCATGTCATGCGGCAGGGATTTTTTTTTTGGGATTTTTTCATTTGATGAACTAATTATCAAAAGGGATTATAAGTGTAGAATAAAGACGATATTTTTCGTTCATATTTCCAAAACATATTTTATTTTCCAAACTACTTTTTTCACAATTGACTAATTTCGGCAACAGTTTTTGAATCGAAAAAGCAATTCAAAGAAAAACGAATCGGTTTCTTTCCCCTTCCCGGAATAATTTTCGTTGAAAACAGTCAGGAAGAACACTATTGCCAGAACGGAACTGATAGAAAATTTTACATTGTTCATTTATCAATTGGTCTGACCTACACGATTGATATTGAAGAAATTTAGGCTAAAATCGTCACTAAAATTGATGCCTCTCCTGTGGCTAGACGAGCGGCTACGATTAATTATCGGAACTACCGAAATCTTCTCATTTCGAAAACTTCCGGCGATTGGTACCATTCAGTAACGGCCCGTGTCATCACAATCTTGAGTTCACATCGTAGTGCTAACCGGAGGTCCCGTTTTCAGTAGGCAAATTTCGCGACTGCACCAGATCGCCATCCGCTTCTTAAGGTTCACTAATGTTTTTCTTTCTTCCGAAAATTCGCTAGAGGCATGATGAAAGTCATGTTGTAAAGAAGATAGGTACGGCTTTTGGAGAAGGTACCATCGATGAAAAACTTTAATTCTGGAAAACAATAAATTAGAATGCATTATTTAGAAAAGCATTATAAACCCGCATGACGAAAAACCGTACGCTGAATCTTCCGTATTATTCTATTCTGATCACATTAATAGTTACGTTCTATATCGCATCTTGGCTTAATGTGCCTTCGCTAGAACGTATAAAATATTATTCCCGAAAGATACGATGAATATTCTAAGGAACAAAATGATTAATTTAGCAACGCAATCAAATGATAAAGAATTATTTAAGAAAGATACAATGAATGGTCTTTAAAAATTAATAGATTATTTTAGCAACACGCACCAACTTCTCTGCTGTCACGTCATCACACGTGGCCAAACTTTGTGAAAAAAAGTTTCTCCCGGCTGAGTTCGGGCAAAAATCATTAAAGAGATCGCCTAGTTCCGTAGCTGGAATGCTGAAAGTGGAAGACGGAGGCTACGAGGAAAGATGCAGTGATCTATGAGAGTAAGTAAAATGCCTTTTTTTGTGTATATAGCGAGAAACTAAAACCTCTTTTTATTCTCGATCATAGACTGGAGGAAAAATGCGAAGAAACTCTTTTTCTATGGAGGCAGTATTACTATCAAGGCGAGGAGCACCATCACCAGCGGCCAACCGCTATGTAGCAGCAGCGTTAAGAATGGCTCGGCAGTGCTGCAGCAGCAGGCGAAAGCGCTCAGAATACATCCGGAAGCTGTTCCTGCGAACATCCGCGGATGGTCACGGAAGGTTTGTTTTTTTTTTTTAGAGCAAAAATAAAATGAATGTATGTAATATAAACCTTTTTTTTTTATTTATTTTGTCTGGAAATCATACTGAAAATGAATAAAATCAACAAAACCTCAAATTGGGTTCGAATCTTATCATTGTTAGGTGACGATATGCTCTATCGTCTATGATCAAATCGTTCCAGAACGAATAGAAAAAAGCAAAAAAATGAATCGTTTCTTTACTTAACAACCCGTTCCCTGTATCGTTATTCGTGTCTAAGCGATTCCATTTGATGAAAAAACGATTAGCATAATCGTTCATTAATAATCCAAAACCATTAAGGGAATCTTTTGGGTGTCTTGGGAAGAAGATAATGGGGATCGTTATTGTATAATACTGCTTCATGCGGGAAGTTATTTATATTGCATTACATTTTACCAGACTTTGTTTTTTCGGTACGACTGATTTTTTAGGTTACACAAGAATAAAACGAAACAAAACTAACTGAAAACAAAAGGGAAATTTTTTTGGGGTGGCCAGTTCGAGCATCGAACTTTAATTTTGGTGTATTGACAACACCCCAAAATGAAGAAAGTCAGCTGAACTTAATTTTGGTGCCTTGGCAAAGTCAATTTTGGGTTGTTTCGATTCTGAGTGCAATAATATGTGACAGGCTGGTTAGGGATGCCAGCCAATTTTTTAAACAATCAGCACACATTTATGAAAAAAATACTTATCAGAATTTGAATCCACTCAAAAATAAGGATTATCAAATTAATTAGAAGATTATCTTACTCGAATTAAAGTAAAAATCATTACTCGATAAGTCTTTCCTAAAAGTAGTAGTACGCTTAGAATTAAGTGAAGGGAATCTCTTCAAGGAAACATAAAAGTTTCATTGAGATCCTGTATGTGTTTGTGTTCGTTTTATAAAAAAATGGACAGACGCGGCAAAATAATACTGTCGAAGTAAAACGCCTTTAATAAATATACATATAACAATCAGCATTAGAATTTATGTGGGAAAAATTGATCTAAGTTAAAAGTTTTTTCGATTCTTTTGATTTGTAGTGGTTTTTGATATTTCTCACGCAAACTTGCTTGCATGACGAGCATGAGGGTTTTTAAGGTTTATTTTCCAGATGGCTCAGAAAATATCAATAAGTACTTCAATCAAAGAGAACTATCTTAGAATATTATTGATTTAAGTTTTGTCGTAAAATTTTTCCAAATCCGTTTTTTTTCTAAAAATTAAAAAATCGGTAAACCTGGCACCCTTGACTGTTTTCCGCCCATCATTTGTTTTGTTAGCAGTCGAGGATTAACATCAGCAGTCCAGCAGTGAAAAACGAGAGGAAAAAGCCACGGCCACCGTCTTTGTGAAATGAAACGCCACCTTCCACCATTCAACGCAACAACGGCATCGGGAATCGGAAAGTGACTGAAAAAATTCAGCCCCAACTCTACCGTGTGCGGCAATAAAGATGTCCGGTAAAATTCCAGCATCGCGACCGCTGGGAAAGCTCCGGAATTCACTGGACGGTTGTTTGTTACAGGTAGGTCACAAAATTCATTATTCATGAAATATCTGTCCAAACTAAATGAGACATAAACGTTCAATGAAAAGTAAATATTGAGAACCTTTCGTTTTTCTTTTGCTTCCAGGTTGTTGCTGCAAGCTTTTTCCAGAGGGGAAGATCGATTGTGAGGTGCGCATCATCAGAACCGGACGAAACACACCAATCAAATACCCAGAATCCTCGGGGTCGTTATTGTGGTGAATACATGATGATAGATTGCCCTTTGAAAACAATTGCCGGGAAGGATATGTCATACCGGAATCCTGCTGTAAGAAAGGCTAATACTGTCCCATCTAAAGGTCGCGGTACACCTCAGGTGAAAATGAAAATGAAAAATATTATTTTATCAAAAACTCAAAAATGTGACACATATTGGCTTTGTAACAGGGAGGAATCGTTGGGGTATAGTTAAAAGATGAATTGTGAACTGGCCTCGGTGTTAAAAACCTCTTTAAAATGTTTTATTTTCGATTCTCCTGATTTTCACCGCGGAAATTTTCTCATGTTGGGGGAATCGAAATAAAAACATTTTTTAGAAGTTTTAAACTCTGAGACCGGTTCAAAATTCAGCTTTCAACTATTCCTTAACTATTCCACCATGTTACAAAGTCAATATGTGTCACATTTTTGAGTTTTTTATAAAATAAGATTTTTCATTTTCAACTGAGGTGTACCGCGACCTTAGCCTGGCAGCTAAGTGCATCAATCGCCAGATTCATCCGGATCTTTAACCAATGTAAGTCGACATCAATTCAATAAAGAAACTAAATTACAATTTCGATAAAAAATTATTTCGAAATCCGAAATCCCATTTAACATTTCATCCGCTTACGGTTCTAAAAAAAACGTATGCATAACATTGGAGAACGTTTCGTAGACATTTTCATAACTGTTACTGTAAATGTTCAGTTACGAGAGTACTTTTTAAAATACTTTAATAATAACAGTTTGATGCTCTTAATACGTTACCGTAAGCGATTTTTGGATTTTATCTTAGCTGTTTCTAGAACAGTCGCCCCATACAAATGTTTTTAAACAGTTTTAAACAGTAACATAACTTAACGCCATATTCAACAGACCGTCGTTTAGGAATTCAAGATAAGTGCAATGTTTTTTATGGTTTCAGATATCATTTTCTAAACGTTTTTTTACACTGTTTCTAGTCGCTTTATAACTACTACAGGAATAGTTATGTTACAATATTTTCGTATTCGGGAATCCACTAAATGCTTCGCAAATCTCCAAAATTTAACAAAACATAGTCGCTGGCGTTTTACCCCGCAAGGGCATTATGTACAGAAGTACCCTAAAAGCATACCGTAGCGAGTTCAGTATGATTTTTTAGCATTAAATCATAGTTTAGATTCTCCTCTATAGATGTGTCAGAAAATATTGTCTTATTCTTTTTTCTCTGCTTGGTGCCACCTTATTGAAAGTGTTTTAAAATTTAGATCAAAATGAAGAAAAACCTAAATTGTAAAATTATCACGAAACATGGACAATTTAAGGAAAAATTCATACTTGCCATGATTAATCACAGCATTTAAAACAAATTGGTAATATTTTGCAGGCTTAAAATGTTTCAGATTCTTCAAAACAAGGGTGGCGCGTATTAGCCACATGGGGCGTTATATGAACTTTTCCCCTATACGTTATTCTCGTGAACTATTTACTGCTATAAAAATTCTAGCCGATTTGGAAATCTAATCGAAGCTTTGATGCTTTGAGCTCCGATACTGAGTGAAAGGTAGAAGTTAGGATGTGACTTCTTAATCCATGGCGACCGTCATAGATTGTTCCGAAGTTTCGCCTGGTGTTGTTTCATAATAATATTCAAACGATGCAATAATTAAATGTTTTTGGATAATATCAAATTGATTACATAAGACCGATGTGACCTTGTCAATTTGGTTCCAAAGTTCACAGCATTGACTCGGATTCGAAGCTTTTTTTTTTTTGATAAGATTTGTGGGAGGGGGTTAGACCGAAACTAAATTCCAGCTCCATTTATCTATGTTCCTATCCACAAATAATGTTAGCAGACCTTCCCCAGTTCCGGAGAGAAGCAAGGAGAGATAGCAAGTGACAGTCAATCCTTCACTTCGAGAAGACCAATTGAAAACCAATTTCAATTCACAATTCAAGACCGGTTGTTTTATTGGATCTTCTTGGGATAGTACGGAAAATAGCATTCCATCACTTGGGGCGCCTCCCTGCCCTGGTCTGACTCTGGGACTGGATGCTGTGCCATCATCATCATCCGTCCATATCAGAGCTGCAAAGATACGATGAGTCCAGGCAGCGGAATGTTGGGCGTGCTGCTGTTCTCTTTCACGTTGGCGTCATCCTTTCGGCGTACGAACGACGGCACGGCTCGATGCTGAAGCCTGGCCATGACGCAAAACTCGATACTGGTTCTCTACAACATTGCATCGTCCGGAAGGCAGGGCAAAGGGTACCCGACCCCTTTCCTATTAACATAAATATTTCCAATTACCCTGGGCGATGACATCCGATGGAGCGATCCGGCACAAGCAGCTGGCAGCATGAAGGTGGCAGTCAATTGAGTTTCGATTCGTTCGACGAGTGCTTTCAATTTCCGGGGCATCTTCCGACTCCGGCGGCAAATGGGTTCGAATGTTTAGTGCCGTGGCACTTTTGAGGCGAGAAAAACATTCGATGGCACAAAAGTGTCAAGGGATGCTCTGAATTCACGCCCCCGCTCAACTGAGGACTTTCTCGGGGAATACTTTGTGTATGTATTAGATTGTAGATTTCTATGCAAATTCGATTCTGATAACAGCAATTCCGAAAAAAAAACTCAACAAACAATATCATTTGCCTGCTCTTTTCCCTTAAAAGTTTTACTTCTCCATTGAAAATTAAAGAATACCGATTCCGAACGAAAAAAAGGGAAACTGTAATTAGCAATCCAATTTCCGGTTTCCGGGATGACTTCTACGGGAGGTGTTTGTCCAATATCATCCAGCTCACATCACTTTTGGCACGTCCCGGAAGCAGAAAGAGACACTAGCTCAGACGAAAAAAAAAAGCTCAGTAAAACTAGCAGACGACGTGCGAAAAATTAAAAGCAAACAACCTTCAATTCTCGATCGGTCCGGATCGGACCAAACTTTGTTTCCGTATGTTCTGGCAAAAAAAAAAAAAAAACAGAACAAGACGAGGAGGACAAAGTGGATGCTCCCCAACACTTTGGTGCTGCGCCCACCCAGAATCGGCTGACCGGAACACGAACAAGACTAAGTTTTGTCATTTCAAATTTCCTGCTTCGCTAGTTTATTATGGACCGGCTGCCGACCGTGTGGATCTTTGAGCCAAGGACGTGCGGTGCGCGGGTGAACCACTTTCTAATGCCAAATCGTCGAGAGGATAACGAGAATCGGGCAGCGCTCTCGGGTTTTTGTTACGTTCTTTGCGGCAGCGAAGTTGGAAGTTGGAACATTAAAATAAGTGGATAGTGGTTAACTTTTCCTGCTAGATTCGCTTAGACAAATTGGTTTCGGTACCCGAAAAACCGGGTTGCGATAAAACGAAGGAATTTGTAATCAAAACAAGAAAAGTTCAAGAATTCTGTTTGAAAAATTTTAATCTTAGTTTATATTTTCTGACAAAATTGTCAAAATTTTTCAAAATTGTAAAAATTGTCAAAATTGTCAAAATTGACGAAATTGTCAAAATTGTCAAAATTGTCAAAATTGTCAAAATTGTCAAAATTGTCAAAATTGTCAAAATTGTCAAAATTGTCAAAATTGTCAAAATTGTCAAAATTGTCAAAATTGTCAAAATTGTCAAAATTGTCAAAATTGTCAAAATTGTCAAAATTGTCAAAATTGTCAAAATTGTCAAAATTGTCAAAATTGTCAAAATTGTCAAAATTGTCAAAATTGTCAAAATTGTCAAAATTGTCAAAATTGTCAAAATTGTCAAAATTGTCAAAATTGTCAAAATTGTCAAAATTGTCAAAATTGTCAAAATTGTCAAAATTGTCAAAATTGTCAAAATTGTCAAAATTGTCAAAATTGTCAAAATTGTCAAAATTGTCAAAATTGACGAAATTGTCAAAATTGTCAAAATTGTCAAAATTGTCAAAATTGTCAAAATTGTCAAAATTGTCAAAATTGTCAAAATTGTGCTGTGCCATCATCATCATCCGTCCATATCAGAGCTGCAAAGATACGATGAGTCCAGGCAGCGGAATGTTGGGCGTGCTGCTGTTCTCTTTCACGTTGGCGTCATCCTTTCGGCGTACGAACGACGGCACGGCTCGATGCTGAAGCCTGGCCATGACGCAAAACTCGATACTGGTTCTCTACAACATTGCATCGTCCGGAAGGCAGGGCAAAGGGTACCCGACCCCTTTCCTATTAACATAAATATTTCCAATTACCCTGGGCGATGACATCCGATGGAGCGATCCGGCACAAGCAGCTGGCAGCATGAAGGTGGCAGTCAATTGAGTTTCGATTCGTTCGACGAGTGCTTTCAATTTCCGGGGCATCTTCCGACTCCGGCGGCAAATGGGTTCGAATGTTTAGTGCCGTGGCACTTTTGAGGCGAGAAAAACATTCGATGGCACAAAAGTGTCAAGGGATGCTCTGAATTCACGCCCCCGCTCAACTGAGGACTTTCTCGGGGAATACTTTGTGTATGTATTAGATTGTAGATTTCTATGCAAATTCGATTCTGATAACAGCAATTCCGAAAAAAAAACTCAACAAACAATATCATTTGCCTGCTCTTTTCCCTTAAAAGTTTTACTTCTCCATTGAAAATTAAAGAATACCGATTCCGAACGAAAAAAAGGGAAACTGTAATTAGCAATCCAATTTCCGGTTTCCGGGATGACTTCTACGGGAGGTGTTTGTCCAATATCATCCAGCTCACATCACTTTTGGCACGTCCCGGAAGCAGAAAGAGACACTAGCTCAGACGAAAAAAAAAAGCTCAGTAAAACTAGCAGACGACGTGCGAAAAATTAAAAGCAAACAACCTTCAATTCTCGATCGGTCCGGATCGGACCAAACTTTGTTTCCGTATGTTCTGGCAAAAAAAAAAAAAAAACAGAACAAGACGAGGAGGACAAAGTGGATGCTCCCCAACACTTTGGTGCTGCGCCCACCCAGAATCGGCTGACCGGAACACGAACAAGACTAAGTTTTGTCATTTCAAATTTCCTGCTTCGCTAGTTTATTATGGACCGGCTGCCGACCGTGTGGATCTTTGAGCCAAGGACGTGCGGTGCGCGGGTGAACCACTTTCTAATGCCAAATCGTCGAGAGGATAACGAGAATCGGGCAGCGCTCTCGGGTTTTTGTTACGTTCTTTGCGGCAGCGAAGTTGGAAGTTGGAACATTAAAATAAGTGGATAGTGGTTAACTTTTCCTGCTAGATTCGCTTAGACAAATTGGTTTCGGTACCCGAAAAACCGGGTTGCGATAAAACGAAGGAATTTGTAATCAAAACAAGAAAAGTTCAAGAATTCTGTTTGAAAAATTTTAATCTTAGTTTATATTTTCTGACAAAATTGTCAAAATTTTTCAAAATTGTAAAAATTGTCAAAATTGTCAAAATTGACGAAATTGTCAAAATTGTCAAAATTGTCAAAATTGTCAAAATTGTCAAAATTGTCAAAATTGTCAAAATTGTCAAAATTGTCAAAATTGTCAAAATTGTCAAAATTGTCAAAATTGTCAAAATTGTCAAAATTGTCAAAATTGTCAAAATTGTCAAAATTGTCAAAATTGTCAAAATTGTCAAAATTGTCAAAATTGTCAAAATTGTCAAAATTGTCAAAATTGTCAAAATTGTCAAAATTGTCAAAATTGTCAAAATTGTCAAAATTGTCAAAATTGTCAAAATTGTCAAAATTGTCAAAATTGTCAAAATTGTCAAAATTGTCAAAATTGTCAAAATTGTCAAAATTGTCAAAATTGTCAAAATTGTCAAAATTGTCAAAATTGTCAAAATTGTCAAAATTGTCAAAATTGTCAAAATTGTCAAAATTGACGAAATTGTCAAAATTGTCAAAATTGTCAAAATTGTCAAAATTGTCAAAATTGTCAAAATTGTCAAAATTGTCAAAATTGTCAAAATTGTCAAAATTGTCAAAATTGTCAAAATTGTCAAAATAGTCAAAATTGTCAAAATTGTCAAAATTGTCAAAATTGTCAAAATTGTCAAAATTGTCAAAATTGTCAAAATTGTCAAAATTGTCAAAATTGTCAAAATTGTCAAAATTGTCAAAATTGTCAAAATTGTCAAAATTGTCAAAATTGTCAAAATTGTCAAAATTGTCAAAATTGTCAAAATTGTCAAAATTGTCAAAATTGTCAAAATTGTCAATATTGTCAAAATTGTCAAAATTGTCACAATTGTCAAAATTGTCACAATTGTCAAAATTGTCAAAATTATCAAAATTATCAAAATTGTCAAAATTGTCAAAATTGTCAAAATTGTCAAAATTGTCAAAATTGTCAAAATTGTCAAAATTGTCAAAATTGTCAAAATTGTCAAAATTGTCAAAATTGTCAAAATTGTCAAAATTGTCAAAATTGTCAAAATTGTCAAAATTGTCAAAATTGTCAAAATTGTCAAAATTGTCAAAATTGTCAAAATTGTCAAAATTGTCAAAATTGTCAAAATTGTCAAAATTGTCAAAATTGTCAAAATTGTCAAAATTGTCAAAATTGTCAAAATTGTCAAAATTGTCAAAATTGTCAAAATTGTCAAAATTGTCAAAATTGTCAAAATTGTCAAAATTGTCAAAATTGTCAAAATTGTCAAAATTGTCAAAATTGTCAAAATTGTCAAAATTGTCAAAATTGTCAAAATTGTCAAAATTGTCAAAATTGTCAAAATTGTCAAAATTGTCAAAATTGTCAAAATTGTCAAAATTGTCAAAATTGTCAAAATTGTCAAAATTGTCAAAATTGTCAAAATTGTCAAAATTGTCAAAATTGTCAAAATTGTCAAAATTGTCAAAATTGTCAAAATTGTCAAAATTGTCAAAATTGTCAAAATTGTCAAAATTGTCAAAATTGTCAAAATTGTCAAAATTGTCAAAATTGTCAAAATTGTCAAAATTGTCAAAATTGTCAAAATTGTCAAAATTGTCAAAATTGTCAAAATTGTCAAAATTGTCACAATTGTCAAAATTGTCAAAATTGTCAAAATTGTCAAAATTGTCAAAATTGTCAAAATTGTCAAAATTGTCAAAATTGTCAAAATTGTCAAAATTGTCAAAATTGTCAAAATTGTCAAAATTGTCAAAATTGTCAAAATTGTCAAAATTGTCAAAATTGTCAAAATTGTCAAAATTGTCAAAATTGTCAAAATTGTCAAAATTGTCAAAATTGTCAAAATTGTCAAAATTGTCAAAATTGTCAAAATTGTCAAAATTGTCAAAATTGTCAAAATTGTCAAAATTGTCAAAATTGTCAAAATTGTCAAAATTGTCAAAATTGTCAAAATTGTCAAAATTGTCAAAATTGTCAAAATTGTCAAAATTGTCAAAATTGTCAAAATTGTCAAAATTGTCAAAATTGTCAAAATTGTCAATATTGTCAAAATTGTCAAAATTGTCACAATTGTCAAAATTGTCACAATTGTCAAAATTGTCAAAATTATCAAAATTATCAAAATTGTCAAAATTGTCAAAATTGTCAAAATTGTCAAAATTGTCAAAATTGTCAAAATTGTCAAAATTGTCAAAATTGTCAAAATTGTCAAAATTGTCAAAATTGTCAAAATTGTCAAAATTGTCAAAATTGTCAAAATTGTCAAAATTGTCAAAATTGTCAAAATTGTCAAAATTGTCAAAATTGTCAAAATTGTCAAAATTGTCAAAATTGTCAAAATTGTCAAAATTGTCAAAATTGTCAAAATTGTCAAAATTGTCAAAATTGTCAAAATTGTCAAAATTGTCAAAATTGTCAAAATTGTCAAAATTGTCAAAATTGTCAAAACAGGTCAAAATTGTCAATATTGTCAAAATTGTCAAAATGTTTGAGTATCTTTAAGTTCTGCTTGCACCTGTAGTGAAATTTTTTTTATGCGAAAAAGATGAAAACAAGCCCAGAGACAAAGAGGGAGTAAAAAAACCTTCGAATCATTGTTTGGACTATGAACTTCTCTAATTGAACTTAATCGAGTTTGACAGCTTTACACCTTCGCCGAATCCATTTTAAATTATCCTTTCCAACAGTCTGAAAGTTAACAGTACTCGGATCATGGCTCGTTCGGTATTCTGTAACCTGCCATTCGCGTGTTGTCACTCGTTTGTTGGCTAAATCACTACTTCTGATTCTGCTGCTGTTACAATAAACACGTTGATGGCTATATTCCGTTTTATCAGACATCATTGAAGTGAACATGTGCTCGGTTGATTCGATTATATTGCGGAGTACATATAGCATCATGTTTTTCTCTCTGGAGCCACCCGAAAATTCACTGTATTCAATGAAGCACCAGCATTTTCAGGGGGAATTTCTTTCTCGGAACGATCAAGATATGGGAAAACTCTGTCTCTCTGAGCAACTAAATGGCGCCGCGTTCACGAAATGAATGGAAAATTTATTCGGCAGAAAAACAGTTTGGCACACGGCTGCAGTAGTAGCATCAGCAGCAGCAGCAGCAGCCTAACCAAAAAAAATACCACCGTAATGCTTGTTCCCGCTGTTGTTGTTGATGTTTTTTTCTTGTTTATCTCCCGATGTGCTGCTCTACTGCTGGCTGCTTACTCCGAATAATCTCGAGAAACATATTTCGCTTCCAAGAT
Organism: Uranotaenia lowii; assembly: GCF_029784155.1. NCBI lineage: Eukaryota > Metazoa > Arthropoda > Insecta > Diptera > Culicidae > Uranotaenia > Uranotaenia lowii. The sequence goes on from NC_073691.1 coordinate 183,498,212, forward strand.
CCGGAGGATAATATTGAAGAAATTATCATACGTATGAATAGAGCTCATTCGCCCGATTTGCTTCGGTGGAAAAGTTCCTCCTGGCCCGGTTTGATACTTGGGAACCGAAACATGTGCCCTAGAATCCTCTCCGCTTTCAGCACCCTTTCACCCACCAGCCACGTGCTTATGGTGTATAGTAGCTCGGCGGATGATTCCATCGGTTGGATGAACAAACAACGGCTGTACGCATTTAAATTTTCATGTGTCTTTTGGCATTTTTGATGATTGCCCCAAATGGATGGGATTGATTCTGGAATGGGACTGGTGATACGATAGTGAAAAAAAAAATAACGGCACAGAATCCGAAACGCTGGGAATGTATATTTCTAAAGTTTGTATAATTTTTCTATCCTCCTCCGAATGAAGAAGGCAAAAATCTGGGCCTTGGCTATATTCAAAAACCCATTCATGGCAGAGTGCCGGCCTTTTCCGACTGGGAAAAATGGGGTTAACCATGCGTGGGACAATCTGCACCAAGCTCCAGTCCACCCTTACCCCAACTCGAATGGGAATCGAATGGGAAACGGAAAAAGGCCCCGGCTGCTGGAACCGGAAAACTCCTAAGTGAATACGAAATGGCTTTCGGATGATGTCTACGGCCCGGGCGGACAGTCAAATATGTATGCGGGGGACATGTTTTGCATATCTGCTGGCCCCTTAACAACACTTTTATGACTGTTGAAGTTTTGCGGATGCTGGCATGGTTCTCGAAACTATACAACTTAAGCCGGGGACAGACACGACGTGGAAGGGGAAAAAAAATAGTAGGTAGTACAGAATGATGAGGGTCCTTTTGAAAGCTTTATGACAGCATGGTGGTGGCTTTTGTTGCTCCATGGCTTTGGCAATGAATGGAACAAATTCTCGGTACCTTGGGTGGAGAGAGCCAGAGGCCATTCAGTACCGATTGGAAGGATGCAACAAACATTTGAATAAGAATGACCTACAATATATGCTGCATGAAGAAGATGCATTTCTGTAAAATTTTGTAAATTTTTTTTTCCTTTTTTTAAATTTCAAACTAAGCATTAAAATAACGAAACTGGATTAGTACAGCCGTTAAAGTCAAAGCCAATGATCGGTGGCAGCCGCTGCGAAATTACTCCATTAATCTGGTTTCGTGATGTCTAGGAATTTTTTACTCGTTAAAATGTTCTTTCTTCGTATCGTAAATAAAAAGAAAATGTGGCAAATTACGTCAACTTTCCAACCCATTTTTCAAATTTTTTCTACTGTGGCTGGATCAGTGGATGGTTTTTACACCTTTTTTTTAATTTTTTTTTGTTATGGCCATGATCTTTGAAAAATTCAAAAATTTACCCAAATATGCAACACATAGCTTCTAACTTAGCTTACTCGTGCACTTGGTGAAATTTTTCGCCGAACAACTTTGTCCAACACCGTAACTCCGTATCCTATTAGGCAAAAAGTTAGAGAATTGATAAATTAGCACAAAAACAATTATCAGGCTTGGATCCACAGAGAAAACAAAAATGATGCCAATTTATTAGTGCAAAATATTCAATTTTCCCAAACAAAACTCAAAGTTAAAATTTACAGATGTAAACGTTACTTAAAAATTCTGCAAAAAAAATGGATGAGTTTTGAGGTCAAAAGAGACTTTTTAGACCCCAGGATTGAGAAATTCAAAAATAATCTGTTACATTACAAACCTCATCTAAATGCGGATAACTTTCTTTTTTCTTAAGTCTATCCAGATTGTTTGTCACACACTTGTAGCACAGAGAACAGACGTACAAGCTAGCCCACGACCCTTTTTGATTTTTTGTAAGTTTATATATGATTACGCCTTTTCGAAAACTGGGCACTTTAAAGTTGATTTGTGACTTTTGAACGGTGCAATAGATGGTCCTGTTTGTAGTCGATTTCTACCGTATTTTTTTGGTGATAACATTTGAAATTTTACACACTTTCTTGACGACTTTTAGTTCGAGCTTGTACGTCTGTTCATATCTCATATTAGGGTCAAAATAATTAAAAAAAAATGTGGTTAAGAGGCGGCAAACAATCTTTTTAATTTTTGAAAAAAAATCTTAAGTTTTTTTAAAGAAAGATTGTAACTACATATACAAATACGCGACTAAATCAAGTACGAACCTGCTATCAAAACTTTCAAATCCCTTCAGCTTTTCACCAAGTCCAAGTGTAAGCTTGTCAGATTGTTCGGCTTTATCTGTACTCGCCCGGAAATTTGACACCAAATATGGGAAAGGTCCGATCCGGTCAGGTTGCCCGTATTTTGTTAAAAAAATTCTCGGATTTATTTACTTTATTTGCAAAATCTACAAAAATCTCAAAAAAAAGTTGTCATTATTTTTAATTTTTATGTTTTCAAAAAAAAAAAGTTTTGAATTTTTTTTACAATTTTAAACGAATTTTTAGAAGTCTATGACACTTCTGCTGATAGATTTGAATGGAAAGAAAAATGTTTCAAGGGTTTTGTTTTTTGATTTTTGTCGAAAATTATTGGGTTTTGTTCATATGTGGCCGGTTTTTAGGTTGAAAATTTTTAAATCAATTTCTTGAATTTTGCTAGGTTTTTTGAATAAAATAGTCCAGATTTTTTCCGGTCTCCGACGCGAGTCGTCTAAGTCAGTCAGCGAGTGCGACTGGGTGAGCGAGCCAAATGATACATCGCGTAGTTGCCCCGACTGGGAGCGTCCCTGCAGGCCTGCTTCCGAATATCGAAACGGTCTGCACATTTGGCGACCGTGACAGATTTCTCTGTTTAGGAAGTCGGCATTGGAGACTCCTAGTGAGAGAAGGAAAAAATCGAACCGAAACAGAAAAAATTTTTTTTTCATGATTCACGGTAATTTTTTTTAGTTAAACGATGTTAAAAATCAAGTACTACAAGTTCTTCAAGATAAAGCGTTTATGATATGGGTAATTTATATCCTCATCTTGTGAGAAAGTTGTTTTAGCTTACTGATCATTTGCATATGCGTTTTCGATTATTTATACAGGAATAAGATAAATTGTATGCGAATTAAAGTGGAATGGCCTTAATATCAAGCCAAATTTGGAATCAGTAGATTTAAAAAGAAGGAGGTTGAGATGAAAATGAATCAAAGCAGGCGAGTTGAGAGGAATGCCTGAGTATAGGGACGCGAATTTCAAGCGAGTTGAGAAGACAGCCTAAGTGTTTGGATTACAAATTAGTTGAGAGGGCAGCTTGAGATCGAAAGGTGCGTTGGGAGGACCACCTGAGCATATTATTGCGAATTTCTAGCGTGTTGAGAGGACAATTTGATATTAAAAGGCGAGTTATGAGGACAGCATAAGCGTTTTGATTACAATTTCCTGCAAGTTGAGAGGGCAGCTTGAGACTGGAAGGTGAGTTCAAAGGACCACCCGAGCACATTGACCAGAATTTCAAGCGAGTTGAGGTGAATGTTTGGTGAGATAAAAATATTCATGCGAGTTGAGAGAACAGCTTGACATAAATTTCACAAAACTCCTTAAAGCAAGTTGAAAATTAACAAAACCTTGTTTAGGAGGCAGATTGTCATAAATTATTTAAAAAAGACACCTTGAAGTAAATTGAGATGGCCGATTTAAAATGAAAACTCAAGGCAGTTGAAGATATTTTGAAACATGGTTTACAAATAAATTGAAAACAGGTGAGATGATAGTTTGTAATTTCAACTGAAGTGGACAGCTTGCGATTGTGTGCGTGTAGAAAGTATAAAAATTTTGATTCGAGCTGTAAATGAGATCAGAGCATACGTTGAGAGCGTGTTGTATTTCTTATTTATTTCTAAAGGACAGATGAAAAATTGCAAAAAAATAGTTCTGAGATTATAGCCTTGTGCCGAATACAAGTCAAGCTTGTGCAAGTTCCGCTTCGCGTCCTTGGCTGAACGGGAGACACGCGACCTATCTCACCGAATGTTGTTAGCTAACTGACGACCGCTCGCGGCACCACAGCTCAGCCGTCGTGTGTGTGCGTGTAGTAAGGGCGATGGAGAGAGATTATCAACACGGAAAGGCCTATCGACCGAGAGAGTGTCGCGCTAGCAATCATCGGCTACACATCTCCCCCCTACACAAAAATGCAAAAAAAAAAAACAGAAACAAAATGTTTAAGTGGCAAAAATTTTAAACTATGAATGTGTAAACATACGCATATTTGATTTCGTTTCCTCAAACTTTCATGAAACCATTTTCGTGAACACAACTTCCATCTCCTTTTGTGCTTATTTATGTGAATAATATTTCTTCTCAAGTGAGACATACCGCCATAAACTTATAACTTCTTTATTAAAGTGACTCTGGAATGACTACGTGTCCCAATTTACAAGAATTTTCTTTTACACTCTATATCACACATTAGAAACGTGTCAGTTTAATCCGCATTTTGTTATTTTGCCATTTGCTGTTTCAATCAAATCGTTTTTCCTTCAAACAGAATAGTCACATCTCTGTAAACAATTCCATCGTTTTTATTGACCTGAACTAATTTGAAGTCCTACGTATAAGGGACATCTACAAACTTGCGGTCAAAAAATGCAGCTTACTCAATCCTCGCCTCCTATTTCAACATCCTGTTAAAGACAACCATATACAGACAACCAGCACAGTCTATTTTTAAGTTGAACTTTCAGAATACACCAGTATTGATTTCCAATCCAATCAACCAAGTGTTTTGCTCAAACTCACTTTTGGTACTGACATCCTGCTCCAGATAAATGGTCACATTGTCTCAACGCAGTTCATTTCAAAAGTTAACCTTCAGAACACCCTTGAAGTGGTTCTCCCAATCCAAAAATTGTTCAGATGAAGACCTTCCGTCTCACCTTTTTCTTCTTGGACCTCCTGTTCGAACGATTGTTCAGATGAAGACCTTCCGTCTCACCTTTTTTTTGTTGGACCTCCCGTTCTAACAATTGTTCAGATGAAGACCTTCCGTCTCACCTTTTTCTTGTTGGACCTCCTGTTCCAACCATTGTTCAGATAAAGACCTTCCGTCTCACTTTTTTCCTGTTGGACCTCCCGTTCCAACAATTTTTCAGATGAAGACCTTCCGTCTCACCTTTTTCTTGTTGGACCTCCTGTTCCAACGATTGTTCAGATAAAGACATTCCGTCTCACCTTTGTCTGTTGGACCTCCCGTTCCAACGATTATTCAGATGAAGACCTTCCGTCTCACCTTTTTCTTGTTGGACCTCCCGTTCCAACGATCGTTCAGATGAAGACCTTCCGTCTCACCTTTTTCCTGTTGGACCTCCCGTTCCAACGATTATTCAGATGAAGACCTTCCGTCTCACCTTTTTCTTGTTGGACCTCCCGTTCCAACGATCGTTCAGATGAAGACCTTCCGTCTCACCTTTTTCCTGTTGGACCTCCCGTTCCAACGATTATTCAGATGAAGACCTTCCGTCTCACCTTTTTCTTGTTGGACCTCCCGTTCCAACGATCGTTCAGATGTAGACCTTCCGTCTCACCTTTGTCTGTTAGATCTGCCGTTCCAACGATTATTTAGATGAAGACCTTCCGTCTCACCTTTTTCCTGTTGGACCTCCCGTTCCAACAATTGTTCAGATGTAGACCTTCCGTCTCACCTTTTTCCCTTTTGCTATTAAGGAAAGTATTTATTTATTTCGTCATTTGCCTAGGCAATGTTTTCAGTGGAATTTCGTTTTCAAAATAAATTTTCCAGGTTGAAATTTTTAAACCTGCAATATAGGTTAGTTAAGCTTTTTTTTTATTGTGGATCTCTTGTATGTTTTTTATTGTATTTTAGCCTATTTTAATATTGTCATATTTTGTGTTTAATTTTCCTTTTTTTTATTATTAACTTCTATTTTTATTCATCTAAGTAGGTTTCACTCGATTTCTAATTTCAAGTTGAGCTACTGCTTCCATCGACTTGCTTAGACGAAGACTTAAAATCAAGCATCTCGTATTACTTGATCCCCCGACAAGACAAACAATAACAGATAATGTTGAGTAAACAAAACTGATTTAATTATGCTGAAAGAAGCTTACTGTGAATTTGGCTTATTTCGTCATAAGATCAACAACGTCTTTCGAACGAAAAATAAATTATATTTGTGCAGTATTCCGGGATCAGTAATTAATACTTCTATTCTACCAACAAAAATATGAAAATCTTTTTTTTTAAACATCAACTGCAACCATGGTATGGTTTTATAAACACTTCAGGAGAAGTGCTGACAAAAAACTCAACCAAAACAAGCCATGACATTTGGTCATACACAAATACATTTGTAGCGGGCTCGAGCAATGCGAGAAAAAAAGCCGACACCAGCATATGAAAATAAACCCAACGCGTGCTACCTCCTAGCGAAAAAGAAAGAACGGTATTTTCGTGACAAGTTCGATGTTATGGGTGTATGAACAATTCCCACGAACAATAGAGTATTTCCTGAGACAGATTGTGGTAGGGTTACTTTTTATTTTTGTTTTGAAAAAATGTCAACACCAACTGGTCGCCATTTTGATCTTTGATGATAAGCACTGTTCAATGCTTTCTTTTAAAAACTTTTTTTTTTTGATTAAAAGCATCAACATACCATCATGTCTTAACTTGTTATGAATTTACAATTAATTAAATGAAGAATTTATTTTCTCCTCACCAAGGTACGCTTGCAAAAACCACTACAATTGCACTGCCAATTTTATTTCGTTACTATCTGGTCATTGAACATGCGTAATGTTGTTGTTATGTTTACCCTACCACAATATGCCGAGAAAATGTAAACATGAGAAATCAGCTATTCGTCTGACAAAAGGGGAAATGCCTTATTGAGGGAAGAGACTGAAATGCCAAAGTAAACTTTACTGATTTTCATCCTTCATTCTATCTACCCCACTCCAGAGCTCTGGTTGAAAAAACGCTACCGAACACTTAGAACCTCACTTCAGGTGTCTATAATTCAATTTCCAGAACCTATCAATTGAAATAAACCGACCGCAGCATAATTTTCATTCTTGCGGGCTCGATAATAACTGCTGCAGTTTCGTTCAAATTAGCATCAATATTAATATCTACACTTACCAATGAATCCAGAATCCAGAAAGTCAAAATCCACAATCACACACATTATTTCACTTTTGAAGTCACTTAACACAATTTGACAAATGAAAAAAACATTTCAAGCTCCCGTTCAGCCAAATTGAAAACTCTACTGGCAGGATACGCCATTGTGCAAGTTCCGCTTCGCGTCCTTGGCTGAACGGGAGACACGCGACCTATCTCACCGAATGTTGTTAGCTAACTGACGACCGCTCGCGGCACCACAGCTCAGCCGTCGTGTGTGTGCGTGTAGTAAGGGCGATGGAGAGAGATTATCAACACGGAAAGGCCTATCGACCGAGAGAGTGTCGCGCTAGCAATCATCGGCTACACAAAGCTATTTGTTAGAATAGCTTGGGATTAGAATAAATCGCAAGATATGTCGAAAAATCACTTGAAATAATGTAATGATTTGTCTTACTCGTTAATTCGTTATATGAAGTAATATCGGGATTGAACCATGATTCGAGAAAATACTTAAGTAATTTTCATATTTCGAAATAAATTTGGCTACCATGGTTAAAATCCTCTATAAATAAATAAAAATAGTTAAGTATCCATAGAAAAGCTTAAAATTAGAAAGTGAGATCAGAATGTCTCTTGAAATAGCAACATAGTAATAAAAACTCTCAATTATTCGATGATACATATATTCTTTAAATGTCTGAAAAGTTTCTCTAATCTTGTTGCGGGAAAATTGACTGCCCAGAATGTATAATATGCTTAAGGTCAAAGATCATCGTTCTTTTTGAAAAACTATTTCTAAGGTATATTGCTTAAATTTAACCTTCATCTTGTTAGATATCAAATAAGCAATTTCAAATTGCTTTGCGCCTGTTTCTACAGGTTTTGTTCCAGATTTCACTGGAAATCATTCTCTTTTTGATAAACGCCCTAGAATAAAGTTTCCAGATTCCCCGGTTTTATCCGGGTGTGTCCGGATATTTAATACCAAACTTGGCAGCAGTCCGGCCCTGCCCGGTTGCTCGGATTTCATTGAAAAATGCCCAGATTTATTCTCTTTCTCTTTAAAATCTGTCAATAAGTTTTGATGTGAACATTTTTTTCTCTCTCGATTTTGGTTGAGTCATTTCTGGGTTTGGACAAAATTTTTCCGGATGGTGCATGGATTTTTGGTCGTCAATTTTGAAATGAAATGCTAGATTCTTCCAGGTTTTTATATAAAATTGCCCGGATTTGTGCTGAATACGTGCTGAAAAAATTCTCGCAACCTTACCCTAGAAGCAACATGTGATCTGATGTCCGTTCCGTAAGTGCGGTAACATTTTGAAAATCATCCGATCTTCCGCGCTACTCGATAGGAAACTGAACTTTCGAGATTTTGAATACACGAGGGACCGATACTTGAAGAAGATCCTATGCATTACACAACCGGTTGAAAATAATCGACTGAAAAACATGGGGGGGGGGCGTTTAGATGGAAGAATTTTCCTTAAAAATCGACAGATTATTCGACCGAATAGTCGAAAATGTTAATATTCCCGTGCAGATTGAATAGAACCGAATGATATTTAATGATCCAATATTGCTTAGTTGAACTTATGGAAAATTGACTGAATTCGAGTGACGTAATTTTTTAAAACGCTTTTTTAAATAAATTTTTACTCAGAAAATTTTTAACGCTTACTAAGAAATAAATCTCAAGCGTATAACCTTTGCCCGGTCGACACTATCCATCATCTAAAGTGTCACAATCCACTCGAAGGGTTCGCCAAATGAGACAACCTAGGGACCCGGGCCGGAAAAACCACACCACCATTCCTGAGATGGGCTCCGGGGAACCGGTTGACAGCCAGATGGACCCGACCGGTTGACCATCTCCGGGTGAATGGGGTGGCGTTTATTAAATTATTTCTCCTCGGTGACTTCATCCTAATGACTTATGCGAGCGGAGATGCCGGTCCGGAAAAGTGCTGGGGACCAGTAACGGACCGTGAATGTTGTGCCGGATTGTGTGTTCTGTTGGCTCCAGATAGCAAAGTTGCTTCGAAGAGAAAATGTTGCCTGGCAGGAAACGGCAGCTTCCGCCATAATTGCCAGTTAAAAGCTACAGATGTCGGTGCTTTTAGGCACCTTTGCTGGCATCTTCCCTAACGGTCTCACTGGCTGGCGTTGATGCTTCCCGGGAAAATGTCAATAACGGTTAACAAATGCCTTCACAAGATGCGGTGGAACAAAATAAGCGAGACTACGCGTTGAGTGACTCTTCCCGGAAATAAGTATAAGAAGCTTGTTCAACCCCTACCCCTCAATAGGCTAAATAGGGGTAGTCATTAGAAGCATCTCACGCCTACACACCGAGCGTGTGCCCGACTTACTCGTAAGTACTCCAGGGGGAACCTTTCCATTTCCTCTGGATGAACTCCAACCATTGGCCAGGTTGTATTCCGAACTCATGGAATCGAATTGCGCTCTCGGCTGGAAAAGATTTAATCTTTTGATCTGATTTTCCTTTTCCACTGCAGCTGCTGAGCATCTAATGGTAGGTCGACTCAGGTTGAAATGGACTCTTAATATGATATAAATCATTTCCCTGTTCCGATGGCCATTGCTTCATTCTATTTAGAGGTCTTACCGAAAACATTTAAATGGAATTTGCTCCTTTTGAATACTAGGTATTTTTGAAGAGCTGCCGGTTAACTGTTGTCGATCCCGGCTTCCTACAGAGCCATGAGTTGAAAGCGTTCGATTCATACTTTGAACATTATTAGTTATAGGGAATAAAATAGAATAGGATAAAATAAGTGAACGTGAATGACAAATGTGTATGTCGGAAGTAGTAAATGAAAAGAATGTTGTATTCTTACTCTACTGGAACAATAAACAAACAAACAAACAATCAGAATTCAGAATCGGAATTCAGAATCAGAATTCAGAATCAGAATTCAGAATCAGAATTCAGAATCAGAATTCAGAATCAGAATTCAGAATCAGAATTCAGAATCAGAATTCAGAATCAGAATTCAGAATCAGAATTCAGAATCAGAATTCAGAATCAGAATTCAGAATCAGAATTCAGAATCAGAATTCAGAATCAGAATCCAGAATCAGAATTCAGAATCAGAATTCAGAATCACAAATAAGAATCAGAATCCAGAATCAGAATTCAGAATCAGAATTCAGAATCAGAATTCAGAATCAGAATTCAGAATCAGAATTCAGAATCAGAATTCAGAATCAGAATTCAGAATCAGAATTCAGAATCAGAATTCAGAATCAGAATTCAGAATCAGAATTCAGAATCAGAATTCAGAATCAGAATTCAGAATCAGAATTCAGAATCAGAATTCAGAATCAGAATTCAGAATCAGAATTCAGAATCAGAATTCAGAATCAGAATTCAGAATCAGAATTCAGAATCAGAATTCAGAATCAGAATTCAGAATCAGAATTCAGAATCAGAATTCAGAATCAGAATTCAGAATCAGAATTCAGAATCAGAATTCAGAATCAGAATTCTGAATCAGAATTCAGAATCAGAATTCAGAATCAGAATTCAGAATCAGAATTCAGAATCAGAATTCAGAATCAGAATTCAGAATCAGAATTCAGAATCAGAATTCAGAATCAGAATTCAGAATCAGAATCAGAATTCAGAATCAGAATTCAGAATCAGAATTCAGAATCAGAATTTACAATCAGAATTCAGAATCAGAATTCAGAATCAGAATTCAGAATCAGAATTCAGAATCAGAATTCAGAATCAGAATTCAGAATCAGAATTCAGAATCAGAATTCAGAATCAGAATTCAGAATCAGAATTCAGAATCAGAATTCAGAATCAGAATTCAGAATCAGAATTCAGAATCAGAATTCAGAATCAGAATTCAGAATCAGAATTCAGAATCAGAATTCAGAATCAGAATTCAGAATCAGAAATCAGAATCAGAATTCAGAATCAGAATTCAGAATCAGAATTCAGAATCAGAATTCAGAATCAGAATTCAAAATCAGAATTCAGAATCAGAATTCAGAATCAGAATTCAGAATCAGAATTCAGAATCAGAATTCAAAATCAGAATTCAGAATCAGAATTCAGAAATTCAGAAGAATTTCAAATAGATTGACCCAAAGATAAATCAAATAATGTACCGCAAAGCGTTTAATCGATTATATTTCCGTTGGTGCAAAACGCTAATTGGATTCAATTTGTAATTTGCCCATCGACTTACCGGGAACCTATTTCTGCGGCACTTGTCTGTTCCCCACTGATGATGTTGGTGGTACCAATCGATGACGATTCTGATGATGCTGCCGCCGATGAGAATGAAGCAAACGGAATGGTTGTAATGACTGGGTGCAAGCAATGGGTAAAATGCACCGTTCTTCTCAAAACTCATACCGGAGTTTTTTCTGGTTGACCTCGGACACTCTGAGTTTGCATTCACCCATGCTTAAATTTTTGAACTTATCAATCGCTAAAATAAAAATCGTTAGTGAAGTGATTCGTGTCTCTGAATCGATTATTCCTCTTTCGGTTTCTGTTGTCGATGAATAGAGTTGCTGAAATAGTGGGTTTATACAATAAGAAAGCTTTCATGAGTTTCAGCTTATGCGATTGATTAGGAATCTTTTTGAACTGTGATGCTATAAATACACCTTGAAGAAAGTAGTCAGTTTCTGGGTGTCTAATTCGTAGTGCAATCATGCAAAATGGCGTGAACTGGGGAATATGAAGAGAAAACACGGAGCACGAATATAAAATCGTTCCCCTAGCTATGGAGAAAACGAGAAGGAAAAATGCAAGCAAGCTGCTGCCACGTCGTTTCACTCTTTGGTGGAATAGGTTGTGTAATTAAACGTAAATGAATATCCTCGTTAGAATTTAATTCAATTTAATTTAATTAATATGCATGCTAGGTGTACCAGTAGGTGCCGTTCCAGGAACTCCAGAAGGTGACGTGCGTTCGTGCTTTCTCTTTCTCGCTCGATCACTCCTTCGAGTGGGACGGACGATGATTTAGTTTGCGCTCGAAAATGAAATCGGAAGAGAGTCGAGGGCGTGTAGGGTTTTACTTTACCGATCTGAAACCAAAAGGTGTCATTTCGTGACGTTTGTCGAAATATTGGGATGAAACGGAACCAATTCGTTTAATTAAATTATCAACGCCAAATTAACGATTCAATTGAAGCAAATTGTTATTCACAGTTTCACGAACGCGGAACGATTGCGTGACACATGATTAAATCAATCGACGAAATGATTTAAGCTTCCAAATAAATTGTAGCTTACTGGTCAAAATGGAAAACAAGATGTTTATTTTGTTAAATGACAAAAATGACAAAAATGACAAAAATGACAAAAATGACAAAAATGACAAAAATGACAAAAATGACAAAAATGACAAAAATGACAAAAATGACAAAAATGACAAAAATGACAAAAATGACAAAAATGACAAAATATGACAAAAATGATAAAAATGTCAGAAAGGACAAAAATGACAAAATAATGAAGTTGAATCACATTAGTTTGAGATTTGCATTCGAAAGATGGTTTCAGTTTGCTCCAGTGTGTCACTTTATCAGTAGTGGCTCCAGAGACCTTACAGAATTCTTAAACCGTTTTAAATTCTTATCGCCAGGTATAAGATAATAGCAATGATTATTTTCTAGAAATGTTCATCAAATCTTCCAGCAGGAGTTGAATGTTTTCTGAAACTCATTTCGAATCCTTTTGCCTATCCCTAATGTTTAAGTGCTTTGGAATCCTATTTTGCAAGAGCCGTATACAATTTGTGCAAATGGACCATATCAAAAAGCAGCTCCAGACTCCAATTTTCTAATGGACTTCAATGTCGGCGATGACCGGACGCAAACGTTCGCCCTGGCCGGCACCCTCCCTCCCCCGTATCAGGCTAATAGACACAGAATGAGGGCGATAGAGGGAAGGCGGCGGTCTACTTGGAAAACATAAAGCCTAATGGTTCTCCACCAGCAGTAGCAGCAAATTGCTCGGTTGTTTGCTTGCGGGCTACCCTGCTGCAGCCTTATGGAGGTGAAAATGGCAATCATTTCCATTGAAGTTTGTTGTTTTTCAGACTTTTCTGACCCGGTTCGGACTTGAACCGGGGATAATGAATAAAATATTTTCAATTAAGTGCCGGACGGGTTATTGTGTTGTTTTGTTTCATGTGTGAAGTCATTATTTCATACTCAAACACTCACTGGGTGGGAAAACTTTTCCTTAAAAGGATATGAGGGTTTTTTTTCTTCTTAAACTCATCTGAACATGTGGGTAGTTGGAACATGATTTTTCTCTTTATGTTCTATTTCTAAAACGGAAAAATTGAATCAATTTTATTTTTTTCCCAATTTTCAATGCATTTCACGGTTTGAACACGCTACAATCGATGGGTTTCCGATGACTGCGGTGCGCGGCGGAAATCATCCAAAAGTGCGCGCCGCGTGGGTTTGCAAACATTGACGTAAATTGAGATTGGCGCGCTTCCTGGCGCCTCAGGGAGGAAGCAGAGCAACTGAGTAACAAAAAATATTTTACAGCCGCAATCTGAAATTGGCTTCTGCCACCACGTCACGGCGTCGTTCTTCTTGCAGCCAGGTCGGGAGAAATTTAACTTTGTTCAAGAGCTGTCGAGTGAAAGGCTTCGGTGTAGAAAGCGAAAAATTTAATGGGGGGATGATTGCAAACCGCGCCGTCCGTGGAAAGGGGGGATGTTCGCTAATCGAGTTACACTCGGCGGCTTTGTGGATGCTACCACATTCACCGGGGCTGGTAAACGAGCTGCAGCATCGGATGCCGAAGAAAAAGGGTACTTCTGTCAAGAGGTAGAGAGGTAAAAATGAAAAGGGAGAGCATTGATTAAAATTCACCGTCTTCGGGAAAGCGTTCCAATCGATGATGGTGAAAAATCGAATAACTTGAAGGGGTGGGAAACATTCTGCGAACGATTTTCTGGAAACTTGGCGGTATTTCTCCCGCTTTCATCGGAGCAACGATAATTTCATGCTTGGTTAGGTGATAATTAAAGAGCTGATCGAGTTAGGTGAAAGTTGCCGGGAGTGTGCTCCGAATTAGGTTTTCGCGGCAGGTGGAAATCGGTGCTCCAAAATTGGTACAGAAAGATTATTGGGTTTTTGTTTGCTAGTAGAAGTCAAGCTCGTTTGACATCATTGGCGGAACGAAGTTGTACGTCGCTAATTTGTCTTCGACGAAACTTTGTGTTGGGTTCATCAATTAGGATAATTATTGGAGACATTTAATTATACGCTTAAGTTAGAGATCAGCCCAGAATTCCAGGTTCACTGAAAACATAGTTGTAACAAATCTTAGAAGGTCGAGAGTTATTTCTGGAACACAATTCCATTTTTCAATTTGATAACGGTGTCCACGATGTCGTTTTTGGGAATGATTTCTAAATCAAACCGACGGTTACAGAAAAATTTGGTAAAAAATATTACATTTTACCCTTTGCAATACAACGAACAATCTTTTTTGAGGATTGACGAAAATTTAAACTATTTTTTCGCCCAAATCTTGACATGCAATTTTCCTAACTGAACGCACCAGGCAATTCATCAAAAATCATGTTTATAAAAGATACATTTTTAATGCTTCTGTTAGCTTCAAATTCTGAGCTTACCTGGGCTAAGATCATTCGAAATAGAGCAACCTGCAACCAATCGAAAAGTTCAAGAGAAGATTCGTTTTATTCTTCGAGATCTCGCCCTTCTCATTTCGTCTCGCTTCAATTCAATATTCGATAGATTCCTGCATTGCTTCAGTGGTATATAGCTGCCTTTTTTGAAAAACGTTTTCATCTCATCAAATTCAACTTCGTAGCAAGGAATCAACCGGATTCGGAGCCGAATTGATATGGATCTCAATGTTCAATCCTTGCTTCCCGCCTTAGTGAAAATAATTTCAAATGTCTGTCTTGCATCCATTGGAATAGTTTGCAACATATTTGCAGGGATGCCAATGTGCCTGATTTTTCAGGATTTGCCTTATTTTTCGAGGCTCAGCCAGACAACTTGATGAGCCATAGTTTTTGTCTAATTTTTTGAAATAAGCCTGATTATGTCTGATTTTTGTGAATGTGATGGAAATAGGTGGTATTGGACTGCATAAGATATCACTGAAGGAGGTAAAAATGGTCCTCACTTTGACCGAGATTTCCGTTAATCTGATGTATCCTGATTTTTATTTACACGTTCCAAAATTTTGAAATAAAAGAAATGTTGACAACCCTAGTGGTGATAGAGAAACAAGAGAGATCTATTATAGGAGGAACACATGCGAGCAGAGATGCCAATAAGCCTGATTTTTTTTCAGGATTTGTCTGATTTTTCGAGGCTCAACCAGACAACCTGATAAGCCATTGGATTTCCCTGTTTTTTTTTTAAATATGCCTGATTTTGCATGATTTTTGCGAATGTGATGAAAAATGAATAGTAAGGAACTCCATTAGATAACATTGCTGAAGTGAAAATGTGGAGTGACGACCAAAAAAAGGTCATTACTTGGAGCGAAATTTCCGTTGCTTTGCTGTAGCCTGATTTTTATTTCGCCAGTTCTTGATTTCTTGAAAAATGTTGGAAACCCTGCATGCGAGATATACGTTTCTCCTCATGTTTCGCTAAAATTATCTATTATCTTGAAAGTTTAAGACTGACATTTTTAACGTAACGTTTATTACTATTTGCACATCCGGGAGGAGTAGGCGATGACTTTTGCTAATCGCTCGCATTTTTCTTTCCTCCCACGAGAGTTTTATAAATGTTTTGATTTCAGTACCTTCTACCTACGTGAAACAGTCGGGAATCAACTAGAAGTGGCATAAAGTGAGAGCTGGAAGGAAGTGCAGAAGTGTCCATCGGAAGTTTCGAAAATTCAGAGGGGAATAAGTGTTATTTCATAAAAAAGAGTTAAAAACCGGTGCACAGCGGTGGCTGCAGAACGGAAGTGTTTGAACTTTATTTCTCGTGTGGAGGACGGGTTTTGTTATGGGAAGCGCTTGTTTTGAGATGGATTGTTCGATCTTCAGAAAAAGATCAATCTCCAAGATCGATTCAGTAAAACGGTCGTAGGATCGATCCAGCTAAGAAATCGGAGCTGGAGGATCGATCTCTAAAAGATCGATCTTTAACAAGGGAGAGCTACTTATTACTATTCACGTTTAATTTAGCTGTTTACGATGTATCATGCGTACAAAAACTCCACAAAAGCCAATCAAACTCCATTATCGAATTGATTAAGGTTGTCAGAATTTTCCTCAATGCCTGACTATTTTATCTGAAAATCTGGCAAATTCCGGGCATTAAAATTCACAATCCAAAATCCGGGGCCCCTTTTTGTATCGAATCCCATCAGTAAGTATTTTGAATCATACTTAAGGCTTAAAATTTCGTTTCTTGGGCGCAAAAATGAAACATTGGAAAAGCTCAAGGAAATTCGCGCAACCGGACCAGACCGGACCATTTCCAAATATTGTATTAAATATTTAGGCAATAATCTGGCAAGCTTTGACTAGATGTTCAATTGGCGATTTGCAGCTCGAAACGACACTCAGAAGGCGCTGCGATCAAAATGATGATATTGTGGGTGAAAATGTCATTGTGCGTACAACTTTTCCAAAACGAAACGGAAAATTTTAAAATTTCAGTGTTATTTGTAATATTATTCAAGGTTTTGTTATCGAATATGGTAAGAAAAAGGGAACTTCACAATCTTCTATGTTTTTAAAACCCGTTTATGGCCCAATGTATATTAATTTTTAGTTTTGTGAAAAAAGCTGTGTTTTGCTAACATGCAACAGCGCGGAAGACCTATTCGAAGTCAAATCCATCCAAATGCTCTCTCTTTTTAATCTGGAGGGCCAAGGTGTTTATCCAGCTACTCCAGAACATCTTGTAGTGGAACCCAGATTCAGAACCAGGAATCAATCTTTTTGTAGGATACAAATGTACTTAGTTGAGAAATTCCGTCAGTGATTCCACAAATCACCTAGTATTCCAACTCCAGCAACTGAAGCATATCAATGTTACCACTCTTTGAGGATCAGAAGAACCCCAGTGCGATATGAGCAAAATCAGATAAAAAAAAAGGGAAGGTTTGGTTCGAACGAAGGTGCTCAACTGATGGCTTTTCAAGTGACGGAAGTTATTCAAATAGACAAAAAATGCATGTTAAAAAAACTTCATTTCTGATTGATATTTGAAATAAACATTGATTGAATATCCAAAGAATTTGAGTCCGAATATTTATATATTTAGCCATTTTACAAGAACAAATAGTTTCGGGAACAAAAATTATCTGCCTCTTCATCAAGCATTCGAACAGCAGTTTTAAAGAAAATTTATTATTTGAAGGAAAGCATGAACAATTCTCTTTCCCCAGAAATAAACGAATAGTTGTTCAACTGAGAGAATTGACGCCGATAAGAAGTTTAATGAATAAAACTTTGAAACTACTATCTTCAAATTTTTAATTACATATCTTGGAAGCAAATTTCGGTTTAAGAATATGCCTACCAGATTTTTGATACATTCCCTTAAATTTTAGTTTTCTTCCAGCTTTGGAATCGGTGATTAAATTTTTTTAAATAAGTTTTTATCAGAAAAAAACCAGAAAAAATGTATTCGCTTTTGCGAAAATCATTGAAACCAGTAGAAAGATGATTTTCTTACCCAACTCAGTAATTGTTATTGTCTGAAATTAAACACTTTCTGCAAAAACGTAATTTTTAAAACAATTTCATATTCATCACCGTGTTAAAAAGCAGCTATCATCACCCTTTTGTTAGTTCCGAAAGTGAAAGCTAGTTGGCACTGCATGCCAAAAAGTTTTGCTGCAAATCGCCAATAGGTGGAACCTGGGGGAGGAAGACTGAAATTCGCTGTATCGTTTTCTGGCTCGTTTTTTTACTGTTCGGCAAAAAGCCAACAATTGTTGAAAAGATTTGTAATCGTAAACTTTAAACTATATAAAAAAAATTTTTCGATCAATGGGAACTACCCTAAATCTAAATCTGTTATTTAACCTTCCCATGCCGTTCGCAAAATATCTGTAAAAAAAATTTCGGGACTATTTGACCTGCAGTATGTTATCGCTCCCCTGGCCACAAATAATAACCGATTTTGATGATATTATATTCGTTGTTTAGGTAATTTTATCTAGTTTCTCAACGTTATGAAATTAAGTCAATATGTTTTAGGAAATTACCGGTAGTCCATTCCGAATGAAAAAAGTCAAAAAAAAAGAGCTCTTTTTGAAATGCTTATAACTTCTGAACGATTTATTGTTTTGAACTAACTTAGCGATTTTCGAAATTGTTAAGAATTTACCTTTCTACAGATGTACAAAAATGTGGGGGTCCAGTGGAAGGTTTGGCCGCTATTCCAGAACTTCCGGTAGAAAAAATTCTTACTTCAAAAAAGACACCCAATTTTGGCTTTGCATCGCTGTATCTCGCTTACCAATGGACCGATTCCCAAAATTCAAATTTTAGTTTTTTTTCGTCAACTCTATTGTTATTTTCATAGAACGAACTTAGTTTCTAAAAAAATTCAGTTTTTCAGTATATCTGAATGAAACTAACAACTTTTCTGACATTTTTCAACTCTCGCTTTGGTTGATGGGTTCTCGGGGTTTTGTCATGGTGATTTCTCGGAAATTTCCACTAAAACTGTCCACTTTTTATATACCAAGAGATTCATTAGAATCTGCCCTTTCGATTGGTATACTTTTTGTGAAGTTTTCCAAAAATTTGTAACAACGTTTTTCCAATATACTGAAACCTGTCAGATTTCAACCAGTCCAGCACACATTTTCAGACGGTTGGCGTACTATTTTAGCACCCCTTCGCGTAGTCTCAAGAGAAACGAAATCCTTTAGCTCTCCTGTCGCTCACCAAACTTACCTCCCAGCAGCAACAGGAGGAATCGTCGTGCCGCGTGGCTTGTAGATTGAATTTTGATTGATTTTGCTCATGCCGATACCTACGTAATGAATGTTTTATTGTAGGATCGTCATTGATTTGCTAATAAATATTTATCATAACCAATGAAGTGCTTCAATCTTTCTTTCAGTTGTATCACCTACTTATCTTATTCGAATATTTTTGAAAAGTATTATTTCTTTCACTAAATTCCGTCAAGCATTATATTTAAAATACAAGTGAAACTTGAAAATAAGGGAAGATGATATCTTCGATCTCCCGAGATTAAGCTCTGCCGCCAAAAATCTTTAAAGTACACTATTCATCCTCTTGAATCCATGATTTTTTTCCGGCCTTGATTAAAGCTTTATCTAAAGTATTAAAAATCCATATCATTATAAAATAGAATTAATTATGGGAAACTTATATTCAGAATTCAAATTTAGAACTCAGAATTCACAATGCAAAGTTCAGAATACATAATTCTTGGTGCAGAAGATAATATTCAGAACTGAAAATTCCGTATTAGATTTTACATTCATATGTTTCTGAATTCTGTATCAGAAATCAAAATGCAGAATTCAGCATTCCAAATTCCAGAATTCAGAATCTGAAATCTCTATCAAATCTCTATCAGTATCTTGAATGTAGAATTTAGAATTGAAATTTTAAAGAGTTCGAGCACAGTTGTACCGGAGAAGTTTTTCCATGACTGTCTGCCAACTGTATCGTTGATATAAGTCGCGAATGAAACAAAGGTGTTAAAACGACTATAATTAAAATAGAAAAGAATGTTATAAAAATAATAAATTTCACAGTTGCAGAGGATTGTGCTTGAATAAAATGGATTAATGTATAATACCATCCATAAAATATAGGTACCTATGTAATAAAAAATATCAAAAAAGATTCAAACAATACCTACAAAAATAAAACATTTATTACGTTATCAGCATCAGCACAATTAATTACCTAAGCCATGCGGCGAGACGGCAGTTCCTCCTGCTGCTGGGTGGGGTGGTAGATTTGGTGAGCGACAAAAAGAGAGCTAAAGGATTTGTTTCTCCCGCGGCTACGTGAGGGGTGCGAGATTTGTACACCAACCTGCTGAAAATGTCGGCCAAACTGATTGAAATCTGACAGCTTTCAGTAAATTCGAAAAACGTTGTTACAAATTTTCGAAACACTACACAAAAAGTATGTCCATCGAAAGAGGAGACTCTAATGAATCTCTAGGTATATAAAAAGTGGCCAATTTGAGTTCAAATTTTAGAGAAATCACGCTAACAAAATCCCGTAAGCCTACCAACTCGAGGGGAAGTTTGAAAAATGGCAAAAAAGATGTGAGATTCATTACGATATACTGAAGAACTGAGATTTTTAAGGAACCAAGTATGTTCGATGAAAATAATAATAGAGTTGACGAAAAAAAACTAAAATTTGAATTTTGAGAATCGGTCCATTGGTACGCGAGATACAGCGATGCAAAGCCAAAATTGGGTGTCTTTTTTGAAGTAAGAATTTTTTCTACCGGAAGTTCTGGAATAGCGGCCAAACCTTCCACTGGACCCCCACATATTTGTACATCTGTAGAAAGGTAAATTCTTAAAAATTTCGAAAATCGCTAAGTTAGTTCAAAACAATAAATCGTTCAGAAGTTATAAGCATTTCAAAAAGAGCTCTTTTTTTGGACTTTTTTCATTCGGAATGGACTACCGGTAATTTCCTAAAACATATTGATTTAATTTCATAACGTTGAGAAACTAGATAAAATTACCTAAACAACGAATATAATATCATCAAAATCGGTTATTATTTGTGGCCAGGGGAACGAGCGCAAGTGCTCGGGTCAATATGACCCGAACGGCATATTATCGGTTTTTATCACGGGGCCATTTCCGGTGGTCACCGGAAGTTATCTGGTACTACAAATTGTGTATTCTGCGGCTCTGCATAATTGTTCCAAATTTCAGATTTTTCCGATTTTTTTGTCACGAGTTATGTTGAATTGAATGTACGCTTCGGGTCATATTGACCCGAGCGGCGCGGGAAGGTTAAGCTATTTTTAGGACAACCATGAATCAAACAATTTTTATTTATCAGCTTCAAAAACTTCAACGAAATTTGAGCAACTCATTACGCCTGATCTGCAGAATTCGCCAGAGCAAAACAAAACCTAATTAAATCATTGATTCATGCAAAACAAGTGCTTTTCAACATCAAAAAAGTTTTATTGAAATTCACTAAACATGAAAGTAAGATTTGAACCTTCGCACTGGTCGGTAGATTGATGAGAGAAATTTGAGGTTTGAAAGATTTTTTTCTTTTTTTATTCAGTCTTCCTCCCCCAGGTTGGATACAATCATGACAATCAGTTGAACACTCAACAGCTGCCAGCTAGATCTTTTTAAAGCGGATTTTTTTTGCATTTTTGCACGTTTTAGCTTCAAGATGGCATTGCATTCATCAATACAATAAGAACAAAAACATAATGCAATCTTTAAGGGAGCAAAAAATTTCATAACCGCATGAAATAGAAGCTTTACAACACAATCAAAATGAAATTGGAATTCATTTCTGTTCTAAAACGTGTTCTTATTTGAAATTTCAGCCAATTTCATATGAAATTTCGACACTACCGTTTTTGTGACGTCACAAAAAAAAATCCAAAATTCTTCTCGGTACTACCTTATTGAAATATTCCTTGAAATCAGAGCCGATTTCTTCATATTCGTCTCCCTATTCGGCGTTCCACAATTGATTTATGTATGTCATCTTCGAGGGACAAAACGATTTCTAAACTTTCACACACTTCTCACAACTATCGATTTTTCGGATCTAAAAATCGATTAGATCGGTTTATTTTCGATTCGATGTTTCGATCTTTTGGATTCCGTTTTCTCGCTGAACCGAGATATTTAGATCCAATCAAGGTTTTTTGAAACACGAGGTTCTCTGACTTCAACAGTAAGTAGGCAAAGAGTGAGCGGAGCTCTCAATGAGTTTGTTTACAAACATAAGATTATTTGCACAGCTTTTCTGTGGTTTGTTGGTAAACAAATTCCATGAGTTCCGCAGTTGCATAGCCTAAATAGCCATAATGGCTGAATCGGGAATTTGATATTCAGTAACACCTCCTATCTATACACACCTTGGATCCAATCTAGATTACCGATTTATTGTCAAATAGTTCCACCCTGGGGGAGGAAGACTGAATAAAAAAAGAAAAAAATCTTTTAAACCTCAAATTTCTCTCATCAATCTACCGACCAGTGCGAAGGTTCAAATCTTACTTTCATGTTTAGTGAATTTCAATAAAACTTTTTTGATGTTGAAAAGCACTTGTTTTGCATGAATCAATGATTTAATTAGGTTTTGTTTTGCTCTGGCGAATTCTGCAGATCAGGCGTAATGAGTTGCTCAAATTTCGTTGAAGTTTTTGAAGCTGATAAATAAAAATTGTTTGATTCATGGTTGTCCTAAAAATAGCTTAACCTTCCCGCGCCGCTCGGGTCAATATGACCCGAAGCGTACATTCAATTCAACATAACTCGTGACAAAAAAATCGGAAAAATCTGAAATTTGGAACAATTATGCAGAGCCGCAGAATACACAATTTGTAGTACCAGATAACTTCCGGTGACCACCGGAAATGGCCCCGTGATAAAAACCGATAATATGCCGTTCGGGTCATATTGACCCGAGCACTTGCGCTCGTTCCCCTGGCCACAAATAATAACCGATTTTGATGATATTATATTCGTTGTTTAGGTAATTTTATCTAGTTTCTCAACGTTATGAAATTAAATCAATATGTTTTAGGAAATTACCGGTAGTCCATTCCGAATGAAAAAAGTCCAAAAAAAGAGCTCTTTTTGAAATGCTTATAACTTCTGAACGATTTATTGTTTTGAACTAACTTAGCGATTTTCGAAATTTTTAAGAATTTACCTTTCTACAGATGTACAAAAATGTGGGGGTCCAGTGGAAGGTTTGGCCGCTATTCCAGAACTTCCGGTAGAAAAAATTCTTACTTCAAAAAAGACACCCAATTTTGGCTTTGCATCGCTGTATCTCGCGTACCAATGGACCGATTCTCAAAATTCAAATTTTAGTTTTTTTTCGTCAACTCTATTATTATTTTCATCGAACATACTTGGTTCCTTAAAAATCTCAGTTCTTCAGTATATCGTAATGAATCTCACATCTTTTTTGCCATTTTTCAAACTTCCCCTCGAGTTGGTAGGCTTACGGGATTTTGTTAGCGTGATTTCTCTAAAATTTGAACTCAAATTGGCCACTTTTTATATACCTAGAGATTCATTAGAGTCTCCTCTTTCGATGGACATACTTTTTGTGTAGTGTTTCGAAAATTTGTAACAACGTTTTTCGAATTTACTGAAAGCTGTCAGATTTCAATCAGTTTGGCCGACATTTTCAGCAGGTTGGTGTACAAATCTCGCACCCCTCACGTAGCCGCGGGAGAAACAAATCCTTTAGCTCTCTTTTTGTCGCTCACCAAATCTACCACCCCACCCAGCAGCAGGAGGAACTGCCGTCTCGCCGCATGGCTTAGGTAATTAATTGTGCTGATGCTGATAACGTAATAAATGTTTTATTTTTGTAGGTATTGTTTGAATCTTTTTTGATATTTTTTATTACATAGGTACCTATATTTTATGGATGGTATTATACATTAATCCATTTTATTCAAGCACAATCCTCTGCAACTGTGAAATTTATTATTTTTATAACATTCTTTTCTATTTTAATTATAGTCGTTTTAACACCTTTGTTTCATTCGCGACTTATATCAACGATACAGTTGGCAGACAGTCATGGAAAAACTTCTCCGGTACAACTGTGCTCGAACTCTTTAAAATTTCAATTCTAAATTCTATATTCAAGATACTGATAGAGATTTGATAGAGATTTCAGATTCTGAATTCTGGAATTTGGAATGCTGAATTCTGCATTTTGATTTCTGATACAGAATTCAGAAACATATGAATGTAAAATCTAATACGGAATTTTCAGTTCTGAATATTATCTTCTGCACCAAGAATTATGTATTCTGAACTTTGAATTGTGAATTCTGAGTTCTAAATTTGAATTCTGAATATAAGTTTCCCATAATTAATTCTATTTTATAATGATATGGATTTTTAATACTTTAGATAAAGCTTTAATCAAGGCCGGAAAAAAATCATGGATTCAAGAGGATGAATAGTGTACTTTAAAGATTTTTGGCGGCAGAGCTTAATCTCGGGAGATCGAAGATATCATCTTCCCTTATTTTCAAGTTTCACTTGTATTTTAAATATAATGCTTGACGGAATTTAGTGAAAGAAATAATACTTTTCAAAAATATTCGAATAAGATAAGTAGGTGATACAACTGAAAGAAAGATTGAAGCACTTCATTGGTTATGATAAATATTTATTAGCAAATCAATGACGATCCTACAATAAAACATTCATTACGTAGGTATCGGCATGAGCAAAATCAATCAAAATTCAATCTACAAGCCACGCGGCGCGACGATTCCTCCTGTTGCTGCTGGGAGGTAAGTTTGGTGAGCGACAGGAGAGCTAAAGGATTTCGTTTCTCTTGAGACTACGCGAAGGGGTGCTAAAATAGTACGCCAACCGTCTGAAAATGTGTGCTGGACTGGTTGAAATCTGACAGGTTTCAGTATATTGGAAAAACGTTGTTACAAATTTTTGGAAAACTTCACAAAAAGTATACCAATCGAAAGGGCAGATTCTAATGAATCTCTTGGTATATAAAAAGTGGACAGTTTTAGTGGAAATTTCCGAGAAATCACCATGACAAAACCCCGAGAACCCATCAACCAAAGCGAGAGTTGAAAAATGTCAGAAAAGTTGTTAGTTTCATTCAGATATACTGAAAAACTGAATTTTTTTAGAAACTAAGTTCGTTCTATGAAAATAACAATAGAGTTGACGAAAAAAAACTAAAATTTGAATTTTGGGAATCGGTCCATTGGTAAGCGAGATACAGCGATGCAAAGCCAAAATTGGGTGTCTTTTTTGAAGTAAGAATTTTTTCTACCGGAAGTTCTGGAATAGCGGCCAAACCTTCCACTGGACCCCCACATTTTTGTACATCTGTAGAAAGGTAAATTCTTAACAATTTCGAAAATCGCTAAGTTAGTTCAAAACAATAAATCGTTCAGAAGTTATAAGCATTTCAAAAAGAGCTCTTTTTTTGACTTTTTTCATTCGGAATGGACTACTGGTAATTTCCTAAAACATATTGACTTAATTTCATAACGTTGAGAAACTAGATAAAATTACCTAAACAACGAATATAATATCATCAAAATCGGTTATTATTTGTGGCCAGGGGAGCGATAACATACTGCAGGTCAAATAGTCCCGAAATTTTTTTTACAGATATTTTGCGAACGGCATGGGAAGGTTAAATAACAGATTTAGATTTAGGGTAGTTCCCATTGATCGAAAAATTTTTTTTATATAGTTTAAAGTTTACGATTACAAATCTTTTCAACAATTGTTGGCTTTTTGCCGAACAGTAAAAAAACGAGCCAGAAAACGATACAGCGAATTTCAGTCTTCCTCCCCCAGTATCCAACTGGTTTACCATATATTATTCTAACGTAGAACATTTGACATCAATTATTGATTGCTAACTCGGTTTACAGTCAATTGAACAGCGTGGTTGAGAGAATTCCGAAGGGTGACATTCAAATCCACTTAGGTGACTTCAACGCAAAGATTGGCTCCGATAATCAGGACTTTGAGCGCATCATGGGGCGCCATGGCCTGGGACAGATGAGCGAAAACGGAGAGCTGTTTGTAGAATATTGTGGCAACAACAACATGGTGATCGGAGGATCGCTCTTCCCCCATCGACCAGCACATAAGGTCACTTGGGTATCGCAGCTGCCGACAGACGGAACAGTCGAAGAACAGTGGTGTGGAATCAAGAATGCCTTTATCACGACGAGCCATGGTACTCTCGGTAAAGTTTGTGCAAGACTAAGTGAATGGATGTCGGATGAAACCTGGAGGATTATCGATGATCGGAGAAAGGCGAAAGTCGGAATTGAGCAGGCATGTACCGGGTCAGCCAAAGCAGCCGCCCGCTTACGATATGCGGAGCTGGAAAATGCAGTTAAACGAGCTTGTAGACGAGACAAGAGAGCCTGGACAAACTCCCTAGCCGAAGAGGGAGAAAGAGCCGCCGCCATTGGAGATATCCGATTATTATATGATATATCTCGCCGCCTTAGTGGTGCAAGGACTAATGCAAGAATGCCGCTGAAAGACCGAGCACGTCAGCTGCTGACAGATCGAACAGATCAGCTCAAGCGTTGAACTGAGCATTTTGAACAACTCTTCCGAGTTACAAATAGCAATGGCCAACAGAACCCGCAGCTCGAGGCGCCCACAGTAAGTCGCATTAATGGCGTAAACTCGGAAGCGCCCTCGCTGGCTGAAATAGAAGCGGCAATCAAGGACATGAAATCCAACAAAGCGCCTGGAATCGATTGCATTCCTGCTGAAATGCTCAAAGCCGACCCTGCCTTGACAGCACAAATGTTACACCGTCTTTTCGCTGACATTTAGGATTCTGCAACATTCCCGGCCGACTGGATGCAGGGTATCCTCGTAAAGGTCCGGAAGAAAGGAGACCTGACAGAGTGCGGTAACTGGCGTGGCATAACTTTGATCTGTACAACCCTCAAAGTACTCTGCAAAGTGATCCTGAACAGGATCCAGGAGAAAATCGACGCTACACTCCGACGGCAACAAGCTGGATTCCGATCCGGACGATCATGTGTGGACCACATCACAACGCTACGAATAACGAATTCCAGGACTCTCTTCTGCTGGTGTTCGTTGATTTCGAAAAAGCATTTGACCGACTGAACCACGAAAACATCTGGGCTGCTCTTAGACGACGAGGGGTTTCAGAGAAACTAGTCCATCTCATCGAAGCACAATACGAGGCATTTTCGTGCAAGGTCTTGCACGACGGTGTCTTGTCCGATACAATCCCGGTAACTGCTGGAGTGAGACAAGGATGTATCTAATCACCGCTACTTTTTCTCATCGTAATGGATGAGATTTTGACTGGATCGATTGACTGTAGACCAAACCGAGGATTGCCGTGGAATCCTTCAGCGATTGAGCAACTAAACGACCTTGACCTGGCAGACGATATTGTTTTGCTCGCCCAAACACAACAAGACATGCAGAGCAAACTCGACGACCTCACCGAAAGCTCCAAGGCAGCAGGTCTCAAAATCAATGTCGGAAAGACCAAGTCGATGGAAATCAACACAGAAAATCGTTCCAATTTCGTGGTAGCTGGACAACAGGTTGTGGCAGTGGAGTGCTTCCAGTATCTTGGTAGCCAGATTACGCCTGATGGTGGTACCAAGAAGGACATCGAAACCCGGATCAGAAAAGCCCGATTTGCGTTTGCGAGTCTCCGAAACATCTGGCGCTCACGTCAGATCTCTCTACGAACTAAGATCCGAATCTTCAACTTAAACGTCAAATCCGTATTGCTGTACGGGTGTGAAACTTGGTGCACATATGCGGTGACGACGCGAAAATTGCAAGTTTTTGTGAATCGCTGCCTGCGGAACATCATCCGCGCTTGGTGGCCTGGCAACTGGATCTCAAACGTTGAACTTCATCGCCGGTGTCATCAAAAGGCGCTAGAGATCGAGATTCGGGAACGTAAGTGGAGATGGATTGGGCACACGCTGCGAAGAGTTGAAAACGAGATTTGCAGAGAGGCGCTTGATTGGAATCCAGATGGGCATCGAAGAAGAGGCAGGCCCAAGCTCGTGGCGGCGAAGTCTAGCCGCTGAAATCCGCACAGTTGACGAGAACCTTGGCTGGCAGCAAGTGAAGACGCTGGCTCCGGATCGCCAGCAGTGGAGATCTTTTATCTCAGCCCTATGCGTCGGTCAATCGGCGCCGGACTCTTAGGTAGGTAGGTAGGTAACTCGGTTTACTAAAATGCCAAACTAAAATGTGGTTTGGCATAAAAATGTGTGCTTTTATTATTTTATTGTAGTAAGGAGCTTATACTGCACTGACTTGAACATTTGCATGGATGTAAAATTCGTAAAATTGTTCTGTTATGTTTGTTATGATTTGTTTTTCCGGTTGAAAAGGCGAAATGATTTTCAGGCAGCCTCTGCTGATTGTTTATTTTGGTTTGGCCTTTCGGTGGATAAAGACGGAATGGCTCTAGAAGCACAGATTTTCAGGACTGTTGCTGCTTATTGTTTGTTATGATTTGACCATCCGGTAAAAAAGAAGACGGAATCGGCTTAGGAACTGCAGATTTTTAAGGCTGCTGCTTGTTTGTTTTGATTTGGCAACCCTGTGGAAAAAGGCGGAATGGATTTTGAAGCGCAGATTTTCAAGCAGCTTTTGCTGATTGTTTTTGCTTTGATCTGGCCTTTCGGTAGAAAAAGATGGAATTGGCTTTGGAAGTGCAGATTTTCAAGGCTGCTGTTGCTGATTGTTTGTTTTGATTTGGCCTTCTGGTGGAAAAATACAGAATTGGCTTAAGATGTACAGATTTTTAAGGCTGCTGCTTCTGATTTTTATTTTGTTTTGGATTTTTAACGCTACTGCTATTAATTAGACCAATACTAGAGCAGGGCAGCCTTGGCACTTGGCATTACCTTCTTTGAATATTCCTTGCTCTCGTGTGTTTTATTTGGCCCTTATGCGGTCTTCGCAAATGTATTGTTTCGGCGCTCGGCTTGCTACGATCGATTTTAAACCTGCGATTTACCTGTAGTTATCCGAATGTTTTTAAGGTTATATTAATCTAAAGATTTCTGCTCTGAATCGTTTACATTGCAACGTGAAGCTAACTCCCGGAATGACTAAGGTAATAATTTTGATACAGGTAGATTCCGGAAATATCTATATTTACAAGTATCATTTTTTTGTAAAGGGTGAAAAAGGGAGTCGTCCATAAGAAATGTTCCATGTTTTTTAGACATTGACGTTATTATGGATTCGGATTGAACCGAAAATTGAAACACAAGAGTTTCAAAGGACGAGAAACCGATTCCCAAGCTTAAACTTAGTGTTAGACGACAGAAAAAGGGGTCGTCCAGATAAACTGTTCGATGGTTTTGCAATAATTGCTCTATTATGCAAGGGTCGAGACGAAAATTCAAATATGCGAGATATACAAAACATACCAACTGATTCAGACGACAGCAAAAGGGTTGTCCATATTAACTTTTGAATAATTTTTTTTTAATTATGATGTTACTATTCATCCAAACGAGACGAAGTTTATACACTGGAGTTTAACAGAACGGATAATCTGTTTCTGATTTTAGATTTTGTATGAGACGCCGTTAGCTTTTTTATGATTTCGCACTAACTTAGTAACAAAGTGCATCCAAATAACATGAAAATTCGATCACGACTGTTTTTTTGGACGGTCAATCAATTTCTGATTATGAATTTAAATTTGATAGACAAGCAAATGGATCGTTCGTATGTACTGTTTTTATTATATGCAGTACTGTCGTGAAAATGCATTCCAATTGGGTAATTTTACCATTTAAACATAAACTCCTCTTCGCATAATCAAAGTAAAATACGAAACGGATCTCGTACGGGATCAGCTAGTTTGATCATATTTTGAAATTTCAACTCTACGTTTATGAATTCAAACTTGGATTGAGACCTTAACTCAGTTCGTGACATTTAAAGTTGAGATTCTCGTTAAGCACCTTCAACGACAATTCCATTCTGGTTTAAATTAGTCCAACACTTGCACAATGTCTCCTTTAAATGATGATGGAAGGATTATTTAACGTGACCTTTCCAACAGAAAAAGTAAACTTTTCTTAAACCTAAGCCATTTTCCAGCTCTTTTTTTTGTTTTTGTTTTCGTTTGGTTTTTTTCTTGCCTGCGGTTAAGTATTTCACTCAGTCCGTCTTTATTTTTTCTAACAAGTTTTTGCGAGCGTAAACCCCTCAAGTGCATCCTAGCATGGCTAATCCCTCTTGGTTGGACCCTGGAGTCACTCTCGGTCGCTCTTTTGCTGTGTCTCTTCCGTCTGTCCGTCCTAACGAGGGTCTTTCACCAATGCTGTCAAAACAGTGAAGTGAAAACTTTTCAAGATGCCCAGACGAGAGCGCCGCGCCGTTGTTGGGGCTTCTTTTAAGTCTCAAACCCAACCAGGGGACCGGATCCGGAAATCACATTGCTGGGGCGCGCTACGTTATGGTAAGAAAAGGGTTGTTGTTGAGGTGAACGAAGAATAAGCACACTGCAAACAAAAGGGAAAATTATTAATTAATCCTGGCTTGTTGGGTCCTGTGAAGTGAGGTGGAATGGGTGTGACAACTTGGCCAGCGAAAACCTTTATTGTTGCTGCCCACCATGAGTTGAGCTGCCTAACGGAAATGACTCCTTCTGAAAGTGAGTCGATATTGCGACGATGGGCGGCAGCAGCATCCACCAAGGACTTCAACAACCAATGTACTTCCGCCGGTCTTTCATTTTCTTATTATTGACAGGTTTATGTCCTTACTGTTATATTTTACCTTCTGCCAACGTCTTGGCCACTGAAGGCTGTCAATGTCGTCTAACGTCCGTCGTTGTTGTCTCGTAAGGAAATACAAGAAGAGCAAAGATTCTGAAGCCGCTTAGCGATACTTTGCTGCCTTCCAGGCGATAAAGAGCCTTGTCGATATTTCCGAAGACATCGTCTGACATGTGGGCCAACCTCCAGTAGGGCAACTTAACACCTGACACAATTTCTTAGCCATCATCGCTTGATGGACATCTATAGATGCTTTAATGGTGGGAGGAGATTTAACTGTATAATTTGTGTCAACTTCAAACCGTTTTATGCCACATTTGTCCCAAAATTTGTAGATTTTTCACTGATTCTGACCGTCACGAAACCCCTAAAATATTGCGAACTAAAGTGCACTTCTCACTTCTTTAGTCTCAACTCTCATAGCCTAAGTCCCATTTTTCATTTCTCATGTCTTACTATTCACGTCTGTCTACATACATGCTACGCATAACTTCTCACGTCTATCGTCTCTTTTTGGACGTCTAAATTCTTTCGTCTTACTTTTAGCGTCTCACTTCTCACGTATCACTTCTCACATAACACTTCTTACGTCTCACGTCCTACTTCTCACGTCTAACTTCTCACGTCTAACTTCTCACGTCTAACTTCTCACGTATCACTTCTTACTTCTCAAGACTCATTTCTCTCTTCATGTCTCACTTCTCATGACTTTCATCTCACCTCTCTTTTTGCACCTTTAATTTCGCGCTTCTCAAGCGTTATGGCTTACTTTTCAATTTTTCACGTCTCACGTCTCACTTCAACGTGTTCACGATGTCTTTTTTTGGACCTTTAATAAGAAAAATTTCATCATCTCTGAAATTTTCCCCATTATAGAGGAGACTCTCCCCTATCCAACGCACTATTCAGTAAAAATAATTAATCAATGGGGGGGTCTAGACCAACTTTTTTTTAAAGTTTTGCAAACAAAAGACACGAGCAAAATTTTCAAGTTTTTACTTATAATTTTTCCTACGAACTTTAAACTTTACATTTCTGTGCTAAGATGTGTTGAGATTCTTTCGAAAATCAATATTAACTTCATCAATTAAAAAAAAAAAGATTTTTGATCAGAAATTTTGACAAAAATTTTAAATATCGGAAAAAAATTGAAAATTAACCATAAAAAGTATCTATAGCTTGTCGAACAAATAACTGGCAAAACTGGAACAAATTAACAAAAGCACGATAATAAAGGTGTATTCTCTATGATTATTTCTATCTAAGACAACTCAAAACTCCATTCTATCTTCAATAGAAATGATCATGGAAAAAGGTACAATTCACCGAGAAAAAGGTGAATCCAAAAAAAGTTAATTCTTACCTCGAAGCGAGGTGAAGTTGACCTGGATTGAGCTAAACAAAACGGTACAATTCATCTCGAAAGAAAGTAATTTGCCGAATCCGTTTATTGAGATTAAGCTGTTTTGTCGTTCAGGTAGGACGTTTTACTTCGTGCCCAATATGAGAAAATCGGAACGTCATAATACTTTGTTTTTGTTTCAGATTGGCCCACAGAGCTTCGAGGTGTATTCCACGTCATCCTCCAGATATCATTCCGGAAAAGCCGAACCTGACTGGATTAGTCGACATTATGGCGCGGAAGAACGCGAAGCCGAATTGCCACGAGCCTGGCGAAAAATAGACTTATCTAAATAATTTTTTTAAACACGGTGATACATTTCAAAATTAAATATAATAGTCCGTATTTATTTCAAAAAAATATAAATTTTTGAATGGATTTTGCTTTATTTATTTTTATTTTTATTGAAGAAACCAACCAAACCAACTAGCATTTACCCTTAAAATCAGTGAATGAGAAAACGGTATTATTTACTAAAAAGGTAAAATTTACCTTTTTGCTAGGTGAATTGAAAAAAGGTAAAATTTACCTTTTTGCTAGGTGAATGAAAAAAGGTCACTTTTGACTTTTTTTTTAATTTTCCGTCTAATGCTTTTAAATAGTCTAACAATATTTCTCTAGTTTAAAGTAATAGATGGCAGCACTATCTTAACCCGAATTGATGCCCATTTTCGAATATCCGGGATTAATTCAGGTGTGTTGGATAATTTTGGTCAAGAAATAAGTACTTGGTACCGTGTGAACGCCTTAGAAATTCTAAGATCACTAAATCAAAAAATTAGAATTGCATAAAGGTCACTAAAATTGAATTTCTTGGACCGATAATCAGAATAAAGTTGTACTTTTCGATTGAGTTTGATTGACCAGAGGCTAGCAGTATTATTGGTATGATTTGCAATTGAATCGGAAGTTGAGACGAGCAGGAATTTTGGCGGTGGTGAATTCTTGTGATGGTGATTTTTTGCTAATCTGGAAAAGCTTTCTACAGCGTGAACTCCAACAAAACTGTGTTGGAAAACTACCTCGAAATGATGTATATTGGCCTTAATAAACCTGGAAAATCAATGTTGAGACTGAATTTGGTTTTTAACTGCAAGATAGTGCTGCCATCTACGACTTGAAGCTGGAAAAATATGGTTTATTGAAAAAAATCTAATTCTAACCGTTTTTCCTGATTCAAAATAAACCTAGAAAGTTTGTTTAATCATTTCATGTCATTTAAATAAAGAAAGTTAGTAGTTTGATAAAGAATTACAGCTCAAATACCAAATTCCTTAGTTTTAGAAAAGCATCCCCTTTTAAAAGGGGATTTTTAAAACCTTTGGAATTCTAGAGAACTCCTTAAAATGCAGTTATCTATTCAAATAATTCGTATAAGCATTATAATTCACTTTAACACAGTAAATTTTTAGGAATTATCTGGTTTTTGTTGAAAAACACAAGTGGTACTATTCTTATTTCGCTCACTGTATATTCCTCACGTCTGTCTTCATATGTGCTACGGGTTGGGTTGCCAACTGTTTTTCGAAAAAGTCTGGAAAATTTTGAATAAATGTCTGGAAATGTCTGGGTAGCTTACTTTTGAAGGTGGTGACCTTTTTTTTTTTTTTGTTCGCCAGAACTCAATGTTCCAGATAGCCCCTAATAGTTCTGTCACTATCAGTTACATACCCTGTTTGACTCTCCATTTAACATACATCTTCGAAGCATTTGCCATATTATTAATAGCTTCCAACCACTTCTGAGTTCATAATTCATAAATTCCAATCATTTCCTGCCATATTATACCATGGCTATTTTGAATTTTCATAGTTTCTTAGAATAATTCATGTCCTCACCCAAAAGTCTGGAATTGTCCGGAAGAAATGGCAAACGTTTGGAAGTTTGGAATCCTGAAAAAATGTCTAGCAGAATTCCAAAAAGTCTGGAAGATCCAGACAAAATCTTTAAGGTTAACATCACTGGCAGAGATGCCAATTGTTTTTGAGAAAAGTCTGGAAAATTTTGAAAAAATGTCTGGAAAAGTCTGGATTGCTTAGGTCAGGCAGGTTTATGATAAAAACTTGTGCCGGAACCAATCAAAATCAACATATTTAACTATTGTTTTATCGATGAGTCATGCTCAATTTAGTGAAACTTGTAAACCTGTACAATGCAAAACTCTCTCAAAGACTTATAAAAAGCTTTAATAATGATCATTCTAATTAAACAAAATTTGATACCTGCTCACTGGTCGTTGATTTAATCAGATCAATTTTACATTTAAGTGCTTTTTTCTGTTTTCCAGCCCTGGTGGATCGCGAAGTTTCGATGTAATGATCTTTGTTTTTGGTCGCCTTATCGTAATACTGCAAATTCTCATTACTTGATAATATAATCACACATTTTATGAACTATCACTACCTAAGACCATTGTGGTAATACGGCACTACCAATTTCTATGCTTTATTCTCTGTTTTTATTCATCTTCGTAGCATTCCACCCTTTTCCATTACTAATAATAATTTCCTGCCATTTTACCACAAAGCTTAAGAATTTCGACTGTTTTGTAAAATCATGTCCAAACTCAAAAGTCTGTAAATGTCTGGAAACTTAAAAAATTGTCTGAAGAAAGTCCAAAAAGTCTGGAAGATCCAGACGAAATCTGGAAGGTTGACATCACTGCTTTCCAGTGGTCTTCCGATCCGCTCTCATTTATTTAATTTCTCCAGCGGTCTCCCGATTCTCTCTTATTACTTTATTTTTCCAACGGTGTCCCGATCCGCTTCCGACGTCGTAGTCAACTCAAGTCGCACCAAACAATACCTCAATTAATAGCATTCAATTACAAAATTTGCGTTCTCAAAAATATTTTTTTTCCTTTAATTCTATATTTCCCTTTCTATCATCTTTTTCTTTAAACTCAAAGTGGCTCCTTAAAATTTGAAGGTTGTCGTGCTTGGAATCAAGTTCCCGAGTTATAAACTTATTTTTATCACAACTCTTCCGACGCACAACCTTTCTCGGAAAATTCGTTAAATGAATGACAGTTTTTTCTCAATTACACGCTTAACTACTTTC
This sequence comes from Uranotaenia lowii, assembly GCF_029784155.1. Classification (NCBI taxonomy): domain Eukaryota; kingdom Metazoa; phylum Arthropoda; class Insecta; order Diptera; family Culicidae; genus Uranotaenia; species Uranotaenia lowii. Next base: position 183,533,293 of record NC_073691.1, read on the forward strand.
ACAAACTCGTCAGATAAAATTTGATCCATCTGGATTCATCAAGCTGTTATTAGGCTTGTTCAATGCATCATAAATTTCATAGTTCTTTACTAGTTATCTATACTCACTACAAAGGTATGAGCCGTTTCAAATAAAGAATTATAAAAAAAAATCAATTTCCGATTCCAGTTCGGTCTAAACAGCTTTTTCAAAATTACGGCCTTTTTCCGTGTCCCGGTTATTGTGAAATATTTTAATCAATATCACAATGATCTACTTAACCACTTCAAACATAGTCACAAAAAAGTATGCAGAAAAATCCCGGTCAATAAAACCGCTTACATAAGTGTACCAATTTCACTAAAGTTCACTTCACGATTTGAAATTGCATCAAATATTTTCACGATTCCAATTTTTTTTTTTCATTTCTGCCTGAAGGCGTATGTAAATCCAGGACCAAGGAATCGCCCAACACGCCACAACAGCAAGCACACGTCTTTACCTCGACGGTCACCTGCACAAGAACGGTGGTGGTTGCCAAGATACTCATGGCATTCCCGATTACTTGGATACTTTCATATCACGCGCTCGTTTAGCCAGCCATGTGCGTAGCCACACATTCAATCGGCCCGACTAACGAGCCCATAGTAAACAAAGAGACGAAATGTCATGATTGGAATTTTTGATTTTCTGTCAGTGTCATTCCAATCGAGCAAAACCAAGCAGTCTTAAAGGATGTACTATAGCAGGGTTGCAAGCTCATTATGGCTATTATTATTATGGCATTATCTGATGGCGCAGATGGTTGCGTGCGACCCTTAAGCTTACAGCCACGCACATTCTTTAGGATAATTCAACAGAGAATCAAGAAAATAAAAAAAAATGACGTCAGTGAAAATTGAACTCACATCTTTTTTCTACCTTCATCTTGCCCATCTTACAGCTTAACCAGTATACCACCTGATCCAGATGGTGAATGAGGGTTAATTGTCAAAGTGTTTCCGCAACAGCCCGTCACAAAAAAAACGAACAAGTTCTGGTGTTTGGCCGTAAGTTTGTCAGTATCGTCTGCTAATGGGAAAGGGGATTGGAAACGAGAAACTGTTTTTTGCTTTCCTAAAGGGTGATACGGTCAAAATTTGGTCAAGGGAAAACGCGTGTAAATCGGTGAAATCGTTTATTTAAAAAATCAAATTAAATTTCTTTATCAAGTTTCATTAGTATTAAATTCAGGAAAAATATTCAGTTAGGCTTCCGCTTTTCCAAATCCGAATTGCCGGGCCTTACGCTTAACCCCTGCCATCAGATTTTGAAAAGCCACCTTGTCCACCTTTTTCGCCGCAGAAAGCCAGTTTGCCTTGAACTGCTCGTCCTTAGCAGTTTTTTTGGTCTTCTTGAGGTTCCGCTTGACAATAGCCCAGTATTTCTCAATTTGGCGGAGCTCTGGCGTGTTGGGAGGGTTCTTGTCCTTGGGAACCACGAGCACGTTGTTGGCAGCGTACCAGTCCATGGCCTTTTTACCGTAATGGCAAGATGCCAAATCCGGCAAAACAGTACGGAACAACCGTGTTTCTTCAGAAAAAGGCAGCAGACGTTTATTCAAACACTCTTTCACGTAAATTTCTAGATTGGCAGTCCCGGAAGCTATGAAAATGCTGCTTTTCAAGCCACAGGTACAGATGGCTTGCCAAACCAGATATTTCTTAGCAAACTTTGACAGTTTCGTGTGCTTGAAAATATCTGCTACCTTTCCCCTTCCTTTTGCCGTATAAAACTTCTGTCCCGGAAGCTGCTTGTAGTCGGCCTTGACGTAGGTTTCGTCGTCTATTACCACGCAGTCAAACTTCGTCAGCATCGTCGTGTACAGCCTCCGGGATCGCGCTTTGGCCGTCGTATTTTGTTTATCATCGCGATTTGGAGTCAAAACCTTCTTGTAAGTCGATAGTCCGGCTCGTTTTTTGGCTCGATGCACGGTTGTAGTCGATACACCCAGCTTATTTGCGGCATCTCGAAGAGAGAGGTTAGGGTTTCACTTGAAACTACCGGCAACTCTCTTTGTCGTCTCAGCGGCTTCCGGTTTTCGATTCCCCCCGATCCAGACTTCCTGGCTGTGGACAAACGTTCCCCAAACACCTCAATTACCTTTGTAACGGTTGATTTGGCAGCTTTTAGCGATTTTGCCAGCTTTGCGTGCGAGTAGCTCAGATTTTCGCGATGCTCGAGCAAAATTTTGATACGCTGCTCTTCTTCCCTGGACATCATTTTGACAACTGAAGAGTGAATTCCAAAATCAAAATAGGAGCAACATTCTACACACACACACAAACCTTCAAAATGAGGTGTGTTCAGGTTTTTTAAATGCAAAATTGAAAGAAATTCGTCAAGATGATCTTGACCACATTTTGACCGTATCACCCTTTATTGCCTACTTACATACACACGCACAGGCGGGCAGCTTGGCCGTGGTTGTTTGCCGTTGGTTTGAATCATAGGAATGTTTTATTATCTGTAGTTTTCGCCTCATATACGCACGCACAGCATTGACCGAACGGATCAATTCATTCATTCATTGTTCTGATCCTCCTTTATCTTGTGATGGGTTAGGGAGGGACATGAAATCGTTTTTATATTGTTTCTTTCAGGCATACGCAATGCGGTTGCACATCTTATGCCAAAGGCGTCAAAATAAGGAGAACTCATGATTGGAGTAAAGGCTGAATTTTGGCTCTTAGCACATATTTTTGGAAATTTGTTGGTTTGATAATTTAATTTGTTTTACAATTGGTGAAAAGGAGATTTTTTACATTTGATAAAGTTTTATAAATTTTTCCAAGGAGTATTTCTTGGGAAACTTGGGTTGTGTAACTTATTAACACTTATAAAATGTAGCTCTAAAATTGTAATCTTGCACAAGATAGAGTTAGGATGTTCTGTTAACATAAGTGTTGTTAGATTTAAACCTTGTGTTTTCCCAAAATTTTAAAATTATCCCTTTGCAAGTTTCTCAAAGTTCGGTCACCCAAAAAGTCGGATGACAATAAATCTTTACCACGATTATTGTTAATATTATTTTTTACCATTTTTTCAACCCAACAGCTTGGTTTTATTTAAGTGGGCAAAAAGGGTTTCAAATATCACCTTCTTTCACCGTGTGGTCCTTCCATTCACGACCTGCACCGGGTTGGGTTCATTCACTGTCGTCTTGGCACGTGGGTGGACAGAAGAACACTCTGCAAACCTTGAACCCTCGACGGCCGGCAGGTGTCAACCTGATGTCGACAGTAGCCGGTTCATATCCATTTACTAAACCAGGACAAACCCAACCTTCTTTGCTGATGAGATATGATTTACATACACAGTGGAAATCTAGCCGAAAACTTTCACGCTTTTTCGATGTCTGAAGTCGACATCTCACTTAGAGAAGGGGGAAAGCCACGCAGCTTTACAAACCCGAAACGGCGGAAAATATGCGAGGTAATAAAAATCACATAAGCCATTAAGTACACCAAACATAAATTAGGAGCTATCCACATGGCACCACACAGCCAGAAAGAAAAAAAAGCATGGAAACGAGAAAACCGCAAAGCACGGAACGGGTAGATGAAAATCCTTCAAATACTCCAGCGCATAAGAATTCGCAGGAAGGAGTTCGCTCAGCTGCCTGTTGTTTGTGTTTGTGCCTGTGTGTGTGAGACTGACATTAGAGCCATGTTTTTTTTCTGTCGCCCGCGGAATGTGACATATCCAGCCACAACACCCCTATGCCTCTTAACATTTCTCAGAAGATCACACAGAGAGACAGCAGCATCCTTTTCCAAGCTTCGAGTCTGAAAAGCTCATAAAATTGAAAAAAAAAAGAAGTTGCCCTTTTTCTTATGAAATTCGTGAAGCAAGCGGCCCAACGTGCCGATGGGAAGGAATGGATGCAAAACAATTCCGATCTACCAGGGTGCATCTTTTCTTTCTAGAAACACCACTAAGTGAGAGGAAATGGAATTTGGCACACCGGGAAATGACGGACGAGGCAAGCCACACGCGGAGCGAATTGGAACCAGGAATAAATTTAATATCAATTTATTTTCCTCTCGCGTTGAATCTGGCAATGCCCTTACAGAGGCCATATCAGGGATGGTCAAGAAAATTTGTCATAAAAAACAATCCTTTCCAGACCATTTGGTGAAATTTATTAAGAAAACTTTTTGACAATTTTTAACAGTTTGAAACTTTTAACAGTTTTGGCAATTTTAACAGTTTTGAGAATTTCGACAACTTTGACAATTTTGACAATTTTGACAATTTTGAAAATTTTGACAATTTTGACAATTTTGACAATTTTGACAATTTAGACAATTTTGACAATTTTGACAATTTTGACAATTTTGACAATTTTGACAATTTTGAAAATTTTGACAATTTTGACAAATTTGACAATTTTGACAATTTTGACAATTTTGACAATTTTGACAATTTTGACAATTTTGACAATTTTGACAATTTTGACAATTTTGACAATTTTGACAATTTTGACAATTTTGACAATTTTGACAGTTTTGACAATTTTGACAATTTTGACAATTTTGACAATTTTGACAATTTTGACAATTTTGACAATTTTGACAATTTTGACAATTTTGACAATTTTGACAATTTTGACAATTTTGACAATTTTGACAATTTTGACAATTTTGACAATTTTGACAATTTTGACAATTTTGACAATTTTGACAATTTTGACAATTTTGACAATTTCGACAATTTTGACAATTTTGACAATTTTGACAATTTTGACAATTTTGACAATTTTGACAATTTTGACAATTTTGACAATTTTGACAATTTTGACAATTTTGACAATTTTGACAATTTTGACAATTTTGACAATTTTGACAATTTTGACAATTTTGACAATTTTGACAATTTTGACAATTTTGACAATTTTGACAATTTTGACAATTTTGACAATTTTGACAATTTTGACAATTTTGACAATTTTGACAATTTTGACAATTTTGACAATTTTGACAATTTTGACAATTTTGAAAATTTTGAAAATTTTGACAATTTTGACAATTTTGACAATTTTGACAATTTTGACAATTTTGACAATTTTGACAATTTTGACAATTTTGACAATTTTGACAATTTTGACAATTTTCACACTTTGACAATTTTGACAATTTTGACACTTTTGACAATTTCGACAATTTTGACAATTTTGACAATTTTGACAATTTTGACAATTTTGACAATTTTGACAATTTTGACAATTTTGACAATTTTGACAATTTTGACAATTTTGACAATTTTGACAATTTTGACAATTTTGACAATTTTGACAATTTTGACAATTTTGACAATTTTGACAATTTTGACAATTTTGACAATTTTGACAATTTTGACAATTTTGACAATTTTGACAATTTTGACAATTTTGACAATTTTGACAATTTTGACAATCTTGACAATCTTGACAATTTTGACAATTTTGACAATTTTGACAATTTTGACAATTTTGACAGTTTTGACGATTTTGACAATTTTGACAATTTTGAGAATTTTGAGAATTTTGAGAATTTTGACAATTTTGACAATTTTGACAATTTTGACAATTTTGACAATTTTGACAATTTTGACAATTTTGACAATTTTGACAATTTTGACAATTTTGACAATTTTGACAATTTTGACAATTTTGACAATTTTGACAATTTTGACAATTTTGACAATTTTGACAATTTTGACAATTTTGACAATTTTGACAATTTTGACAATTTTGACAATTTTGACAATTTTGACAATTTTGACAATTTTGACAATTTTGACAATTTTGACAATTTTGACAATTTTGACAATTTTGACAATTTTGACAATTTTGACAATTTTGACAATTTTGACAATTTTGACAATTTTGACAATTTTGACAATTTTGACAATTTTGACAATTTTGATAATTTTGACAATTTTGACAATTTTGACAATTTGGACAATTTTGACAATTTTGACAATTTTGACAATTTTGACAATTTTGACAATTTTGACAATTTTGACAATTTTGACAATTTTGACAATTTTGACAATTTTGGCAATTTTGACAATTTTGACAATTTTGACAATTTTGACAATTTTGACAATTTTGACAATTTTGACAATTTTGACAATTTTGACAATTTTGACAATTTTGACAATTTTGACAATTTTGACAATTTTGACAATTTTGACAATATCGACAATTTTGACAATTTTCACAATTCAAACAATTTTGACCACCAACGTTTCTTTCACAATTAACGGGCCAGCTCTCTTTGGGATCCCCATTTTCGTTGCTCCCTGTCGGGGTACGGCGAAGCTTATTTTGTTTACTTGTTTATCTATTTCCATCGGACGCTATCGGAAGCAGTATTTTCGGTACCATAAGCTGGCAGCGGGCCACGCGCCACAAGTGGAATTTTAATATCGACATTTTCGATATTCAAATTCGGGTTAGAGATAGGTTCTGAGAAAAAGAACAAAATGCTGCTGATTTTGTTAGCGACTCGGACACTTTTGGAAACTTTTAACACAAATGTGGGAGTGTGTCACGCGCGAGATTTATTTTCGTATCGACTCCCTTCTTTTTGCCTGTCGGTTCTGCCCTTGGACTTTAAAATTTCAGCTGGGATTTCGGAGACGGTGGTGTTGTTTTTGTTTCTCAAAAGAATCGGTTTTGCTTCTTTTTGTACGAAATTTATTGAGTTGGTTTTGAAAATTTTACGATAAGGCAAAAATGGCTTGTGTAATAGCCGGGTAAGTTTTTTTTTAAACTGTTTTCCAATTTCAACGTTGATATCAAGTCGCGAATTCCATAAAGATGGAAAAGCTACTACAATCGGAACAAAACAAAAATTAAGGCCAAAATTATAGAGAGCTCTATTCTGAACTTTTTTAAGCAGTGCCTCGCATCTGTTTTAGGGGAACTAGGTACAAAATGTGCAGAGCACATTTCACTAATCAATATGCAATGTTGTTCAAAAATTTGATATAGGTTTTCTTTTTCCTTGCAGGCAGTTTGTTTTCATTTATATTTCAGAGTTCGTTCGTGTCTGGTGACTGTTAGAATCACAAAAACGCTGCAGATAATGCCAGTTTTGAATGGGAGCAAATGAAAACATCAAGCTCCTCACTGTCGAGTTGTCACCTTAATTCGGCTTCATGAATACAAATTCAAAATCCGAGAAATATAACCTGACGGAAAATTCTCGGCGGCATTAAAACAAAATCAACGACTGACGTCCGAGGATTGTTTTAATAACTTCATTAGAGCGCGCTGCTTCAAAAGGCGACACCAACCGAACTTTTTGTTGCTGGATGGCCGTTTCCCGAGCAAAAAGGAAGATGCAAATTTTTGCCCCAAAGGCCTTTAGGGGGAACGGGAGCTCCAAGCTCTTAATTATGAAAAAACCGCACGCGAACGCTTCCGGATGATAGTTAATTAAATTAGAGGGAGATGGTGGGAAGTAAAAGAAATCCATACAAGAAACGGAAAATGGCTGATTTCGTCCGGGTTGGGAAAAACAGCGCCAGAGTGAAAGGATCACACATACATAGCACAGCGAAAGGGGGGTTGGCTCACATACACAAATACATCACCAACATCACCATTGCCACCACCGCCATCACCAATGGGGTTCGGAACTTGAAATTGGATTATCTTTTAATTACTATCCGTTCGAGCGTTTGAGCTTTCTGTGTCAGCCTCTGGTCGATGAGAATAAGAGGATTATCCAATTTTAATAAACTGTTTTTTTCAGTCTTGCTCTTTGCTTCTGCTGTAAGAAGATTAATAATACAATGGAAAAATTATCAATTGATAAGATTCTGCTACAGATTGGGAAATTCAGGAAAACATGGGTTAAACATATTGTTTTTAACTAGAACCTAGCATGAGTAAGCCCAGAAGTATCAAAGAAAAAAATTAAAAATCTCTGGGAAACGACTGACCTTTTCTAGAAATATCCAAACCACATTTTGTTTTAAAGCATGTTTCCGTATATACTGGTGTGAACATATGTAACTTCAACATCGAGTGCTGATTAAATTTATTTCCGGACTCAGGAAAAAGATTTGGTTGTATTTTTCCCGAAATTTCTATTCAACCGGATGATTCACCCCTATCAGGAGGATAATGTGAACCCGGATCGGAGCGCGTCTGACAATCGGACCGATTACTGTCATAAGAAAGCTTGTCAGTTAAAAAACGTTCGATTTTTGTCCGATTTTCCGAACCATTCTCCTGCTGCTAAAAGCAGCATCGAAGACAAAACCTGACAGTTTAAATCGGTCCAGATTTGGTTTGAATTCGGTCAGTTTTTCATAACCGATTTGGCGCTACGCGTCGTCTAACCATATCAGCCATATCAAATTTTGATTTAGAAAACGAACCTCTGGGATCTGACCGAATTTGATCTGAAAATCCGGACCGAATTTGGTCTGGAAATCCGGACAGAATTCGGTGTGGAAATCCGGACAGAATTCGGTCTGGAAATCCGGACAGAACTCGATCTGGAAATCCGGATCAATTGTTTTGACAGTTTGTTTTTGGCAACGCGTCGCGTCGTCAGGAAACTTGTGTCACCAGAGCACTGAATTCGTCCTAATTCGGTTGGATTTCTAGTTGGATTTTCGACCGATTCACGGGTTGAACGGACCGAAATCCAACTGATTTTGGTTCGATTTTCCGATCCGGGAAAGCGTCAGTTAAATAAAGTCGATGTTTCGAGCTACACGCTGAAAACATGTTAACAGGACTGGCCATGGGCAGATGATTCCATACAATCACAAGCCAACCCAGCTATAACGTCATCAGACGAGGTTCCGAGGAACTTTCGGCTCTTGCCCAGAAAAGAAACTTCTCTCCGAAGTACATATATTTACAAGCAAAATGAAACTCATCCTGATGCAGTCGAAGTTTGAGGAAACTGCACCCAAAATTCAGCTTTTACTCCAATCATGAGTTCTCAATATTTCAACGTCATTTTCATAAGATGTGAACGCCCGCGACGATGATTCGATTTAAGACCGCCGGCATTAACCTCCCAGCGCAACCGCATTGCATATGACTGAAGAAAAAAAAAAGAAATTGAAGAACGGTTGCTATGAACCAAGTGAATTTTAGGAATTATGTTCGTCAAGTTAAGTCGTAAGACGGTATACTATGTAAATAAATAATGATTGAAGAAAGCAAAATAAAAACTTTTTCATGTCCCTCTCTATCTCATCACAAGATAAAGGAGAATCGGAACAATGAATGAATGAATGAATTGTTCCGCTCTGTCCGTGTTCATTCATGACGTTTCGAAAAAAATCACGTTGAATCTTTCAAGTTTATATGACCCAAACGGTGCGTAGGAGCATTTTTAATATGTTTTTATTGATAGAAGGGTATTTTGATGGAAAAATTGCTCGCATTTGCTTATAGAACCTAATTAGAGTATGAATTTCGTCTAGATGGTTTATACACCCTTTGCATTGTACTGCGCACGTTCCTTTTTTTAAACTCAAAATTAAGTATTTTTGATTTAAAACAGCACTTCAGTGGCAGCCCTCAACTTAAAGTTCGACTGGGCGTCCGCAGAACTAAACTCTGAAGCGTGATCAAAACTTAGTTCGACAAAGGAACTTCAATTTGAACTTTTTTAATGCATTTATTCGTTGCTACTCAAAATGCAGTTCGGCAGCCGCACTCGCTAAGTGTCGTCAGTTCAACATAAACAAAGAATTGTTGATCTATTGAACTTAAAATTCAATTTTAAGTTCAATAGATCGATCTCAGATTTGCTCCTTCGCCGAAGGAAAAATAGGATTAGTTTTATTCAGCAGTTCGACCTCTGTTTTGTGCCATCGCAAGAAGGAAAAATGGAACTCAACTTAAAGTTCATAGAATCGAACTATGTTTTGAACCATGGTTAACCTTAATTTTGAGCACGAAAAAAAAAATAGCGTGAATGACTCATGTGTGTAAGTGACATGGAGATTAAATTTCCTCTTTTTTGACAAACGCTTAGATATGGGTCTGTCTTTAGGAGTGAGTGACTAGTTTTCCGTATTCTTCCTCTTTTAACCCTCTAAAGCCGTTTGGGTTAATATGACCCGAAACGCAGATTCAAAGCATCTTAGTCATCATTCCAATATACTGTAGAACTGAGATTGTTTAGAGACCAAGTTTGAGTTTAGAAAATCGGTTCATTGAGGAATGAGATACAGCGAAGCAAAGACAAAATTTGATGACTTTGTTTTAAGTAAGATTTTTTATCTACCGGGAAATCCGGAATAGGGCATTTGCACAGTGCATTAGTATAAGTAAGCCGTTTGGCAAACAATAGTAACTGCTCCATGTAAAATGAATACGACTTGACGGAAGAAAGTAATTTTGTCAAGTAATTTGGGAAAACTATTGAAAGATTTCTGTTTTACAGCACATTATAAAGAAGCCAGTATATTTGTATACTTTTTTGTAAGTTTTGTTTGGGATTGCGAGTGAGGTTCGCCGAAAAAAAATAAGAATTTGTGATGGATTCGATCAATTTCAGTGGAGGCAGACCAAATATTGCTAAAGTTTATTGATTAATTTCACGACGGAAGCCCTTAACTTCATCCTACTGGTTGAAAACTCTATAAGTTAGACCAGAGTCTGCCTACAAAGAATCTGGGGCAATCGTTGCTTGTGTCTTACATAGATGGATGAGGTTTTTAAAATTTTGCTGTGCTTGTTTCCGGACTATTCTTCTATTAAATATCCACAAAATCATTTCCACTTTAACCAGATGATCCAAAATATACCAAATGACACTTTTTTTTTTAGAGAAAACGCGGATACATTCACGGAAAATACGAAGTTTAAGTTGAATTTTTGCCTTTGCTGCATATAAAAACCGTTGATGTGTGCCCAACAGACCTCTTGTATGTGTGGGTAGCAAAAGCCCTATAGAGGTCAAAATGTTCATCTGACCCCCTTATTTTTTTACATCGTCAGATAGATGTACTTTTGACAATTCCAAAAATCAAATAAGCACTCACTTAACAAAGCGCCATCCGAACCTCACAAATGGAGAAGTGGTAAAACAGGTCAATTTTCCTGTCTGATTCGCCCAACAAACAAAAAAGCAGACCAAACCTCGTATCTTAATGATAAAAAAATCTGTCCACTGATGAAATAAACAAAATACGGTGGTTAAATCTTGCGCAAAATGGTGGACCCGTTAGCGGGGTGAGACTTTGAAAAGTTTTGTGAAGGAAATCGATAAGAACTTTATAGCGGGCACTTGGTGGATCTCCTTTTAGAATTTTTTTATTGAAATGCCTCGCCCGAATGTTCAGGGAGAAGAACAAGAGGAAAAATAAAAAAAAAAAGATATAAATTTTATTGACGATTTGGGAAAGATGTAAATTAATAAGTGGTACATAACGATTGGCAAAATTAACAGCCAAATGTGCAAAAAAACCTAAAAAAGCGACCGTTTTCTTTCCATAGCCCTCTCAAAGGTTTCTTAAAGTTGGTACTCTGTTTTGGTTGGATCTGGATTCCTGCCATTAAGTGAAAACTGTGATGGAGTGATAAAAAGTTAATAATGTTGTTTTCGTGCAGAAGGTGGACAATCTGACAAACTTGTCATAACTTCGATAAAATATGTTGAATGTTGGTCAGTCAACGTAGGAAGAGGTAATTCTGGATTAAAGCCTATCGATTTTGTGAATTCAATTTGTTTAATTCAACATGACACTTAAAATTTACCTAGGGAAATGCTTCTGTTTTTTGCGTTTTCATTATGTAAGAGACAGACGTGATGTCGGTTGATTGCTAGAATAATTCTCCCAGAATGGCCATTAGCAGTCACTACTCCACTGAATTTTTACGCGTTGATAGGATCTTCATCCTATCTTCTATTTTATCGTACACACCACATTGTTGGTAAACAATCTTCAGATCTGCACATGCACATATCTTCGATTCTTTAGATATTTAAGTACAGTGCAATGTTTGACGTTTGAGCTTACAAATATTCTGCAGTAGACACTGACAAAACTAGGTTGCTCATCGGATTTCACCAGTCTTTTCTTTGTCTTAGAACCAAATCCTTTTGTTTCTGTTTTAAAAGTTTTGTGTAGGGGGGAGGTGTGTAGCCGATAATTGCTGGTGCGCTCTTCCTTGGTATATACATTATCATTTTCTCGGTTCCGCCTATCGGGTGACAAAACAACAAACACCAACATGTGATTGGCCATGGCAAATTAGAATTTCTCTTTAAAATATCCCTGTGCCGTAAAATTTCACAATTTAGGTTTTCCTTCATTTCGATGTAAATTTTAAAACACTTTCAATAAGGTGTTACCAGACCCATGTAACTTATCGAAAATTCTTTCTATACGCTCAGTGCTGCTCCCTTCTGAGCAGGGGTATCATAACAGGCGACTAAAATAGCTTGTACACCCTCCATGGGGGTCAATGGTTTGAGTATTCAACAACTTCAATGTCAAATAACATACAAAATTATCAAAGCAACCGTTGTTCGTATTCGCACTGTTGGTATCAATTTCAACATACTTGTTTTTATGAACAAAAAAATTCCCAATTGAGCATTCAATAGATGATTTTCTTCTCGAACAGAGTAAAATTAGAAAAGCAGAGTTTCGGTTTAATTCAAATTCAAATCAATTTTTTCCGAATGGCAATATATGGTTAATAATTCGTCCAAAAGGTCAACCGAAATATATTTTTACCATTTAAAGCATTGTAGATGGCTCTAAAGTAGTCACTTCCAACAGATATACTTTTAAAGCAGATTTGTTTTTCCAAGACACACATTGGTTACCATGGCTAGATGCATGAATCTTGTTGCCCCAACTCTTAAGGTGGCGTTGCGAACATCGAAAGTCCGTATAGAAGAATTAATGTTCGCGGCAAAGCCCACTTCTTTATCTTGAAGTGACGGTATCTTTGGTGTTACCAAGCAGAGAAAAATGAATAAGACAATATTTTCTGACACATCGCTAGAGGAGAATCTAAACTATGATTTTATGCTAAAAGATCAAACTGCACTCGCTAAGATATGGTTTATATGGGTATGTTTTATCACGGCCTATGCGGTCGTTATAACGCGCCAATCGTAGTATGCTGAAAAAAGCATTAATTTTTCAAAACGGCTAGCTTTTATAGAAAATAAACAAAAAGTTAAAGATCATTTTGTTGAGCGGGAATTTAGCCCAAAAATTAAACTTTCAATTTTTTTTTATATTTCCATTAGTTCATTTTGATTTTCTTTTCAGTCACCGTGTCTGTAAGTATTAGTGTGTTTTCGGTCTTCGGCTGCTTTCGATGTGTTCGGCTGCCAAATACGCGCCTATATATTTGGTTCTGTGGCTTTGAATATGGTTTTCAAAAATGAAGTTTTTTAAGCAAGTTAATGAATTTGAGTAATAAAAAATCATAAGCATTTGTAGAAAACATTTTTCTTCAACGAGTACCCTTGCATTTAACACCAAATGTACGTGAAATGCATAGTAAATCAGCGATTCGCTTAGGTGGGTCATAACAGAGCATATTCCTTTATGTAATTCGCCGTTCTTATATCAGACTTAGAATATTTTCTCTCAGAAACCGTGTTGAGATGTGGAGCAAAACGAACCCCTGGAGAAAAAGACCTTTGTGTATCTAATCAATGCATTTTGAGGGTTATACGTCTTTGTTCTTGCGATATTGACATTGACGTCGAATTTGAGACAAAAATTCAACTCCTTTCATCAAATTTTGCGTGAGGGGTCAGCAAAGGAAGTCGTCCATATGAATAGTGTAGTATCTTCGAAAGGGCCACTATCTTTTAGTGTGAGATCTTACTGACACTTCCGCTCTTGCTGATGGTTCTAAGAAGAATGTTTTATTTTTGATGTCTCCGTTGATATAGAACGTTGCTAAGTAAAATCTATGAAAATCAGCTTTTTAAGGGTGACTATGTTTTTACGATATTACAAATAAATAGTAAACTGTTTTTGTGATATGGACGTTTAACAAATTTTGAATAACGGATCAGCTAGAGGTGTCGCCAATTATTTTCATACACAAAAGGGGTCGTCCATAAAAATAGTTTACCTTTTCGCGTTTTTAGACATTTTTTAGACCTGATATCTTATTTTGTATAAGGGGTCAGCAAACGGGGTCGTGCACGGTTTTTTGATATTGAATTTATTTTGATTGGATTAAGATGAAAATTCGCACGGGGACTTCAATCAACTGGCAGTAGATATCAGATATCAAATATTGTAGAAGGGGTCGGCATAAGGAAGAAATATCGAAATATGATATGATTAAAACAACAACATCATAATTCATCAAACTTACACAGTTGACAGCGTAACGAAATTCGAACGAGATCAGCTAGTAAGACAATATTGTTCGATACATCGACAGTGGATACAGTGGTTTTGCGAAACAAATCTTGATGCAACAATAACCGACCGAATGATTTTTCCCGAAACTTTCTCAGTTTACCGCTGTGACCGATCGCCCACTTATTCTGATAAAACCTCTGGTGGGGGTGTACTGATCGCTGTAAACAATCGTTTTACGAGCACTCTGATCAATGCATCAAATTGCAATGAAGAAGTCACAGTTAAACTAGTTATAGACAAAATCGAGATTTTCATATGCTGTATCTACATACCTCCGGCCTCAGGCTATCAAAGACACTTTACCCATACTGCAAATGTTGGTTCTTTATTTGAAAATATATCACCCGACAGCAAAGTGATCATAATTGGAGATTTAAATTTGAAGAATACCACTTGGAATCGAGATAAAGATAATGATCTTCACTTTCTGCCATACAACGTCCGTTTGCCTGAAGAATCGATTATTATCGACGACATGGCCGCCTTCGATCTACGGCAAGTTTGTGGAATCGCAAACCATAACAACCGGTTTCTCGATCTCATATTCACTAACGACGAGGAAAGTTGTCAAGTTGAGGAGATTTTACCGATAATTCAGCAAGAGGTGCATCACAAGGCCATGGGGATAAACGTCTGTCTAAATATTCTTCAATATGCAGATGCACTGCCAGCTCAGGAAAGCAAAGTAACAAATTGATATGAAAAACTTTGACGTAACCGCTGGTTCTCAAGCTCTTTCGGAAGTGGATTAGAATACGGTTTTTCTACCTAACGAAGATATCCCCGAAACTGCTAGTTCGAGTATAAGATCTATGTTGGATTTCTTGACTAGCCTAGGAGTTTTCGACAACATTCGCGAAAATGATCGCGCAATAGGTAGTGCCCTGGATTTCAATGTTTTGTCGTTTTACACCATGGTTTATGGAATATTACTTAGCCACTGTAGAGCAATCAGAGTAAAATCGTCTCGCTCCAAATACCCAGAATGGTTTGACAGCGACACTATCCGCCTGCTTAAAGACAAGCGAAAGAAACACAACAAATTCCGTAGAAGTAAATCTCAATATGACGAAACAGCATACCGAACAGCGGCTAATTTATTCAATAGTTTACATAGAGCCCAACGATGCAGCTATTTGAACGAACTTCAACAAAATATTCAACCCGAACCAAAACGCTTTTGGAAATATGTCAACTCGAAACGTAAGTCTAACTTGATACCAAAAAATGTCTCTTACAACAACAACAAAGCAGAATCTTTGGAAGACGCATCCGAGCTCTTCGCCGAATACGTCCAAAGTGTGTATCTTTTGAACAACGCAGAAATAAGACAAGAACGCCAATCACCAGTATAAATCTTACCCGAATTCACAATAACAATTCCTGATATACGTAGAAAGATTTTAGAGCTCGACGAATCAAAAAGTTCTGGTCCTGATGGAATACCTAACTCATTCTTGAAAAAATGTGTGAGTGGAATCGAAGAGCCCTTACACTTTCTCTTCACTTCATCGATTCGAGCCGGATTATTCCCAAAGTTTTGAAAAATCTCGCATGTTATACCGATCCACAAGAACGGTTCCAGGCTCACCGTAGAAAACTATCGTGGTGTTGCAATTCTCTCTGCAATACCCAAACTTTTTGAGAGTATTGTATACGATAAGATTTACCCGTGAATTGAAACAAAGATTTCGGACGTTCAACATGGTTTTCTCAAGAAACGCTCAACCATAACGAATCTAACAGAGTTTGTATCAAGAACATCACAGTGGATGATGCAAGGTTTCCAAGTTGACGCAATATACACTGACATGTCCAAAGCCTTTGACGTAATCAATATAAACGCTCTACTGTCGGTATTATGCAAGAATGGAATAACCGGATCTCTCCAATGGATTCGTTCGTACCTGATCGAAAGAACGCAATATGTCAAACTGGAGAACGTGAGATCTAATAGTTTCTCGGTCAACAGTGGTGTTCCACAAGGGAGTCACTTGGGACACACATTAACAAATTAACAATTAGTGTAGTTATTAAGTGTGATGTATATTATAGAATAAGATAAAGGGCTGAAGCCTAGGATCTAATCAATAAATAAATAAATAAATTTTAGTTTGATGTAACTCCGTAGATAGCGTTGCGGAAAGAGATTCAAAATGAATCTGCAGTGGTCAATATTGATAGATGTCTTCGAGCTACCTGCTTATAGGGTTGGCTACTTTATAAGCACGATGCCGTGCCAAAAGGTGCTCGTAATTGTCATTCCAGTGAAAACAATTAAATTTTCACGATTTTTTTCCATTTCTGTGCCAATCTCTTGAAACCTGCAGCGAAGAGCAAACTTTCCACACAATAGCACTAGAATATTCAATTGTCGGCGCGATAAACCGCACGTGACTGTCATTCCTTCAGCTATCATAATTAAAAATTAAGCACTTCCAGCTCCCGGGACCGACTGGGGAGATTGTTCGGAGAAAGAGAGGAAGAAAGCCAAGGACAATTGCTAAACCACCTCCGGCAGCCCAAGTGGCCAAGTGGTGGTGGCAATGGTAATTTTTTGCTCGGTTTCCTGTCACTCGACGACGACATTCGTGGAAGTGGCTAGTGCTGTCAACTTTCTCAGCGCGTAGTCGCTGCCATCTCTTCTTGCTCCACAGTTGGATCGTCGATTGGTTGGCGAAAGCTTTCGATGGTCACGTACCGATCTCGTTCCATCTGAGTTCCTTCGCAGAATTTTAAAAAGTTTTTTTCCGAGAAAATGTTGCCTGCTATTAGCGAGCACTAGTTTTAATGGACTTTTTTTCTAATTTTTTCAGCAGATATTATTAAAATGATAAAATGATACTAAGTAATTATCTGCAAATACACATATACGAGTAAGGCATTGAAAGAGCAATCAATTGGGTACGAAAGCGAATTTTTTAATTCTTAAAAAAAAATTTAAAATAGGTATCTGTCGAGAGCTTGGTCAAATTTTCATTTTCCTTTCGTTCGCTTTCCATCAACAATTGAATAAAACCCATTCTAGTTTTAGTCAGCGAGTACTTCTGCAGACGAAAAGCTTAGTTGTGTCAGTCATAGATGGCATTTCTCCTCAAAAGCATCTTCACGTACAGTGTCGCATTAGCCTTAAGCAGGCTTTAGACTACACCACGTTTGTACAAATCCGATGAAATTAGATGCAATTCTGTTGCTGTGAATGCGAACTGCATTGTATATTGCACTGCTTGAATGAACCCGCAAATGGTTTGAGTAAAATTGGTTGGAATCGAAATTTATTGCACAAACAACCCTCTGTGGCACGGTGTATGGTGCTGTTTGTACAAATTTCAGACCATTTACTCATCCCCAAACGGTGTGGAGGTGGATTTTTTTGTTTTAGTTGCTGTTTTCGTCAGCAATATGTTTTTATCGTGTTTGGTCGAACATAGAATCAAACAATCGTCGTGGAATAATCGAATTTGCACAAGCCATTTGTGTAATGTATTGTCTGATTTAATGGTAGTATATTTGGTAATATTGGGAGCCAAACTCTTCTAATAACACCAAGTGAGAAAACATTAAATTTCCTTTTGGAGAGTGCAGCAATCGACTAACGAAGAAATTATTCGGAAAATTTTGGGATCATCGGCGTTCAGCAGTTTCTCCGACTGAAGAATATCATTCAAATCATTGATGAAAAGAAGAAATATCAGAGGTCCCAGATGACTCCCCTGAGGCACTCCTAGTTGTTGACTTTGTTGCATTTGCAAGTCCGATAGACTGCACTACATTTGCACAAATGCGATGAAATTCTGTGATTGCGAATACGATTCTCTTGGAGAAAATGTGTATGGTGCTGTTAAAAAAAATCAGACCATTCACTTGGGGCTAAGAGGGGGGGGGCAAGAAATGAGATGGTTTTTTTAGTTGCTGCTTTTGTCAGCCTATGGCCCGCTTAACGTATGGCGTTTTTTTCAGCTCTTATTCTCACAGGTCACAGCGCCATATTTTTGTTTTTTTTTAAAACCTCATACTCATATGGAAATTTCAAATTCGGGTAACAGTATATTAGCTCGAGAGACAGAAAAATCTCTAACAAACAGGGCCAATTCGAAAATCAAAAGCCGACCCGGCCAGAACAAACGTTTAGAAGCTAACCTCAAACTTTTTTTTTTCAATCTAGACCTGGATTTCACCGCATCATAAATGCATGACCAAAGCACCAGCGACATAGTGGAATACACACAGCAATAGGGAGGAGGGCACAGCGCAATTCGGTCGGAATTGATCGGGGGGCCCGTCTCCCGGCATCAATAATAGATGAAATCGTTTTGTCCTATTCACGTGATTGTTAGGATGGTTCTCACACAGAAACTGTTTGCAAACCGGGTGGTTCTAAAAACTAAATTAAAAAAAATAAATAAATCGCAGGATTTTGAATAGTTCTTAATGGAAATTTCGACCGTAGATTTGTCGCTAGTCGCTTTCACTACCACTTCCTAATTTTGATAAAATTAAACTCAGAAACGATCGTGTTAGTCGGCTAGCTGCGCGATTTTTGCTCTGAAATTTTAATTTCCAATTCTCATCCGTACACTGACCAGCTGTCGAAACATTTTTCAGTATGGCTGAACGTATGATTTGACAGATTGAACCACCTTACTAGATTCTCCTTGGTCACGGCCTGCTGCCACGCGACCAGGGCATGAAGAGCCGGACAAACTCGGGGGAAGAGCAGCTAGAATTTTAAATTTTTTGGTCAGCTAATGGCTGGATGTGCTTCTTTCCAGCTCAAGTAGAAAACAGCAAAAGTCGGTCAATATTCTTTCGAGGGGTGCAATTTGTAGAGGCAATCCATATCCGGCATCGAAGGATTCATTTAATGAAGAACTTTTTTGTCGTTTACAAATTAGAAGTGAAAAGTGTTCACTTAGAGGTTGCAATAAATTCTGAACAATACATGACGTCACGCTTCAATTCATTTTATGGTCATACATGCTACTGCTCATTTGCCCACTGGAGCGGTGATTTCAACCCTAAAATAGACGATAGAAATTCCACTCAAAACCACCATCCGATTTCGATTGTTTCATCCCGTGTTAAATCAAATTGACTGCTCAAATGTATTTAACCAGCTAACCAATCGAAAAACCGTTCGCGGGATGCTCGATTTTCAATTATTACTCGATGCAGCAGCAAATTAGAAATAAATTGAGCTAAACCACATCTCCTCCCATATAAAAAAAGCAGTCTAGTGCAGCAATTGATGTTCAGAGCCGGAATCGCTTAATTTAGTACCTTCATTTGCCACAACAAACAGGATCACACCCAAACCTAAATTCGATATTTTGTGCGATTGGAATTCGCAAGAAATACGCAAAAACGGAAATCCACCGAATGGTCCAGATTTCCGGAAACGAACGTACGCGGATGCGGATGTCAATCATTTGGTTTGTGTCTCCGTGAGAGCATGTTTGTGGCTTATCGATCCGGAACGCTAGCACAAACCGAATGGCAGCTTGACAAATGGGCAGAAAACTGTCTTCTGTCTGGGGAACGATGACACTCTTTCTCCCAGCTTCCGGCCGGCAGATGGGACTCCGTCAAAATTTGGCGACGAAGCCGTTCCGCCGTGCTTTGAAAAATGTTTATCTTTGTAAGGATGACAGAATTTCTATTATTTTTATTCGGCCCCGGAGGGAGAGTTAAGTGATTTCTGAAGGTGGAAATGGATGGAAGATAAATTGACAGCTGCTGTCACGGTGCTGCCTGCTGGTACATAAAGAAATTGCCGTAACACTTGCAGCTGTCAAAGATGGCGGGAACAGAGCCAAGACAGTGATGAATGAATTCAATACATGTTTGGTATTTAGGGTGCCGAAAAGTTCAATTGTTGATTGTAATTTATGTTTAGGGAGGTAAACTTTAAAGCTTTCTACAGATAATAAAAGAAAAATATCAGACTAATCAAGACTAGACAAGACTAGACAAGACTAGACAAGACTAGACAAGACTAGACAAGACTAGACAAGACTAGAAAAGACTAGACAAGACTAGACAAGACTAGACAAGACTAGACAAGACTAGACAAGACTAGACAAGACTAGACAAGACTAGACAAGACTAGACAAGACTAGACAAGACTAGACAAGACTAGACAAGACTAGACAAGACTAGACAAGACTAGACAAGACTAGACAAGACTAGACAAGACTAGACAAGACTAGACAAGACTAGACAAGATTAGACAAGACTAGACAAGACTAGACAAGATTAGACAAGACTAGACAAGACTAGACAAGACTAGACAAGACTAGACAAGACTAGACAAGACTAGACAAGACTAGACAAGACTAGACAAGACTAGACAAGACTAGACAAGACTAGACAAGACTAGACAAGACTAGACAAGACTAGACAAGACTAGACAAGACTAGACAAGACTAGACAAGACTAGACAAGACTAGACAAGACTAGACAAGACTAGACAAGACTAGACAAGACTAGACAAGACTAGACAAGACTAGACAAGACTAGACAAGACTAGACAAGACTAGACAAGACTAGACAAGACTAGACAAGACTAGACAAGACTAGACAAGACTAGACAAGACTAGACAAGACTAGACAAGACTAGACAAGACTAGACAAGACTAGACAAGACTAGACAAGACTAGACAAGACTAGACAAGACTAGACAAGACTAGACAAGACTAGACAAGACTAGACAAGACTAGACAAGACTAGACAAGACTAGACAAGACTAGACAAGACTAGACAAGACTAGACAAGACTAGACAAGACTAAAAAAGACTAGACAAGACTAGACAAGACTAGACAAGACTAGACAAGACTAGACAAGACTAGACAAGACTAGACAAGACTAGACAAGACTAGACAAGACTAGACAAGACTAGACAAGACTAGACAAGACTAGACAAGACTAGACAAGACTAGACAAGACTAGACAAGACTAGACAGAACAAGACAAGACTTGATTGTGGCACACCAAGTGCCCGTCTTCCATACACTCTTTATTGACCCTCACAGCCAATTAGAAGTGTCTGAAAGACTGGCTCTATAGCTTCAACGATGATAACAATCGCTAGCACAACTGACTGTTCTGTATCCAGCTCTGGATTCTTGGTTTTTTGTGATGCAGTCAGGATCTAAAATGGACTTCGCAAGGTGCATACAGGGACTCTATCATGGTAAATCATAGTTTTTTGTTTTGTCTGGGATTTAAATGGGGAATCATAGTTAGTATTTGGGTGTTGTTTCGTTCCAAAGAAGGTAAAGTTTAGTCTAAACCATTTCAAAATAAAAAAAATTAACTGTTATAATAATATTCATTTTTATCAAACAATGAAAATTGGTATGGGGAGAATTTTTATTGCACAGTGTATGAGCTCTTATAGCTCTCATTATCAAATTCAATAACAATCGCTAGCACTTTTTTTTTTTAATATGTGTTTAGTTATCGATTATGTCATCATCTGTTCTACAGTATAGAATGGGGTCCATTAGTTTAGACAAGACTACTCACTTGTTTAAAGAATCTGAAGTTGCTTACCTGCAAAAAAAGAGAGAAAAACGATTATTAATCGATACAATCATTATGAGAAAATGTTTCAAATTTGAAAAACTTCGAAAAACGACTATCTCAATTTCACTGCATCGTCAAAGATTTAAAATCTAAATCGACTTGAACGAATGGCTGGAAACCCACACAATTTAAATTGATCCTCATTCCAACATAAAAGGATGCCAAAATTCACCCAACCCGAAATGGAACAATGTAAATCAAAACCGTCTCGAAAGTAGAAATCCAACGGCAAAAAAAATCACTAACAACATCAGGCGAGGGGGCACAGAACAAAAAAAAAACTGTCCCCAAAATCAACAAACGGATGAAAAGAAATAATGAAAGCCCAGTGAGAATGACGACTGGGTGAGGTAGAGAAAGAGAGCGACCGAAAAAAAAAACTTACAAAATCCATTGAAGAACAGAAAATCGAATAAAGACAACCAAAAGCGTAATCGGCTTATGGCGATTGACTTTTAACGAACTTTGGGCGTTCGTCGCTTCTTTTTTGGTTGTTTTCGAAATGTTTCTTTGGGTAGCATCTTTTTTTTTTTATTTCTTCAGCAGCAGGAGGTGAACCATTTTGAGCCTAGCAGCTGAGTGTCAATCGGCTGAGTCGAGCAACATGGCACAAGCTTTTCCGAGGCTGGAATCTTTTTGAAAAGGTATCAAATTTCCTGGGCCTATTTTCCTGCTGGCTCAAGATGAATAGAATATTGTGCACCCTCTGAATGAGGCTATTTCGGATCACAAAAATATTTAGGACCGGATTTGAAAGTCTCTTTGTTTTGTTTTATTAAGCGAGATTTTTTTTTGAAGTTGAACAAGCCATTTTATTGGCTAGTTCAGCTTTAAAATTTCTGAGTATACATCTAGGCGTTTATTGGAAGAGTCGAAGATTTACTATCGTCCGTTGCACAAAAACACCTTGTTTAAAAATTCTTTTCAAAATTCAAAACTAGCGTATATCTTTAATCAGTAATCAGTAATATTACACTAGCCAAATTTGAGCAATTTTTTAAGTCGTATTTTTAACTAATCAAATATTGACTTTACCAAATTTTGATTATGGAATCCTAAGAACTTCGAATCAAGTAATGTGGGTTCCCTGTAGCTCAAAACCTCAGTTTACTACTTCACGAAATTGGATCCAATTTTGAGCCCCAATCGTTAGCTGAAATTGTTGAAGGAAGTCAGAAGCCCCGAGGAGTTTCCCGAGAACGACTCCCTTCTCTAGACCAGCCTTTCGGACGCCCAAAAGCGAAAGAAAAATTCCACGATAAATTGGTTTTCCATGTTGACGACAAAAGGCTACCCGCCTCCATCCAGCTCAGCAAATCTAGCAAAAGAGCAAAAAAAAAAAACAACGACAAAACACTGGTGCGGAAAGATTGACAACCGAATTTTGCTGCTACAGCTTCCAATGTTCGATTGATATTTTTTGGGTTCTGTTTCTATCGTAACAGAAGATCAGAGCATGGATGTTTTGTGCTGGGTCGGAATATCAATTAATAGATGTTCAGCTGGCAAGATGTTATCTTCAAAATTAATGGTTGAGGAATTCGGAAGCTTGAGGTTGGGGACTTTTACTACAAATAGAATGGAAAAATAATCAATGCAGTAATTAGCAGAAATAATGATTTTGTGGAACATAATAATAACTCAGATCAAACAATTTTACAAAACAATAAGGAGAATTTTTTTCAGGCGGTCCATTTTTAAAATGCAGTTAAGAAACCTTGAGAGTTCACCGTTCTCAGAATCAACAAGTTTTGTTTTTAAATATTTAAAATCTATGTATATGTGTAGTAGAACTGTATATTTCTATTGAATAAAATGCTTCAATTCCTATCACCATATGTGGATAAAATCCTCCAAATGCATCTGATGGTTACAAATCTTGAAAGTAAATACCTTCGTCCGGTTTGCTATTCCCAGTTTATTTTTAACATTACCCCAGTTACAAAAAGAATCAAAGTCCAAACTGGCAACGGTATAAATCTTCCCAAAAGTCCAAATCGGTTTCTTCAGCCCGAAAGTAGTGTACTGTGACTTGTTTGAAAAAAAAAAAACGGTTCGGAAGACTTAAACGAAAACAGATACTTGGGGAAAATTTTCGCCAACGTGAGATAAAAGGAGTGATCCGAAAACTTTTTCCCAACCTCTCCCCAAGAAGCTAAAGACAAAAGTGAACAACTGTTACGTTGACTCACCCAAAAGTTGTTCTAACGAGAACAACAGGTTTCCCTCGTTTTAAACTTTTTCGACCCTCGTGTAATAACCGTTTGGCGCTAAATAAGGGATGAGTCATTTAAGGTTTCATTTTGCTCTTCTTAGAAGGAAGTATTTTGCGATATCGAGAAAATACCTAGCTGAGACAAGCTTCTTGAAATAGGAAACTAAATCCCTACCGACTATAGCTATCTATTGATTTGCTCTACCATCGAAAATAGTATCTATTTGCTCAAGGATGTTTTGCAGCTCACTAATGCCACCGACGGACATCGTCGTCATCGTCTGGAAAACAAAGTGCGGACAAATGGTGGCTCCATAGAGCGTTGCCCAAATCCGGAGCTTACAAAGACGTGTCATTAATGATTAAGCTGCCGGCTTGAGATGGGAAGTTGTTTTTGCGCTCGCTCAAAGGAGCTTATTTTGTGGAAGGTGGTTTATGTTGTCCGTTTATTTGTTCGGACATTCATCACCTTCTATTCGACAGGAAGATGGTGGGCGAGGGTGTTTGCTTATTGAATGAATCCGGGAAGCAATCGATGGAGTATTGATTTCGAGCTCGAAGCCCTAGATGGAACGTTCGAACAAACATAGAAAGCTCTTCTGCGCGAAATATTCCTCGTCGAAATTTTGAAAATCATAATTTTTCGTAAAATGATATTTTGTTCAGATTTTCCCAGTTTTTTCCGACACAAACATTTGATAAGAAATGAATCTCAGTGCTAGAAAAATTTAAAATTGACCGGTCATTCATGTTTGCCTTTTTTGTCATTTTAATTGTTTCTGCCATGTATGTACTTCATTTTATGAATCTACTTACAGTCCTCGCTCGTTAAACGAACCTTTTTGTCCGTGTCTGATTACGCTCGGTTTTGGGACCTGATACCAAGTACTCAAAAATCGAATTTGCATGCGTCTGTTTTCCAGGTCAGGAGCGGCTTCAAGCTGTTCACGCCAACTAAATCCAAGATGGCAGCAACACTGCTCCTGATATAAACAAGCTACGAAAACCGGAATAAGAAATATTCGAAGTGCAACTATGGCAACGACTTTTGGTATGAAAATTCCAACTAGAATTGGAACTTCGAATGTTTTGAACCTTGCACAGCAAAGTAAGCTGGCTCAACTTGCTAGAGAAGCTAGCCGCATCAAGCAACTGACGTTGCCGACTAGCAGGAGAAAGAGAAGTTTTACTATCAGCTGAACAGCGCGGTTGAGAAAGTTCCGAAGTGTGACATTCAAATCCACTTTTAGGACGACAGTCAGGACCTTGAGCGCATCATGGAACGCCATGGTTTAGGACAGATTAGCGAAAACGGAGAGCAGTTAGTAGAATGCTTTTGCGGCAACAACAACATGGTGATCGGCGGATCGCTTTCCCCCATCGACCAGCAAATATACAATAATGGTAATATTGCACGGCCTCAAAATAATGAACAAAATGTCTAATTTTTATCCAAATATGTACATTTTAAATTTTTCCCATTTTAACCCATCAACAAATTCTCGTTAATTTTGTGTTCCTTATTGTTTGAGTGTATGTTTTGAATTGGAATCTACCAGGGGTGCCAGGTCGTTTTTTCAAAAATCAGGACAACGCAACAACACCTGTGCATTCATGGAAATGTGCTGTAAACGCCCTAACATATGCAACAGTCGTGAGCAACTTCAAGGCTGGCCTGCAATTCATATCGCAGTTTATATCGAAAACATTATTTAAATATCATCTGAACCGAAGTTCACATAGTTCATTCACAAATTCGATTATAGTTAAGATATTTTTTTGAAAATCAGGACAATTCAGGACATTTTACAGATAAATTCTAGAGTTTGTTTTGATTAGCTCGTATGAACCATTATAAAAAAAAATAGAGTTATTGAGTGCAAATTATTGATAAACATGTATTCTATGTTGGATAAAAACTTGGTTTCATAAAGTCAATGAATAACTTCTGTATAATGATTTCTATTTTCTATTCTATAGACGTATGATGACTTTCTCATTTTTGAGTGTAATTTGGTTTTAACGACTTTTTGCGTTGCCCTGCATCGCCGTGCATGCAAAAGGACGCAAATTAAACAGTTCGGCATCGAGGTTTATCGGTCGTTTTGCATTTTTGCAGAAAGTACGGGAGCAAAGGGCTGAAAACTTTAAAATATCCAACGAAAACCATTTAAAAGAGTGATTTTAGCTTTTTCAGTGCACTGCACGATTCCATTATGTTGCTGGTAAGTTAAATAAACATTACTTTTAAGCAGAGCGAATTTTCACTTCATATTTTTCCACTACAGGTGCAGCCAAAATAAGTTTAAGGTTTTGGTTACTTTCCTCTCTGCTTGAACGGTTTTCGGAGTCTCCAGATAGTAACCAACAATATACAATCAATGCTCAGGAATGTTTCCTAGAGGACTTCCGTAGCCCCGGTTTCGCAAGCATCTCTGAGCGTGCACTTGAAGTATCACTGCGACTGCCTTCTACTACCGGTTGTTTTAAATTTAGTTCTGAACAGGAAATGAAGGAGTGAGTTACAAATGGAATCAAGTTAAAGTATAAAAATTAACAAAGATGCAAAACGACGTAAGTGCCAAATATGTAATGCAAAATGCCGTATCTGCATGTTTTCTCGAACAACTAAACTAATGCTTGTTTTGAATGCATTAACATTTTTCTCACATGTTTATGTATCGCATATTCTACTTGCAGATAATTCTGAACGATACTTAAAATACTAGAATTGAAACCGATTTTCTGGAAACACGTCAGGTGGCTCACACGACCTAATCAAAACAAACTCTAGAATTTTCAAAAATCAGGACAATTCGAGAGTTTTTTCAAATATCAGGACAGTCTCCTGAAAACCAGGACAAACCCTGATAAATCAGGTCACCCGGCACCTCTGGAATGGACTCACTTTTTCAAATGAGATTCCCACGCTGCTTGGTGTTCCGTCTTAAGCTTAGTCCACACTAGGCAACTTGGACTGCGATTTCGGTTGATGAGACTTGTTTATATTTACATTTTGGTCGCTGAAGGTCTCCCATACTTGTCGGAAGACTTGAGACGAGACGAGATGCAAATGTAAACATAAACAAGTCTTAGCAACCGAAATCGCAGTCCAAGTTGCCTCGTGAGGACTAGGCTTTAAACGCTCATTTTTTATAACCATTTTTGGTTCAAAAATAACCATTTTGAGCCTTTTGCCTAAAAACTACCTTTACGGTTATTTTTTAAGAATTTTTCCACCGACAATTTCAACAATTTTGATAGTTTTCGAGTATAAACAGAATAATGGTTAATAATTTGGTGTATTGCCATTTTTAAAGTGGTGCAGCTTGACGCCTGTGTAGAAATTTTTTCTCTACGAAACTGAGTCCAGTTTTCCGAAAAATCGGTCCCTGCAAATCGGAAAAGCATCGAATTTGGTGGAGACGGAAACAGGTAAGCGATTTATTATAAATTTTAGTCGATCCCAATCTCACAATAAACAAAACAAAAATTTCAGGGAACCGATGGTTTTTCTCACTGGATCTGGAACGGGCCGGACTGTTTGAAACATCACCCACCGGACGTTATTGAATCGCTAGACCTCCCCCCGTTAATGAATAGCAGACTACGTAGTTAGGTATTGGCCATCCCATTAGAGCTATGGCACTGCCACTGAGGTGTTTGGAATCATCATTCGCGTCGTTACCCGGCGCCGTCGGTTCGATTTCGGTATTTGGTTTCGGTAGCGATCGTGGAGGGATTTCACTTCTGCTACTGGATAATTCGGCTGCTGATGGGTTGTTTGCTTATTGCTAGGATGCAGTCCTGATTCTTTTTCCTGCGTT
This sequence comes from Uranotaenia lowii, assembly GCF_029784155.1. NCBI lineage: Eukaryota > Metazoa > Arthropoda > Insecta > Diptera > Culicidae > Uranotaenia > Uranotaenia lowii. Next base: position 183,561,320 of record NC_073691.1, read on the forward strand.
TAAATATTAAAAAGTTAGTAGTTGATAATTATAAGTATAACCACTGATGAAGTATAACGTACAAAAATAAAATGAAAGTTCTAAAAAATTTTCTTTTTTTTAATTTCTGAATTCTATTGTCAATTTTCATTAATTTCACAAATCGCACAAAATTGCTCTCGAAAATACGGTTGAAAAGTAACCATTTTCTTCCTGCTATGATATTCTTTCGTATGGTTAAAAAATAACCATATTCAACTTCTCCTCGAGAAGTCATTTTATGGGTTCTCAAAGAGAAGTCATAAAATAACATAACGCGGTTATGGTTATTTTTGAACCAAAAATGGTTATATTAGAACGAGCGTGTAGGATTCCAGATTCCACTCACTAACGCTCTTCTCGACGCGTGCGTGTGCCACGACGGTTGAAATCTGGGCTGCAACGTCGATACTGATTGGCTGAGTTTTCAGCTGCTTCCTTTCTCTCAAAAAGCAAGGATAACGTAGCCGAATTACCAGCAGAAGAGGCTGGTGAATTTCGTGCACTTCAAGCTGAAAGCTTCCTACAAACGTTTGGGTTCGTGTGAAGAACCTTGTGGTGATATCATCATCACCTGTTGTTGTTGTAGGGGAAAACTGTACAAGACGCACCAGCGGGGTAAAATTACCCATGCCTTTCTTTTTCAAAAATTCATTAACCTGTGTCTTTGAATGACGCTTTCTTCATTTTTTGTAGCAATAAGCTTTTTCATCATTATGAGAGCAATCTGATGAAATTACAGCTAAACGTTTTTCCACTTGTATGCACTTTCGGAAGACTTTTTTTTTTTTTGGTATTTTACTAACTTCCCACAAATTTATCTAAAACCAATCAAATCAAAATCGGGGTGAACACTCGCAAAATCACGTTTTTACGCCCAATTTTTAAATGCTGTTCACGCTCATTTTTTTCTAACCATTTTTGAATGCAAAACTGCAAAACTGCCAATATGGTTATTTTTCAACAATATTTTATGGTACAATTTTAACCACATTTCTAGTTTTCGGGTATTAACCAAAAAAAGTATGAAAATTTAACCTCAATCGAAAAAAAAAAACGGAAAAACATTGTACATTTTCGCCATCGTGGGGTCGTTCTTCGAGCTGCAGTAAAATTTTTCAACAGTAAATTCCGGATTCTATGTGAAAACTAAACTGCTGCAACCGTTAACGCACAAGGTAAGTTTTATTCATAAACATACACCCTGTTTAATGACATTAATGAATTGAACTTTAAATATCAAAATTAATTGCAGGAACCCTTTTTTCTTCGGAATTTATCCGGGTGGAACAGCGATCAAACGTAATATAAGGTTAGTATCGCTCGATTTTGAAAACCTCCAACTTGCCTTTGAAACTAAACGTTATATTCAGTTTGACTAAACCAAACCGGCCTAGAAAGAATCCTCCGGAAACGCTGCTCGCCGGGAGCTGAAATAATCGAGAAAATAAAACGACAGCGAAGAGGAGCAAACCGTTGAGGCCGCTGGAAGAAAGTTAAACTTCGATGATGAGAAAGATTCGGGATTGGCCCAAACGGCTCAGAAGAATATCTGGTAGTGTCGGATGGTAGCAACGAAACCAAACTTTTGAAAGAAACCGCACTACAGCAAATTTTGGAATCACTGTTAGTTAGATTTGCTTAAAAAAACATTTAAATTAATAGAGATTTTAAAATTTTAGGTTATGGTAATTGAACGACGCTCACGGCAATCGATGTACTTTCCAGGGAACGTGCTCCACATCTGGACATAAGTTGAAGAAACGCAGCTCGTTTGCAACTGTCTCCCGACAACGGATAGCATCTAGTGCGTTCGATTTACTAGCGAAGAGGCTTCCTTATTTGTGGAACCGATGGGTCCCTGTCGTTGTGGAGTTCCGATAAAAAGAGGCATTTGCTATTCTGCTTTCCGACTTACGGTTCAAAAATAACCATACTTCAGCTTCTTCTCCAAAATTACTCATGGTTAGAAAATAACCATATTTGAACTTCTCCCCCATAAGTCATTTTATTGGTTCTCAAAGAGAAGTCATAAAAAAACATAACGCGGGAAAAGGTCAAATATGGTTATTTTTCAACCAAACATGGTTAAATTCAAACTAGCATGTTAACTGCCGTTCCAACGAGAAAACGAGAAAAACGCAATTGAAATATCAGCTATATTTCCAATTTTTATCTCAAACTAAAAATTCATCGACAATTTTTTCGTAGTGAACAGCTCAAGGTAATCATTTTACAATGTTTTCTGGCCAAAAAGAATAACATTTTCTACAAAAAAAAAAAAACAGCAAGTTAGAGCAAAAATGCTCCGTGTGACACTTTTGCGCAGAGTTAGAACGCTTGCCGATGCTAGTTCTACGAAAAACTGTCACACGGCTACAATTTTTCTATCATTTTAAAAGCTCGCATTTAGTTTATTTTTCCCCCATTTTTTCATGTTAAACCGTAATTTGAGAAATATGTTCCTCTTTGTTTATAAAAATGTATAGTTGAGTATCGATCCTGTAAGTAGTGCCTACCGAAAAGTGTTTAGTGAAAATTTCTCTAAATAAATCACTCAAGGCTTCTCGCTCCTCCTCCACCCTCTATTTTAGTGTTCTTTTCAATGAATAACATTAAATACAACACTTTAAAGTCATCTTGAGCGATTTTTTTTTTGATAAATTTTGCATTTTTCATAGAATTTTCTCTAGTGTGACATTCTTGCGTAGAACCAAATATAATAATAGTAGGAATATTCCTCACTCGCAAGAAACTTGAAGGACACATGAAACGCGCCTCCATGTGAGGAAAGTTCTTACGAACATGAATAAATGCTATCGAGAAGACCTAAGTTGCCTTAGACTAAATTTCGAAAGCTTCTGGCGAAAACTGTTAAGCTCATTATCACCAAAACTTTGTGTCCCGATCTGACAATTATACTAAATTCAACATAAGTATATATACTATTTTTTTTTCAAAATATCTTTCATGATAAGTAACTTGACTTCGTTAATAAATTTTATACTCAAAATATGAATTTGATATATCGGTTCAACATGTTTTGGAGTTTTCAAAAAATCAGATGTGCCTAAATGAAAAGTATTAAAAAGAGCTAATTCTACACGAAGTTTTTTTTCCTTTACCAATTTATTCATTTTAGAGAAATGCTGATTTCCATTTACCAAATGAGCTCCAGATAATAATAATAATAATAATAATAATAATAATAATAATAATTATAATAATAATGATAATAATGATGATGTGGTCATCAATAAATCTCAAATCAAATTGTTGAGTAGATTTTAAGATCAATTTACTTAATAAATTGTTGTCTTCTTATGATTTCTTTTATGGAATATTCAGTATTGTCCAAAATGTGAAATTTTCGTAAATGATTGTTCCAATTCAAATAACATTAGAGTCTCAAATTGTAGATTTATAAGCATACTTCGTCAGTCGGGACCTTTTTTCCATTCGGCAGAAAACAACACAAATTGAGAACCATAGCAACATACTTTGCTACACGAAGAAAAGTTGGAGTAGGCTGAAATTCCTATGTTGAAAATAAAACATAAACAAAATTTTCTGCGTGGTCATAGAAATGCAAGTTCTAAAACGAACTTTTGTAGTTAAGACGCGAACCCACGGTTGTTGGAAAGAATGTTCAGAGTTTCCTTAGGGCATCCGCAGCAATCGCGAGCAAAGTGAAAATGCTCACGAGTTTAATCACTTCCATACCGCACTGGGGGTTAGTATGAAGGTGAGCAAAATAGGGCCGTTGCCGTCGGGACCGACAAAATCACCAAATTTGCTCACTAGAAAGGGGCGAGAGCAAACATGCACTGAAAAAAATTCTACCGTTTTAAGCAGAATTGAACAAACGAACGGAAAGCGGAAACTTTTTTTATTGCGCAAAAACTAATTCCATGAAATATTTCCGAAAAGCCCTTCAAGTCCGACGATTGCTTGCTGAAAATTTTGAGTGTGCATTCCGTGTAGTAGACATTTTACTGACTCCCACAACCTTGAGTGAAGCTTCGAGGATTTTTCTCGGAGTAATAATAATCGAGACCAGTGCGCTGTGCAGGATTTTTGTATCCAACCGTATGGGTGGCATTCCAGTACTGTCCCTACCAATTCGGCTTTCGAAACTAAGTCTCTCAATAAGTTTGCAACTAATGGGACCCAGTTTTTCGGAGCAGCAACTATTTCAGTCAGCACGTTGGATAGAAAAAGAAGTTGTATGTTGTAAATTGTATGAGATTAAAATTGTGGATGGATTTTTTTGGAGGTGAGTTATTTATTTTGTATTTATATTGTTTAGGACTTTTTCTACCTATGAATTTTGATGACATTTTTTCCTTTCTTACTCAATTTCAGATAAACAAACTCGAAGAATCGTGTTTTATGACCAAAAATGGTCATGTAACTTGAAGAGCCGTTTGGTGGACGACTCCGAAAATTTACTCGGTCCGTATTAATTTAAGATTAAGATTTTCTTCAAAAGTTTTCTCAGTGCAATGCTAAATTTAAAAATAATTATGCTACCGCCCGGTGCGCGAAAGAGGGTGTATCCCAAAACCGGTCCGCTGAAATGAGCAAAACCGGGCCGCGTATACTCACTTATTGGTGCGTTTGCTCTTAGTACCTCAATGCTTAAAATTTCCTTCTAGTAAGAACTTGCTCCAGGAGGTGGTGCTGTTATACATGTCTTCGCTGAAGTATATGAAGCATGCTGAGAGTTACCAATGTTGATTATAATATGTTTGGTAGAACTATCAACATAGAGACAACCACCTTGATGAAAATTTCGTATAAGTTCAGAACAAAGTATACTTGTTTGTGTTTTTATTCGAAAGTTAACAGTAAAAAAAGAGACCGTTTCCAGCAAAGAAGTTAAATTGACCCAAAAGTCACATGGGACATTCTTGCTTGGAACGGCAGTTCACTGTTGAGAAAACCCGAATATCAAAACAAGATTCTATTAATTTGCTGACTCCCAAATAACGATAAGAATGCAGAATTATAACCAATTTCGTCCTTGTTCGAGTTAAAAAGGTGCACCAATACTCGACTCGAAAATATTATCTGCCGCCATGTTTGCCGCGATATCAGTCAAGAAATTGATGTTCGTTGCCTACCTGTAGGCGTTTTACTTATAAGGAAATAAAAAAGTGTATTTTCAAAGGCGAAATTTTCGGTAAGTTTGAAAAAAAAATTTGTCTGAGCAATCTCCTGATGATTGGCAATCAAGGCAAAATTTCAGCTACGTCTCACCCCCTCCTCTGCATCCAACCCTCGTCTACTTTTTGCCAATCAGACCACCATTCTAGATTCTCCATGGAGTCCGGAGCCTCGGAGCTGCCAACAGGCGGATCAGTCGAAGAACAGTGGTGTGCAATCAGGATTGCCTTTATCACGACGAGCTATGGTACTTTCGGTAAAGTTTTTCGAAGAAGTGAATGGATTTCGGATGAAACCTGGAGGATGGTCGATGATCGGAGAGAGGCAAAAATCGGGATCTAGAAGCCATATACCAAAGCAGTCACCCGCTTACAATACGAGGAGCTGGAAAAGGCAGTTAAACAAGCTTGTAGACGAGACAAGAAGGCTTGGACACACTTCCTAGCCGAAGAGGGATAAAGAGCCGCCGCCAATGAAGTTATCCGATTGCTGTGTGAAATTTTTCGCCGCCTTAGTGGTGCAAGGACTAATGCTAGAATGTTGTTTAAAGACTGAGCAGGTCAGCAGACAGATGACAGATCGTGCAGATTAGCGCAAACGTTCTAATGAGCATTTCGAAGAACTCTTTCGAGTCACAAACAGCGATGGCCAAAAGAACCCGCAGCTCGAAGCGCTAACAGTAAGCGCCCTCGCTGGCTGAAATACAAGCTGTAATCAAAGACATGAAATCTAACAAAGTGCCTGGGATCGATTGCATCCCTACTGAAATGCTGATGCCCGACTTATTGTATCGTCCCTTCCCTGACATCTGGGATACTGCAACATTCCCGGCCGACTGGATGCGGGGTATCCTCGTAAGGTCCCGAAGAAAGGAGACCTGACAGAGTACAGTTACTGGCGAGGCATAACGATGATCTGTACAATCCTCAAAGTACTCCGCAAAGTGATCCTGAACAGGATCCAGGGAAGATCGATGCTTCTCTACTGGAACAAATCAACGAATTCCAGTACTCTCTTCTGCTGGTGTTCGTTGATTTCTAAAAAGCATTCGACCGACTGAAACCATCTGGGCTGCTCTTAGATAACGAGGAGTCCCAGAGAAGCTAGTTCATCTCATCGAAGCACAGTAAGATGCATTTTCGGTGTCTTGTCCGATCCTATTTCGGTAACTGCTCGAGTGAGACAAGGTTGTATGTTATCACCGCTACTCTTTCTCATCGTAATAAATGAAATCTTGACTGGAGCGATTGACTGTAGATCAAACCGAGGATTGCTGTGGAATCCTTCGACAATGGAACAGCTGATCGATCTCGACCTGGCTGACGATATTGTTTTGCTCGCTCAAAGACATCCGGATATGCAAAGCAGACTCGACGACCTCACCGAAAGCTCCAAGGCAACAGGTATCAAAATCAATGTCGAAAAGACCAATCCTTCTAATCTTGTGGTAACGACGCGAAAATTGAAAGTTTTATGAATCGCTGCCTGCGGAATATCATCCGTGCCTGGTGGCCTGGCAACTGGAACTCAAACGTGGAACTACATCGCCGGTGTCACCAAAAGACGCTGGAAATCGAGATTCGGAAATGTAAGTGGAGATGGATTGGGCACACGCTGCGAAGAGATGAAAACGAGATTTAGCAGAGAGGAGCTTGATTGGAATCCAGATGGGCATCGAAGAAGAGGCAGGCCTAGATGCTCGTGGCGGCGTAGTCTAGCCGCTGAAATCCACACGGTTGACGAAAACCTTGGCTGGCAGCAAGTGAAGACGCTGGCTCCGGATCGCCAGCAGTGGAGATTCTGTTCTAAAGGATTTGTGAAATAAAAACATGAATTTCTTTCGACAGTGTCTTAAATAAAAATAATAATTATAATATTTAATTTTTTTTTAAATTCGATACCTCATCCACGCCAAAGCTAAATATTGTGACCATTTCCTAGGTCACAATATCCTCCATTTATCGATGAAAATCAATATCCACTCTAATCCCGTCGCTCGAAGGAACCAGAAAAGAGAAAAAGTAAAACGATTTCAAGTTCCTGGCACTCAATCTCCGGCTCAAAGGGGAAGGAAGAAGGCCAACGCGCTCAAATTGGTATCGTTACAACTTATTGAGGCACAAAATAAACAAGCCATTTTTACTTGCCACCTGCCGACGACCGCACACCTGGCTGCGGCAATCTTCCCACTGAACATCAACAACAACATCCGCAGCAGAAAAGAAATGCCAATCCGTACAACAAGTAAGAGACCGACCGCCATCAATACTATCATCTTCGTCATTTCTTTTGAGGATTCGATTCGAGCAAGGCGGCGAGCTTCTTCAGGGTATCTTCAGATATTGACCCAGCCCCAGCAGAAGTTCACCGAATTGTAGGTGGGAAGTATCTACGTGTTGCTTCGCTGTCGATTTATTCGGCGTCGTTGTCAAGAAACTTTTTTACTCCACCTCCCGAAAGCACGCCTTCGCTTTCGAAGATGCTGATCTCGGCGATTGATATTCTAAAAATAGTCTCTTGGAGTGGGAGGGTGGAAGACCATCGAGTGACGAGAAGTTTCAGGAATGAATCTACTTTTCTTCCTGGTTTCGTTGGTTGGTCATTGAGGAAACAGATAGTTTTTCTTGGAAAGAACAGGCAAAAGAAAGCATCTAGAGCTGAGCAATTTTCAGTCGCTTTTTTCTGGTTCCAGAAAAGTTTAACCTGAATTTGTACTTGCAAAAGTTGCAAAAGATGCACAGCGAATAACTTATTTTGATACATCTGGACTGCTCCGAAAAGACAGATTTGACAAGTGTCCTTTTTTATTTTTATCTCAAGAACTTGAATCAAAAAATTACCTGATATGCTTTCTTAGTCTGTCTTAAAAAGTTTGGAAGGGCGAACACGAAATTATTGCGTCACATTCAACTGGGCATATTTTTTTTATCATTGGTTGAAAATCAACCAAATTTTGCAACACTGAAATAGACTTCAAAGTGTAAAAAAAATCAGATATTGGTCTAATCTTGTGAGAGACGGACGTGTTAAAGCGAGATTCTAAATTATGATCAAACGTCAATTCGGGACAATACGAAAACATTCTTAACAAAAGCGTTCCCAATCTGTGCTTTTCCTGTTGATGTTTTTCACCTGAGGCCGAATCTGTGGTTCCCGTGCAGATCAGTCTTTTCTACCGAGGCCGAATCAGAAACGAGTAATTGGTAAAGGGTGATACGGTCAAAATTAGGTCAATATCAACTTGACGTATCTCTTTCAATTTTGCATTTAAAAAACCTGAACACCCCTCATTTTGAAGGTGTGTGTGTAGAATGTTGCTCCTATTTTTATTTTGGAATTCACTCTTCAGTTGTCAAAATGTCGTCCAAGGAAGAAGAGCAGCGTATCAAAATTTTGCTTGCGAACCGCGAAAATCCGAGCTACTCGCACGCAAAGATGGCAAAATCGCTAAACGTGGCCAAATCAACCGTTATAAATGTAATTAAAGTGTTTGGGGAACGTTTGTCGACAGCCAGGAAGTCTGGATCGGGGGGAAATCGAAAACCGGAAGCCGCTGAGACGACAAAGAGAGTTGCCGGTAGTTTCAAGCGAAACCCTAACCTCTCTCTCCGAGATGCCGCAAATATGCTGGGTGTATCGTCTACAACCGTGCATCAAGCCAAAAAACGAGCCGGACTATCGACTTACAAGAAGGTAGTGACTACAAATCGTGATGATAAACAAAATACGACGGCCAAAGCATGGTCCCGGAGGCTGTACACGACGATGCTGACGAAGTTTGACTGCGTGGTAATGGACGACGAAACCTACAGCCGACTACAAGCAGCTTCCGGGACAGGAAGCTGCTTGTAGTCGGCTTTGACGTAGACTTTCTGCGGCGAAGAAGGTGGACAAGGTGTGGCTGTACAAAATCTGATGGCAGGGGTTAAGCGTAAGGCCCGGCAATTCGGATATGGAAAAGCGGAAGCCTAACTGAATATTTTTTCTGACTTTTATACTAATTAAACTTGAAAAAGAAATTTAATTTGATTTTTAAATAAACGATTTCACCGATTTACACGCGTTTTCCCTTGACCAAATTCTGACCGTATCACTCTTCAGTAGCAGTCTTCAAAACCTGCGTGCCAATCCGTCTTTCCATCCTGGACCGAATCAAAAACTGAACAACATCAGCAGCAGCCTTTGAAATCTGCACTTTTCGAGCTAACCTGGTTTTTTCACCGGGGCCGAATCAGAAACAATTTGTTTAGTAGGCAGCAACCTTAAAAATCCGTGCTCCCTGTGCCAATCCGTCTTTCCACTGGATGCCAAATCAAAAACAAATATTTCGTATCTGCAGCCTTGACAATCTGCGCTCTCTGTGCTTATTCAAACAACTACGCCAATGCACAGTGGTCAAAATTACGATTTACGTGAACGTTGCTTATAACTTTTTTAGTTCACATTTTAGGTTACTGGTGTCTTCGGGTTTTCAATAAAATCAGCTCTATAATAAAAAAATATATTTTTTTCTGATTAATCCCCCTGCAAGTGAGATACAATTTCTAACTTGTATATTTTAGGTTTAAGTTCTTTGATGTCTTCGACTAACTTGTTTAAAATCAAATGTTCTTAAACTTTGTCTCAGATGTCAAGTTTCTAAAATAATTATTCTCATAGCTATAGGCTAAATAAGAAACTTAACCTTTAAAAAACAGTTTATTAATATTAACTTTTTTAATCAGTTTTAAGCTTAATGGTATGTTGCACAAACTTGTTTGCCTTGTTTAAATACACCACTTTGTAGAATATTTTAAGTTTGTACAATGTGATACTGCAGAGAATTTGTTAAAAAAATTACCAAAAATAGTGCTTTTTCACGCCTAATTTTACAAATACCGGGCAACATCGGGCATTCCGCTTTAGATGCAAGTTAAAGTCAAAGATTTCGTCTACAAGATGCAGGTTCAATCATCTGTATCCACTTATATTCAAGCGAGATACATCAATTTTACTTTTCCATATTTGCATAAAAAACAACGAAACAAGACAATACACTTCGTCTTGACAAGACAAACAACTTTGTGGAACACACCATTAAGCTTAAAATTGACTGAAAAAGTTTATATTAATAAACTGATTTTTGGAGGTTAAGTTTCCTATTTAGCCTACAGCTCTGAGAGTAATTATTTTAGAAACTTGAAATCTGAGACAAAGTTTTAGAACATTTGATTTTAAACAAGTTTGTCGAAGACATCAAAGAGCTAAAACCAAGAATAGAGAAGTTAGAAATTTTATCTCACTTGAAGGAGGATTAATAAAAAAAATTTTTTTTTTATTTGGAGCTGATTTTATTGAAAAACTTCTCCGAAGTCACCAGTCACCTAAAATGTGAACTAAAAATGTGTTCACGTTTTTCGCAATTTTGACCACTGTGCAATGTCGTAATTTTACGAATTTTACGAATCTCAATTGAGAGATTCACTCGTCTGTTGCTAACAAGAATAGACCAATGGCGACTGACTTTGTTTTGCCTACACAGTACATTTTTCACTCGATTTCCAGCAAAAAAAAAAGAAAATGCTGGAAACGTTCAGCAATCCAATTTTTTTTTTGGTTTTCTAATTGCTGGATTTTTCAGCATTCGGTTGTATTCTTGTCTTTTTTGCTGAAAAATCAGCAATCGGTTTCCTAATTGCTTCCAACTTTCCAGCAATTGATCTAGTTAGCTGGAAAATCAGCAATCGAGTTGTCAAATTGGAGTCTGTTTGTTTTCGTATGCTGATGCAAGGTAAGACTCTATTTTACGAATGTTGGTTAGATTAATATATTTATTTTTTATTTTCTTCTATATTCTTGCAAACAGATATCAAATCAAGAGTGAGTTTTTATTTGACAGGTAGATATTTCATAAAATATGCTTATTGTGTAGTATGCATTATGCCTATTTGAGTGTATATAAAGGAGCGTGTATGAATTGTACCTAATCTATCTGCTATTATGTGAACGTGAGTGTACGCCGCTCTCAGTCGAGCATTCATTGAGTAGCCAACATTGCTGGTGCGAAGGTGTGAGCAGCAGCGTCTGCATGTTGGGTGATTCCTCGTAAATAGCAAATTACATATTGACGACCGTGACAGGTTTTCTAATAGTTTATTAGCCAAATAATTTGAACTCATACCAGCAAGAATCACCCAACGGGCAGCGCTTTGTGAAATTGGCAGTGAAAGCAGTGAATAAGTTGCAGAAAATTGTGATTCTTCTGGGAGCGCTAGCGCTCCATTGTCATTCTTTGGTTGAAGTGGTGACTGAAAGAAAAACCACTAGTATAAGTGCTTGTTTTGTATGAAAAAAAAAACAAAGTTTGTGTAAAGCTTGATTGCAATAGCTCGGAGCGAGCAGAGTCGTATTGGTTTAGGCTCTGCAAAATGTAAGTTTTTGCTCGGGAGGAGCACATATTGTGGAAATCAGCTCGGGACGAGCATTTAATAGTTGATTTTAGCTCGGCACGAGCCTAGAATAGTTAAACTTAGCTCGGGACGAGCACAAATGGATGAATTTAGCTCGGGACGAGCACAAAAAGTAGAACTTAGCTCGGGACGAGCACAAAGATATTGAATTTAGCTCGGGACGAGCACAAACAGTAGAATTTAGCTCGGGACGAGCACAAAAAGTAGAACTTAGCTCGGGACGAGCACAAAAGATGTTTAGCTCGGGACGAGCACAAACAGTTGAATTTAGCTCGGGACGAGAACTAAAAGTAGAACTTAGCTCGGGACGAGCACAAACAGTTGAATTTAGCTCGGGACGAGCACTAAAAGTGGAACTTAGCTCGGGACGAGCACAAAAGATGTTTAGCTCGGGGCGAGCACAAACAGTTGAATTTAGCTCGGGACGAGCACGAAAAGTAAAACTTAGCTCGGGACGATCGCAAAAGATGTTGAATTTTGCATAAAAAAGTTGAATTTAGCTCAGGACGAGCACAAAAAGAAGTTTTGCGAGAAAATTTGCTCGGGACGAGTAGAAAAGTTGAACAAGAAGTCCAGATGAGCACAAAAGATGTTTAATTTAGCTCAGAACGAGCATAATAAGTTAAATTTAGCTCGACATAAGCACAAATAGATGAATTATGCTCGGGACGAGTCCAAAAAGTTGAATTTAGCTCGGGAAGAGCACAAACGAAGTTGAGTTAAGTTTGGGTCGAGCACAAAAAAGTTAAATTAAGGTCAGGAGGACTCACAAACGTTTATATTAGCTAGGAAGAAGTGTACGGTTAATAACTTTAGCCCAAATTGAGTATAAAAAAGTAGTTGTAAGTTCGAGAGAAGCCTAACAATATGTATTTTATCCTGAGACGAGCCCGGAGAGCTGTTTTTTTTCCTCGGGTCTAGCACACATTGTTGATATTAGAAAGAGCACAAGTTAGTTACTGGAACTATAACAGCTTTTAAAAATGTTGAAACCGTGGGGCCCTCGATGGTCTAGAACCTAATCCAAAATATTTGTTACAAGCGACTTGATAGATGCGTCGTTGTTTCGGGAAAGAACGAACTTAACGCATCGAACGACTAACGACCGAAGAAATTCGAAAGGAACGATGGTCCGATGTTGACAAATGATGTTGTCAGTAAATTATTCATTCGATCATGTACTATTTCATTATCTTATTCCTTTAGATAAATACTATCTCAGGATGAATGAACACAAAACGTTGAACTATCTAAAATTAATAATTTTTTGAAAATCGAGAGGTTTCTATTTACCATGACTTTCCTTATCTCTGGATAAGTCGAACTGTGATAATTTATAGGCAATTTAATGGAAACTTTAAACAGACAAAAATGGAAAGTAAGATTTAATGAACTCGTGGAAGATGAGTAAGATCGTAAAAAGTATATTCATGAAAACGGCGAAAAAAGCAAGTAGTTACGAGTCCGTAGGGGCCTGGTGAGGTTCTAACAATCTTTTCAAATCTCGACCAAATATAATCAATCAAACAGAAACCGGAAAGAGATTATTGGAAAGATAAAAACATACAAATAATCTAATAAAAGGATGATGCTCCAGTCAATTGTACAACATTATGTTT